>NC_092023.1:3286785-3592500 GCF_042242105.1 Pempheris klunzingeri | reverse complement strand
TGAATGTGCAATAATCATTTATTTATTTTTCAACTCACCTTACTCATGTTACTGTATTTTTCGTGTTTTTAGTGTAAATTTTAATTATTGTTGTTGTATTTTTATCAGGCTTTTTTGTCCTTTTTTCCTTCTATTGCTTATTTTTTCTATTTATGCCTATCTTCCCCCTGCCTCTGTTGCTGTTGTAACATGCAAATTTCGATCAATAAAGTCTTATCTTATCTAGATATATAGATATATATATACACATACATAAATATATATCCAAGCATCAGACACATGCACGTGGCCGTCAGCCTCTTTCACTACTCAAACCTGCTGTATTTTCATTATAATTCATTATAAAGTGTGCATGATGATGTTTATTCTCCGATATTGTTAAAAATGAAGGCTGCGTTACACCCTGGACCCTTTCATGAGTGTGCACCTGGACATCAAACTGGACCGGACGCTCCCTGAATACAGAGAGAGACGGATCCAGCTTTTTTTTGTTTTTGTTTTTGCCTGAAAACCTTTTTTCCCCGTTTTTCAACACTCCTGAAAAATACCACAACATGTCAGTACCCAGTCAAACGTTTAATTATAATCAATAACTGGCAATCTTGGTTCATTTAACATGTGGAACAAAGCATGGCAAACATTTGCATTGTATTCATTTGACTGAAATTAAAGCACTGCCTTGAATTTCATTAAAAACATACAACGCACAAATAAAAGTTACCTGATTGTCAGGGATACCACCTTAAAACAAACAGACTGGACTGTACAGAGGCAAAGTAATTAGTCAGCCAAACACAGGTCACAGTGCAGTCTTCATAAACTTGTAATATGCATATTATGTTTTACAGGTTGGTGAACAACATTCAGTGATAGAAAACTGAAGGTGCAGCTGTGCCCTCTGCAGGACAGCGGTCATGTTACGGAAATACAAAATTAAATACTGAGGAGCAAACGTGGGCTCAGATTCTGGTCGGCCGCAAACACTGAGATATTTTACAACTCACAACATCCACAGTACGCGTAATGAAAAACAATTTATTGCTGTGTAGGATGTATGTACAGATTTAACTATAAAACAACTAGGCCTACTCTTTGGAGGTGAAAGAGTCCTTCGGAGCACAGCGCAGAGCTCCTGGGAGGCCACTAGCGGTGTCCGTATTTGGCAGACCAGTCTGTTCGCCCGTGGATCGACTGGACCGGCGGGCGCGGCAGCAGACCGGCGGCGCTCTTGTTGGCCGTTGGCATGTTGGCGGCGGTGTTCATCTGACTGCGGCCAGACTGCCACGTTGCATAATCTAAAAGCGACAAATACACAGTGATTAACAAACGTCGGCAGGGTCGAGTGGAGCTCTACGCTGGAAGCTCTGGAGGCCGTCCTCACTTGATGCTGTTGATTCCACTGAAGGACCCTGATGTCCTCTGAGACCGGCCGAACCGAGGTCCTTTTTGTAAAACGACGGCATGTATCCGCCGGGGATCGTGTTTGTGCCTGAAAACAAACAACGGTGAGAAGCTGCAGAGAACTCCAGTGAGGTTACAGAGGAAGATGTCCTGGTTAGGTTACCATGAGCGCCCCTGCTGGGCAGAGTCCCTCCAAAAGGAATACTGCTGTTGCCCCAAAGATGGCTACCGGAGAGGTCTTTACTGGCATTTATGGCCACGTTCTTCTTTGTACTAATGCCTGAGGATAAGAAATACAGTATCATTGTTTTCTACATTGTAGATTAATATTAAAGACGTCAAAAGAACACATATGGAAACATCTCAGTCAGCTTCAATGGTTTTAATTCAACACGTTTGTCTTGTCAAGAGTTAATTTGAGGAATTGCTGTTTAAAAAAGCACCTGTGGACAAAAGCACTCTGGATTTACTTGGATTAAACTAAGTTCTGGAGTATCTTTTACCAGGTAAATATCTGGACTGCCTCAGGTAGTGCTGTTTAGCAGAGGCGGCTCTTGATGGCTCTTGGTAGGCTGCAGACTTGTTCAGGTTCAAAGGTCCATCTTCTTTTCCTTTGGGTCGACTGAAATCCAGAACATTTCCATATCTGAAATACAGAAAGCATTTGATGAGGACAAGAAGGTAGAACTAACGTTTGTGATAATATAGAACTAATGTTTGTGATAATATTCGCGGCGCTGAACTGTCGTTGCTAAAAAGACGGCAGATGGTGACCTCACCTGCTCAGGGCGTCCTCCCCCTGCCTCGACTTCCCGGTGGAGAAGTTACTTTTCCCAAGAATACTTATGGACGTCAGATCGGTTTCTTCATAGTCGTCCCACTCGTCTCCCTTCAGGTGTCCTGTGCCGTGGCCCCAACGCCGCCGCCCTCCTTTAGGTTTCACCTGATAGCTCAGCAGGTTCGAGTTTTCGGACTCCTGTCTTGTTTGCTAAGAGAACAACAGCATTTGAAGAATACTTTCAATTTAACAGTTATATAATTAATACTAGACGTTGGTACTTTGAAGGTTAATTCACGTTAAATCAACTGGAGCTAAACTCCAGTACCTGAGGGCGCCTGTGGGTCAGAGAGAGGAGGCTACAGTCTGTGTTACAGAGTAAGAAAAGCAAATCTACGACTCCCCTGCAGCTTGTTTGATTCTGACAGTCAAGGCAATAGAGAGCTGAACCTTTTCAAACCTTGATGCAGAAAAGTCTCGCTGCAGGAAGAAGGTTTACTTTGTGTGGCGTGTAAAATGTTCTAAATGAAAAACAAAACTGAAATTGAGAAGTTTGGACTTGTTTTTTACAACTGAGATCACATTTTTGTTGTTAAAAAGAGAGTAAAGTACTGAGAAAAGGTACCGTGGGGAACAGATACTGAATTCCCAGTGCTGGTGTTGGTATCCAGGCCGCACACTCCTCACCTTGCTCTGGAGACTCTTGTCAACAATGTAAGGAAGATGGCTCTGCGGCGTTCCTTCGGTCTGTTCCCGCTTCAGGATGTGCTTCGGTTGCTGCTGCTCTCGCACCAGCTCGGTGTGGCGTTGGTACGCTGCCGCCTGGGCAGCCGCAGACACGGGGGAGGGCTGGATCTGCTGGAGCGGCCGGGACGGGGAGCAGTGCTGGTTGGGGGGCGGAGGCTGGGAGGGGGGCACGGGCTTCAGCAGCAGGGGTTGCTGTTGTGTCTGTAAGGGAGCCTGCAGCGGCACAAGGGCCGGCTGAGGTCGGCCCTGCTCCAGGATCTGCTGAGGAGTGCCCAAAGCCTGGCCCACGTGGAAGTACGAGTACCTGAGAGCCTGAGAGCGCACAAACAACATGAGCAGTCACTCTCAGCTGTGACTGCAGTGGAAATACCAGACCTGGGGCAGATCAGACACTACCTGGGCTGAAGCTGGTCTCTTCTTGGGATCCCACTGGAGCAGGTCTGTCATCAGATGGATGGCTTCAGCACTGGCATTCGGGATCAGCGTCTTCAGATTACTGGGAACGCACTGAGGCCACCGGAAATTCATAGCACTCGCCAGCTGGTATCCCTCTGGCCAGTCATTCTAGAGGGAGAAGAAAGAAAGAAACCCTGTTCACACTAACAGTAAAAGTCGTCGTAGTAAAACTAGTGAGGGGTCACCTGTAACGTAGGACGAATACCTGCACTGCTGGACACAAATATATTTCTATTACATATCACTCATTATTGACATATTTCAGTTATTCCCAGAAAAGTGTGCAGGTTAAATACTCGCACATTCAGCAAAAGCGTTACCTTCTTTGGTGTTCCCAACACTTGGCAAATCTTGAATATGGTGTCTACTTCACTGGAGCCTGGGAAAAGAGGCCTGAGGGTGTAAAGCTCTGCCATGATGCAGCCGACTGCCCACTGGTCTATGGGTGAGCTGTAGGATGTGGATCTGAGGAGCACCTCCGGGGCTCGGTACCTGGTCCAAAGAGAGGGGGCAGTAGGACTTACCGACAAGCTTTCAAGTCTAGGTGTGTCATATTTACTCCGACAGAAACTCACCATCTAGTGGAGACGTAGTCCGTGTACGGCGGTCGAGATCTGATCTCTCTGGCGAGACCAAAGTCGGCTATTTTCACCAGCTCTGGGCCCATGCACAGAAGATTCTCAGGCTTCATGTCCCTGTGAAAAAACCCTTAAAAAAAAAAAATAAAAAGACACACTGCATGACCGTCTTGGCTCAAATGGTGCATTTAATCCAGGACCCTGGAGTTGTGAACAGACGTACCATGTTTATGAATGAATGCCAGCCCCTGTAGTATCTGAAACATGATATTTCTTACAGCGGATTCAGGAAACAACCGAGTCCTGCAAGCAAGAAACAAACAGTCAGCAAACTGGAAGCATTTATGGATTTAATAATGCAACAAGTAACAATTACACTCACCTGTCTTTCATTAGCTGATATAAATTTTCCTTCATGTACTCAAATATAAAGTACAAGTGATCATTTTCTCGAATTACCTCCTTGAGTTTGATCACATTAGCGTGGTTGAGTTTCTTTAAGGACTGAAACGATGAAGAAAAACCAATGTAAGAACATACAAAATGCTTAGAAACGGATAAATAAATAAATTGTAGTAGGCAGAAAGTAAATCTAACCATGCTGGACAATACACACAGGTCACTGCAGCACATTCAAAAGCACGCCCTATAACTAGAAAACATAACCTGCTCATTAAAACATGGCTAATAATGTAGTTTAGGGGTAAATGCTGCAAAGGTGGGATTTATGCTTACAATTTAAATTAAAAAAATCTAAATAAATATAGAGAAATAGAAAGCAGGATGGAGAAATATACACTTGTCCCATGCGCTGGGATGATACAGGTTTAACCATGCTAAATTTTAGTAAGGGAGGGGGCAGTAATGGGGCTTTGATCACTTATGCTGTGACATGCTCTCATTATAATCTAATTAGCAGCACTCAAGAGTACCAGCGCGGTCTACACATGTTTTGCTGCGTTAAGGTCAAGCTCTAGTGTAGCTGTAGGGGGGGGGAGAGGGGTCGGGGGTCGGGGATGGGAACCAGAGCCGAAAACCAACAGCACACAAGAATCACCTTCTACTCTTAGAGCTGCTGTGTGACTTTGAGCTGTGAGGAAATTTGGACAGTAACAAACATCAAACTGTGTCAAAACAGGTGACAGCACGTGTGACATTAGACATTACACGGGATTATTTGGTGTTTGCACTTTGATGCTTTTACTGGCCTGCGAAAGAGTCTTTATTCATGTTACCACAGGGTGCTGCGAAGTGTGAAACTCTAAAATCCTACACAGCATGACTGTAACATCGCTGGGAGACCTCGTCATGCTGAATTAATAAAAACATAACTGTAACTAATATCGACTCTTGACCACCTTAAACAGCCTCAAAGGGGCCCAAACAGAAGTTATGTTTACATTCAGTGATGCCTTCAAGGACCTCTAATGCTACAAGATTCAGTTCCTTAAAATCTGTCTGCTTAGAGTCACGTTTATGAAGACGCTCGGTGAAACGTGGCCCACATCTTCTATATCACAACTGGAACAGAAACTCATAGACTGTATAGAGAAGTGGACGTAGCTGAAGCTGAAGAGCCTCAAACCTGCGCTGGCTCCAAACAGAAGTCTGATTAGATGGAAGTCAATGAGGAAATTCTCTCTTGATTTATTAGCTCGGTAAACATTTTCCTGATGAGTTCATGATCTCATTCGCTGTTTAACCTAAACAAAGCATGACGCTCATTTAGTAAATTATTTAGAGGAAAATGAACCAGGAAGCAGGAGAAGGGCTTTAGGGCGGGACTATGTCGTGACTAACCAATCAGAGGAGAGCTTTCAGGAACTTCTGGCTCCAAAAAACAAGATGGCGACAACCAATAAAACCTGTAAATTCAAACCAAGGCTTCGAAACATCTGTCCACAGGTGAGGTGTTTGATGCCCTTCGTGTGGTGCTACAACGAGATATCGGCCATCTTGGTCTCGTTCTCTCCTCATACATGTGTCACATTTACTCTTGATGACAAGCATCATTTAATTGTATTCTATTTATTTATTTGGCTTCATTTTCACTTTATTTGATCTGCTCATATTTTGTAAACGAGTATATAATCATAAATATCTGTGGTCTATTTAATATTTGAATATGTGTGATAACATTTTATACAGCAGAAAGAACTTTACAAAGTGCATATATTGTATTATTGTTGAGAATTAAATAAAAACTGCATTTAAAAAAAATGGAGGTCCACAAACCGATGGGCGTCACACTTCTTATATACAGTCTATGATTTGGCTGTTGTATTACTTCTCCTACTCTTTAAGATTTAAGATTAACCAGTAATACAGCAGGCCAGTGTTATTTCACACCCAATATTGTATATTTAATATAATATTAATATATTTGTGCTGCTCTGATAACAAGCTAATGAATAACAGTACATCATAAACACTGACGGTTTTCTCCCAAATCAAAGATGTAAAATGTGCCTTTAATTAACCTTAAGAGAAAAGACTGTTTGACTTTGGGTTTTTCAAATGAAATGAAAATTAAACTCACCTTGACTTCACGAAGGTTCATGCATTCTTCCCAAGAGTAGAATTTTCTTTTCATTCTGAAAAACATTTTTTCATATAAACCAATTTGTTGAAAATTGACATAAAATTGCAAAGCAGTCTCTTTATAGTCTAATAATTTCAAAACAAAAGCCCACACCTGCTCGCCTTTTTCTCCTAATCCTCACAGATACTCACTTCTTTATGGCAACCAGCTCTCCTAACTCCAGACTGCGGCCGAGGATGACGGAGCCGTAGGTGCCATCCCCGAGCTGCCTGATGGTGGTGTATCTATTCATTATGATCGTCCTCCCATAGCATCAACCAGAGGCGGACAATAACTGGGCGGAAAGCAGAGATCTGTGGGCGCTCTGGCTGCTGAATGCAACCAGATTTTCCTGTGACAACAGCAGAAGACCACGGGCAGAGCTGGAGGACTCATGGTGTCCTGGACGTGCCTCCCTCTAGCTGAGAAAATTAACGATGGACAAGAAGTGATGTTAATTAAGCATCTGTATGAATTACATTGTACATGGTCCATAGTAAGTGACTGCAAACTAACTAATACGTAGGACATTTTATGGTTAGAAAGTGTGTAAGTGCTGTTTCCAATCCAGTCTCTCATTTCTGTACTGTAACTTCATCATATGTATTGGCCACAATATGTGTTAGTACTGATACATCAGCAATATCATCCAATATATCAATTAACAGCTTCTCAGTGATGCAAATCAAGTGTTAAATGGACCACAGCATTAAAGTTCAGTCACGTCTCTATGCTACTACATGTGATGATCATTCATGTACAAAACAGTTAGAAAATATGCACAAATACATGTTTGTAATCAGCAGGTCGGCTCCATTCATTCATTCATTCATTCATTCATTCATTCACAGCTACATCTGATGTTACACTCTAATTAAGATCTTCCCTGGTTTTCAGATCCAGTTTTATCTGCCTGCCAAAATCTGCACTTTTGTTTTCAAAAGAATTTAAGACGTGTAGCTACATGAAAAACCCTACTGCACTGAAAACAGACATTTGAGCAAAGAAATGAGGCAAAACGTCTGCAGAGAAGAATCACTGCATGTATTATATTCATATAATCTGGATTTTCAATGAGGGAGAAGGAGTAGATGTCATTTTTCAACCATTTCAACATTGTAATCAAACTTTAAGAGGAGAAAAACACACATCAGAGCCAATATTATATGTGTGGAGTGTCTTTAACTGGTTTTTTTGCTTAGGTTAAATGTGTGTTTACTTGTTTACTTGGTTCAGCTTTGTTGCTCGTCTCCCTTTGTTGTCTGTTTATGTGTAAATAAAAGAGAGCAGCGGAAAAACCAAAGTCATATTCTTTGCATGTGTTCACATATTTGGCCAATAAAAGCTGATTCTGATTCAAATAAACTGGTTAAATATTGTTGATGGTACATCTGTATGACATCTACATAGAAATAAGGATGAAAACAGCCTGCGTGGTGCTTTCAATGACCTATACAACACACCTCTGGGCTAAAATGGCTAAAGGACAATATTTGCATATTCATATAATCTGGATTTTTAATGTGGGAGATGGAGGAGATGCAACTTTAAATCAAAAAACAAACAAAAATACATGTGTGGAGTATTTTTCAACAGGTTAAATAATCTATCTACATAGAAATACAGATAAAAATAGTCAAAGTGGTCCTTTTATTGATCTCTGCTCAACATCTCTAGGATTAAATAAGATTTATCACATAAATATATATACAGTTTATCACTACAGGCCATATTACAGACAATAATGCTGCTGACTCGTAACAGACAGCTAAAACATCCTTTAAGATACTTGGTAAATATGTTTAACCAACATATTTTTATAATATTTCCATGTTTTGTTTAGCTAGCTTAACGTTAGCTGTTGCGTTCCTGGTTTAGATGTGAAAGCTAACGTTAACGGTCATTCAACCTGCCACTAAAACATTAATTTTAAGGTGATAATTAACCAAATAGTCGGGTTCCAGTTGATTGGATTTAATACTATAACTTGGTTTGTGTGTTTTGGTTAATTTTTAACGAGCGTCCTGTGCAGTTAATGGTTAATGACGCGGTGTAATTGAGGTTAGCTTAATTGTGTTGTGGTGCTGGTGGCCCAGCTGCTGACTAAACATCACAGAGAGAGAAAATAAACTGTCCTGGTGGAGCTGAATTTCTGTTTTAACTTAAAATAAAACGACAGGCAGCTTCAACACTCACCCTCCTCACGTCAAAGCGACAGCAACACATAGCGGAGCGCTCGTAAAGCCGATGTTCAACAAATGACTTGGAGGGGGGGGAGTAATCAGCGGACGGACGTCGTTATAGGACAGATAACCGCATCCAGTGAGTCCAACATAACATAAATACAGTTTCATGCAGGCCCTCTCCTCACGGACTCCCTCCTCATCTCGCGTTGGTGCACAAACAGCTCATTACAACAAATCACGGCACCTCCTCATCCGCCAAAGACACAAAACGAGCTGAATTAAATCACCGCATCCATCATTTCAGCCCACAAGCAGTTTGGGTTAATCGTAGCGAACACTAAATAGGTAATAAGTCTCGGTTTTTAACATATAAATGGAGTGAAAAATAAAGATATTTAAAGAATACTGCAAAAAACAAAACGAGAAAGATTTCTCGGAGCAAAGAAAAGCAAAAGCGGAAGTGAGAGGGTAGTGAGTTCTCTTGTTTCGCATTTTCTTCTCTGGTCAAATCTCTTACCTACGGTAACCCAGAGGGCCCAAAAATGTTTTTTTATACACACACACACATCAGAGGTGGAAGAAATGTCCAGATAATTTGTTTTTTGTTTTTAAATACTTCACATATTCAGACAATATTTCTTATAGCATCTTTGTTTTACTTGTAAAGGATCAGGTGCAAACAACAGAAGTTTAAATAATACAAGAACATAAATAAGAGACTAGTTTTTTCCCTGTAATTCATATTCAATTATGCAAAAAAGCTGCACTTCATTTTTTATTTTTCATTAAATGTAGGTTTCACTTTCATATACTTTGATTTGTGTTTATAAGACTAAGAACCATGATGTTATTAACCAGGAAGAGACACCTGGTGGCTCCTCACACTGCAGGTATGGAAGTGACCACCTGTACGACCTGAATGGGCTACAGGTGCCTCCTCAAGCTCCCAGGAAGGAGGAGAACTGGAGGAGAAGGATGAAGGAGGGATGAAGGAAGGATGAAGAAAGGATGAAGGAGGGATGAAGGAGGGAGCAGCTGTCTGTTCACAGGACCTCACCTGTAAACTGGCTCCACACCTGTTGTCTCCAAAACAGGTGGAACTGATTCAATTTTCCAAACTGAACAGATTCAAGTCCAAGAGTCTGTTTTATACTGATGATGAAGATGAAGATGATGATGATGAAGTGTCTTTCACTTTATGCCTCCTCCCTTCCTCTCTACCTTTCCTCCCCCTCCTCCTCTCCTGTCCTCCTCCCTCCTCTCTAACTCCCTCCTCCTCTCTAAGTCTCCCCCTCCTCCTCCTCCCTCCTCTCTAACTCCCTCCTCCTCCCCTCTCCCCCTCGGTCCACTCAGAGAAATGGCTGCCTTCCTGCGGGCTCGTAAATATGTCCGTTGTGTCGTCCGTTTCTCCGACCGTGAACTGTAAACGCTGCTGCTGAGCGCTAGTGAGGAGACACCGGAGAAGGAGGCCCGCTGCTGTCATGGTGGGTCCCAGTTTCTACCAGCTAGTCTAGCTAGTTAGCCACCTTAGCTTAGCCTAGCCTAGCCTAGCCTAGCTTAGCACGCTAAGCTAACGAGGCTAACGTCGCCACCTGACCTCCCGTACCTGAGTGTCAGTCGGTGCTGATCCGCTCCACACGTCTCTACCTGGTTTAAGGATTTATTTAAATTAAATTAAATTAGCTGAGCTTTTTATTAACGACACACTGACTCCGGACTGTAACTGTTAAAGTCACTTGTTTAGTGTTTGACCACATGAGCTGTTGCTGCGTCAGTTTAACGTCAGGGTTCACCAGGTCCTGACAAAATGAAGGTAAACAATCAAAAACCTGATACCTCAGCTGTTTCTGACAGATGTTACACTCTTCTGTAGCAATGCACCTTTAATTTAATAGTGATTTCTATATTAGTATTTCTGCGGACAGGGTTTAAATGTAAAGTGAAGCAAAACAAGACAACAAAAACAAACATGTGATGCGGATATAAAGGCACAACAAGTGCAGTAAGAAGGTGGAAACACCACAAATTAAACGTGCAATATTAAAACTATAATATTTAAAGTGTAAAATATGCAGCACATTGATAATATAAGAAAATATTTACCTTTATTTGTCCCACAAGAGGGAACATTTACATCATTACAGCAGACAGGAGGAGATTTTGTACAGTTAAGACACAGGAAGTATAAATAATATATACAATATAATAGACATACAGGGAATATAAAAAAGAAGGGGAGATATTAAAAAGTATTGCACATCCATACTGTTGAATGTGGAACATACACACACACACATGATCCATAAAAGAGTGAATTTAAACAGAGGGTTCAAAGTTCAAATAAAATAAAATTTACTGGTCTGATAATTGGCGTCACATGTGAAATGGCCGAGGTGAAGGGGAGAACAATGCCAGGACAGTCTGTGGGTTCCTTAAATGAGGTTCCCAGATGAATGAGTCGGATTTCAGGCTGAGTGGATTCATGACGGCGGCATTTCACTGTAAGATGATCCTGCAGGAGGAGCAGAAGCAGACAACACACGTGCTGTTATGACCAGTGCAGAGGAAGCCGAAGCACTTATTGATTGTTCTTGCACTTAATGAATCAGTAAATCACCCTTTAACTATTCTAGAAACCAACAAAGAGACATTTTTTGTTTTATCTGACCAACTCAGGCTAGTTTAACAGCATAAAATAAGAATATATCGACTCATATAGATAAATAATCTTTATCCAGATCCCTTAAACGTGTTGCCACCAAGATACAGAGAAGTGGGACATGCACCAGTTGTAAAATCAGCTTAACATTGTTTCCAGTCGGTTTCTCAGTTGCCTGAAACCTATTTCTGGACGTCAGTGTCTTGTTACTTATTGGTCGACATACACACAGCGATATATCCGCAGTAAGCTACTACCAGTGGGGAGGATTCATCGGTCCAGCTCTGATTTTACAAAGATATTAAACACAGAAAAGCAGCAAATCAACATTTTAGAAGTTGTAATCAGCAAATATTTAGCATTTTTCCTTGATGAATTATAAGAATTATTAGGAAAGTATCAAATTTACTGTTGATTTACTGATTCATTTGTCAGCTAATTGTTTTAACACTAGATTTAATGTTCTTTTTAACTTAAATAACAAACTTCAGGGTGGGTGAGATCAAAATAACAACAAAGTGGACTGTAGTAAGTGCAGGAAAAGATTCACTATCCAAGAAAAGCACAAAAAAGACATTGTAGTTACAACCTGTCGAACTAAAACAAAAGGAAACGGATGTCACACGTAATTTCTCCAGGTGAAGTTTGAATATCTGATCATTTAGCTAAAACAGGTCAAATCCACCTGTACAGTAGCCACAGGTTCTTAGGACAAACAGCGTCTGTGAAGAATTAACATAAAACTTCTCATCTTCCTCACACAGGCTGAAGAAAATGATATTGGAGGTACAATAGAGGATGAAGATGAAGGTTCAGACGATCCAAACCTTCAGGTAAGAAATCTTCTGGGGACACAAATCATGATTAGTGATTGCATTTCTGATTTATACATTTTTATACAGGATATGAGAACAACATTTCTCTTTTCCTGTGTTGCTGTTTTATTATTTATTATTTATTATTATTACTATTTCTGTTGCTCCGCTAAACTGTAAACAGGATGCTGCCTTAAAACAGCAGCGTTGGCTCACCCTGCCTGCCCCATATAGATAAATAAAGAATAAAGAAATATTTGGCTCTCTGAAGCTTTGTGATTTTAACACAAAACACACACACAAGGAACATGACTTTGGTTTTCCCTCAGCTCTCATGTGCTCACACATAAACACACACAAAAGAGAGACAAGAACAATAAAGCTGAACAAAGAAAACACACATTTTAACCTACAGGTACAATGTAAATATATAAATATACAGTGCAGTATATTTAGTAGAGTGCAATGATGCTGAATAAATATGGGATCATTATGCACACGCTCCATTATATATGAGACGATATGGACGTATACTGTGTATACAGCGTCTTTCTAGACTGCAAAGAATATATTTTAGAGTAAGTAGTAAGACGTGCACCCACAGGTTTCCTCTGTAGGCTGCACAGGAGCCTCTGAGCTGGAAAATGACCCTCAGTGTTAATGTTCATCACTAGTTTTAGAGGTTTTGTTCCAAGAGTTTGGTGCATTTGCTAAACTTAAGAACTGTCAAGTCCAGAAAAATAAAGAATAAAAATATCAGTGCATGAATATATCTGAATTACACAGATTTACAGCGCTGTTCTACTTATTAGATTTTAGAATACAGATTTTATAGATTATGGTGTTTCTGAATGTATTAAAAATCTAGAGAGGCTTTTTTACACTTAATCAATCAATCAATCAGTCAATCACTGTATCCTCAGTGTGTGGAGGAGACTGGGATCATTGTGCTTTGGGTAAGGCTCGACTTAAATCTTGCTTTCTTCACTTTGCAAAACTAAATGTAACAAAGAAATACGTAGATGTAAATGTACAGACTTGTTTTCATTATTAAAACAAGGAACTACAAATTAACAGGAGTTACAGTTGAAGTGTGAAACCTTTTAAATGCAAAAACAAATTGTCAGTCTGACTTTTTACTTTCATTTTATTGGCTGTTTAATAAACGATGGCGTCCGGAGCCGCTCTCCCAGTTTGTGCCCCGTATGCTAAATCACAAGTTGGTGTTTTATGGCACTGATAACACACATTTTTAACTGATTTGCAGGTGCAGCTCAATGCGTTCAGAGCTCAGTGGATGTCTGAGCTCAAACCGAACTCCGGGGCGAGTGGAACGAGCGAACGGCTGCTGAAACCTAGAGGTGTGATGAAGACGCCGGAAATCGCTCGGGAGGAAAAAGTAAGCCGTGAAACCGGCTCCCCGGGTCATGTAACTGGCACGTACTGAAGAGTGCCATCAAGGATATTTACAGCTCTGATTAATGACGGATGTGAATCATGTCTCCTCAGGCCACAGAGTTGTTCTTAAGAGCTGTTCAGGAGGAGCAGAATGGGGCCGTCTATGAGGGTACGTTAAAACAATTCTTTAGGAACCGGCAGAGATGTAGTCTATTAACTAGTAGTACATTATATCCTGTTTTTAGATAAAACAGACATTTCTAACCATTGAATTTTATTTTCTCATTAATGTAAGTTCACCTCTTTACTTGCAGCTATCAAGTTCTACCGCATGGCGATGCAGCTTGTGCCCGACATTGAGTTTAAGATCAACTACAGCCGCCCCGTTGATGCAGACCGAGTTGGAGGGAACTAGTAAGTTAACTAGTAACTAGTAGAAAACCCACCGGACTCGTCTGCGTCTTGTTCCGGCTGCCGTCCGGTTTAGCTGCAGCTTTAACTCCCACCAGGAGCGTTTCAGACGTGATTTTCCTGTAATTTTCGTGCTTCTAACACGAACAAACATGCTGCGTTTCCTGTTTTTCTGGGTTAAATGTGTCTCTTGTATGTATTTGTAACCTGCTACAGACAGCAGGTTAAAGTCAAAGTGTTTCTCCACATGCAAGATGAACCTCATGGTGTTAAAAACCCTCTGGCTGAATATTGATGTGGTGGTTACACTTCTGCAGACCCGCCTCACTGCACATTTCACTTTATAACCCGGCCAACTGCATTTTTCACACCTGCTTATTTATCACACAAAGCATTTCATAGTGCTTTTGGTTATTTTTCTATCCAGTTTATTTATTCTGCTCATAACCGGGATCCGAGTACTTAATTTGGTGCCATCTCGTGTGGAAATGTGTGCCGAATATACTGTTGAAAGTCTGCACAGGGGCTTTTATTTTGAAAACTGAGCAGATTTCATCGCCCGCCTCATCTGCTCTGTGCAGCTTAATGCAGTCGAGGCCGCAGCTTCTGTCAAAAGTAGACCAGACGCGTATCTTTATTGTCGCTTCTGGTGGCCGCGATCGGCTCTGGCAGCCGGAAAGCGATGCAGACGGCCCCGGTGGGTTTCCACCTTGAGTCTGAAATGGTTGCACATGGTGTGAATGGTCTGTATTTTTGAAATTATGACATCTTAAAACACATATTTCACTCATTTTTTATCTATAACTTAAACTTTTCAACTGTATATATGAATTTACCTCAATTTCATCTGATTCTCGTGGAGTTGGTGCAGCTGGTCTTTGAATTAAACTGCCCACATGATGGACGGCACCTTACAGGAATTATGTCTCTGCCACGTCATGAAAAAGTTAATCCAGCATCTCCGTAATAATCGACGGTGTCTTTGCCAGCTAGATTTGTGGCACAGAGGGTTGTAATTATCGGTTTACCAATAGAACAAGTGGTCTTTTAGCTGAAGTTGGCGGAGAGCAGATGTTCACTCCCAGGTTGGGTGGAGGCTCGTTCAGTCTGTAGGTCCGAAAGGTGAATGATGTGTTCAGGCTTGTATGAGAGAAGGGGATATTCCCACTTCTCAAACTGAACACGTCATGTTTTCACTGCAGCATTAAGGACAGCGATGCTGATGGCGAGATCGAGGATCTCCTTGCCTACTTTGAGCAGGAGCTCACCCTCGAAAGCTCCTTTCCAAAGATCTGCATTCCTGAGTTGGAAATGACTCAGCTGCACATTTCAGGTGAAAATCCGCCGTGTTCGTCATTAGATCACAAACACGTCTGAAGTCATTGTCAACTTGTGTTTATTAAAACCAGCTTGTTTTCCCGTTTTATCCGGCTGCAGCCTTGCCGAGGGAAATCCTGATGTACATTTTTCGTTGGGTGGTGTCAAGTGATCTGGACATGCGAGCCCTGGAGCAGCTCTCTTTGGTTTGTCGTGGGTTTTACATTTGTGCAAGGTCAGCCCCCTCTGTCATAACAGATCAGATGTGTGACAGCTTGCTTGTGAACAGCTTGCTTTTCTTAGTTTTTGCCGCTCAAAACTGCTGACTCGCGATCAGGCAATTAGGGATTTCGCTTTGCTGCTGCACAGTAGATTCAGTGATTAACAGCCAGTTGTGCGTACATGGATTTAGGTTCACTCCATCTGACTTTATTTCGCTTTTTATTCCTCTCCAGGGACCCGGAGCTTTGGCATTCAGCCTGCTTGAGAGTGTGGGGACGGAACTGCACCAAAGTTGTACCCTTCAAGTCCTGGAGGGAGATGTTCCTGCGAAGGCCTCGTGTCCGATTTGATGGTGATTACAAATCTGGGATGCTTTGTCATAGCTGATGAGACTGATGTCCTGTATTTCCCCGCCCACATCAGCCCATCAAAATGTAATAACAGATTTGTAGCAAGCATAAATCCAGGTGCAAAACACTTGGAGACATTTCTGCAGTTGACGTGCAGCACACTGCTGCCCCCTGCAGTGAAAGGAGAGCTATAGCAGCGTTTTTGGAGGTTTCTTGTTGTAAAATGAGTCACCACTGGGCTTCAGGACTGGTTTTAGTGCACAAAATACCAGTTCTAAAGCCAAATGTCTTCATTTTTCAGTCCCACAATCGGCTAAATGTGGCCAGTAAAAATAAAAACCAACAACTACACTGAACATCGAATGAAGATGCTTCCTCGTGTTGTTTTCACAGGTGTCTACATCAGCAAGACATCGTACATCCGTCAAGGAGAGGAATCGCTGGATGGGTTTTACAGGGCTTGGCACCACGTGGAGTACTACAGGTCGTTGTTTGAATTCAATTTTAATTTTAATTGGTAATTTAGTTTTACGCTGTAGATGTCACAGCTAAGCGTGGACGTGTTACCACAGGTACCTCCGGTTCTTCCCCGACGGCCACGTCATCATGCTGACCACCCCTGACGACCCTCTGACTGTCGTTCCTCGCTTGCGTACCAGGAACACGAGGTACACCTTCTCTTCGTCCTCTGCGTTCGCTGCAGCATTGGAAATAGTTTCACATGTTGTGTGACGGCACTTTTCATTGTTTTCTCACACTTTACAGAATGGATTCTGTTCTGCTCGGTCATTTCCGTCTGTCACAGGAGACGGACAATCAAACCAAAGTTTTTGCTGTCTGTAAGAAAAAGGAGGAGGTGAGAATACGTTTGGGGCATTTGTGGGGTGAGATGAAGATATATAGGGAACAGGAAGTGGCCTTCGTACGTCCTTTAAATCACCACAGACGGGGTTTGTCTTAATCTGGGAAACAGATGAATCTATAAGCTCATGTTTCATTTGATCAGACAGATGTGGCTCCTCCCCCCTCCGGGTCAGGAGCGGCTTCTCTTTATACATCCATGGGTTTGATACACGCAGAGGAAAAATCAGTCTGTTCAGTCCGCCATCACGTCCGTGTTTAACAAACTGGATGAGATATTTTCACTAAGAGAACAACAAACGACTGCGTCACGTTTTGTTTCTCTTATTGGTTGCAGGTTTTTTTGCACCCAATGATAATGAAATTGGAAATGATCGAAAGGTTTCTGTATTAATTTGCACGTACTGATTTGTCTGCTAGCTTTGTTTTTTCTTTTTTCCCAAAAGCAATATTCTAATAATCAGACCTGTTTCTTAACTGCAGCTAGTTGAAAATGAGAAAATATTTCATTTAATGGTTTGATTTTTTTTTTTGAAAACAAATCTGAAGTAAAAGTAACAAATGATAGTAAAAAATAGTCAGTATGACTTAATAAGTCATCATTTGACTTCTCTTAGCTTCGTTATCTGCCATCACTCTGTTTTATGTGTGTGTTCATGGTGGAAACTGGCGTCTAAACTTTACCACAATTCAGAAGTGATGAAATGAATATAGTTGCTTGAAATTAGTTGCTCCTGTGTTTGAGCTCATGAACACGCGCACACCTCCACCTTTTATATACATATATATATAGTAGTAGTAGTTTGAAATATAATACCTGGGAAATTCAAAATAACTTGAGTTCCTCTGAGCTTTTATATAAATGATCAAGAAACTGAACTTTTTAGTGTAAATCTGTTTTCTGCTCATATGTTTGCAGCATATATGCAGAGTTTTACAGGTTTTCTTTACAAGGTTATGTGAGACTTTTTTACCTAATCATACCAGGGACAGGGCTGGATTTATTTATTTACTAATCTGTTATTCTTTAACTTGCATCTGGTGTTTAACACCTTTTTTACTCATTGCAGTAACATACTGATTACCATTCAAACATGAATTGTTGCTCTACTCTGTGACTCTTTAAAGTAAAACAGTTAACCACATTGTGCAAAATTGTGTTACTTGTTAACAGAAAGGGGCCGAGTTTCAAAGGAATCGGTTCTGCAGGCGGAACCCAACTCCGGAGGCTGAACACAACTTCCACATGGGGCTGCATCTGTCCTCTGGGGGGCGTCAGAGTTTCAGTAAGCTGGTGTGGATCCACCACTCCTGCCACATCACGTACAAGTAAGACACTCGAGCACGGACGGTGGTGGGAAAGACGAATTCTCCTCCTGTGTGTTTCAGAGTTGACATTAAAGTTCTGCTTTCAGGCCGACTGGGGAGACGGTCGTCACTACGTTCGACCTGGACGGGATGTACACACCTTTCTACTTTGCACGCGTGAAGAGCTACACTGCTGCCTCGGAGCAGCCTCTTTAAGCAGCACGGACACCCGCACATGATCCCACAACGCTCACACAGCTAAAGTTCCTGCACCATCTTAACTAAATGCATACTCTTCAAGCCCGCTTAGGTCGTGCTGCAGCCAGATTATGGTGATGATTTAACAAACCCTCCTGTTTCCTTTTATGCGAGCATGTTGCGTTTCAGGTTTACAAGATAGAATACTACTTATTTTCTGATTTCAGAAATGATGATAATGTGGTGAGAGCTAAAATTATTAGCACCCCTTTCCCACCTGTTCCAAGCAATGAATGTTCATACTGTTTTTGTTTCATGGTGCACTCTCTCCCTCAAATAAACAGTGGTGAACACAATATATAACTTTATTTATTTACTGTTTTGATTTGCTTTAATGGGAGAAACAATGGGGTAAATGATGGAATACACTAAAATAAACTAAAACATCCACCTCAGGGTTGTGATGTGTAACCAGGCAGGTTATTTTTACTCATTTACAGATCTTCGGTGTGTCATGTTCACTGACCGCTAAACGAAAAACGATACGTCACAGTAACATTAGAGATCCTATTACACAACCTCAGTGGAAAGATATTGCAGATGTGGTTTCAGACTTCCACATCATTCGTCTTGTCGAGGACACACACGGGTATAATCCACGTATTACATTTTCTGGGAACCAGGCACGGACAGATAAACAGGATTTGCAGAGAAAAAAAATAAAAAATAAATGTGAAAGTTGTATTGGATTAGGCTAAAATGATTTGTGGCTTGCTGACTACTATAGTTAGTTTTCCACATTAATCTAAAGCAATTTAAGTCTGTAGCAAATCCTCAATTAAAATATCGGGTAAATCCTTAAATAGTTTGTTTCTAAACTATTTCTGCGAGTTCATAGAAACAAGTAGATGCAAGACAATAGAAATAAAAAGGGTTTTACACAGACAGGATTACAAAGATTATAAGAAAAACTGCAAAGCTAAAGCAGTTAAGTTGCTTTCAGGGCTGGAGGATAATTTACCCACCCAGAACTAACTCAATAAAACTGCAATGCATTTCCAAATTTGCCAAACATTTGAATAGAGGGAGTGACGGTAACAGTGACTCGTGCTTCATCAAACACGTGGAGATCTACTCGTCACCAGCATGACCGCAGAGATGATGATGCTGTTTCATCAGCAGAGGTCACGCAGCGTTTCTGCCTTTTCAGCAACATCAGCACTGTGATTGTGTTTGTTTTTGATCTTACACTGACATTTAGTGCAGTCAGTGGGAGAATAGTGATGAAACGAAGTGAGAGGGAGGTACTTTATACTTTATACTTGATAAAGAAGACCTTTTAGAGTTTATCGCCTGCTGACGCTCACGAGCAGCGTTAGCTAGTTAGCTTAGATTTATGCAGTCATTTGTTTATATTTTATCTAATATAGCTCCAATACAAAGTTTGGCACTGATGGGATGCACATCAGAGAGTTTATAGCTAATGCTAATTTTCAACTCTGTTACATATAAAGTGATATCAAATATAAAGATGTATTATGCACAAGAAAACACACACACCACTAATAATTAGTGCAATTAGCTGAAAATGGGCACAGCTCTGGTTTCCTGTTAAACAGCTTTTGACCTTTGTTGTGAAGTAAAACTAACTTTAAAGTAAAGAAAGCTGACTGTAATAATAATTGTAATAATTTAGATCTACGACGTGGTATTTTACGCCCCTTGTTACTGTCTTTGAACATATCTGGAAAAAGGCTCTGGGTAAAATGAGTAAAACTCTCAAAGCTCAGTAGATTTTATATTTTCAGGATGATTTGTTATAGATGTTTATCATATAGTGATGAAAGACATTTGAGATTATTAAATATTTTCTAATTTCTCCTGCTGAGATCTAAAAGAGAAGATTGACTCATGTCTGTTTCATGTCTGCTGAAATATGAAGCTACAACCAGCAGCCACTTAGCTTAGCTTAGCTTAGCTTAGCATAAAGACTGGAAACGGGGGGAACAACTAGCCTGGATGTGTTAAAAGTTGCTAAATCAGCCTACCAAATAATAGTGTGGTTTTATGTTTTTATGTTTTATGTGCTGGACTGTTTGTTCTTCCTGGATTCCCTATGAAGAGTTTTTGTTGCTGCTTTGCACTTGACGCCTGATAAATAACGTCCTTGTTAAAGGTCAAACTTAGTTGTTTAGACTAAACGAGAGCGTCTGTAAGTCTTCAAAATAAGGTCACAAGCTGGAGGGGGCATTAGGAGTTGTTCTGCGACGCCTCATTTATGTAGAAATGAGTAAAGTGACACATGCTGGGGGTGCTGCTGTTTTCAGGGAGGGACCTCGGCACCATCACCCCGCCCCGCCTGACTCCCTCAGGCCATGGCCTCTGGAAAGTCGGTGAGTGAGGCATTGTTTGCACAGTGGCTGGCCAGCAGACGCGCCACCAAAGCTCACAAACAGTTGCTCTGTCCTCCAAATGCGAGCTCTGTGCGACACACAGCATTCCTGTGCATCAAGTCTGCACACAGCGCTGAGGAGGAGGAGGAGGAGGAGGAGGAGGAGGAAGAGGAGGAGGTCACGGTGATGATACTTAAGTGGAAAAGACTTAGGGGAGTAAAGGTGAGCTTCTGCTTCACCAGACTTTACATTTTGACAGGAGAAAAGCACAAATCACTGAACTCCTGTAGTCAAAGCAGCTTTTAAAGTCTAAATCTGTTGTTTGCGTGGAAAAGCACCATCTTGTTTTCGGCTCAGCGACAGCTCACACGCCCTAAAATAACCTGATCCATGTCAGGTTCACTTATTCCAGTTTACAGTCAAGACTATTATTACCAAAGAATGCCAAGAATTCCTCGGCCTTATCACCACACAGCCCTCAAACAGTTCGGAGGTGATATCAGGACGGAGAAAACAGGAAAACTGCGTTCATGTGTGACTGAGGAAGAGAGAAGAGCGATGGCTCATCAGTGGACCGAGACAGGAACACAGAGAAACACGTAAAACATGAGTGTTTTTATTCAGCAGGTTTTCTGTATGTGTCATCTGACGTGGGCCTGCAGGCTGCTGTTCTCTAAATGATAACGAGCAGTAGTGAAATGTTGTGCCAGTATCTTACCTGCTAATCTATGAAGTCAGGAAAAGCATGCATGAACCAGACGGTAAGACTTAAAACACAGGTTAAGATAGCAAAAAACAAAGCAGCATCCTTTTATATAACAAAACAGGAGCAAGGGTTGAAGTATTATTTGGCCTGATTGAATGGAACTAACTTTTTCCTTTGCTGCAGGTGATCCTGTATCTGATGTGTTTATTGCCAGCAGCGTTTAGAAATAATAAAACAACTTTATCTTTCTATATAAACACCTAACGTTCATTCAGACATTTACAAATGTTTGCTAGTGTAACTTCACTACATGAAACAGAGGTAACGCCTTTACGCTCACTGCCTGAAACAAAACCATTTATTATCATTCATTATTCATCGGCTCAACATGCCTAAAGAACGGAAACCACCTCCATATTTAAACATCCTGTCCAGCAATGAGCTGACAAACTGTTTAACCAAAATAATCACCAAGGATAATAATCCTCCAAATCATCATCAACAATTCAATAATTCATAAAAATCATGGAGAGAAATAACAACAGGGAGCAAAGCTTCAAAAAAAACATCAAAACTACATCTTCAGTATTCAGACATAATATCAGCTACATCCATCATCTCCAGGAAATTATACAAAATTAGAAAACAGAAATTTCCATTTTTTGAGCATGTTGATCAGAAAAAGAATAAAGTTTTTGTTGCATGGAGCCAGTGTGCCGGCGTTTCCTCTTTTTCATTGACTGCTAACCTTCCACCTTCATAACGTGCATATAATAACTCTGCTTCAGTAGAATAATACGCACAGTAAATTAATATTAAATTAATAAATGTTTGCCTGTGAGGTTGAGATAAGAGTCTGTGTGGGTGCATTCCTGCATACATATCAGCTTCTATTGCTTTTGTGTTAAAGCATCTTTGCTGTGTTGTTTATTAGATCACAGCCATATAATTCAAATTCTCTACCCAACAGAAGTTTTTCTGTCTTCGAGCAACATTATTTGCAGCATTTGCATCTTTTTCAGGGAAGGAAAACAGCTTAGAAACCAGTCAGTTTATCTCAGTTTGTTTTTAATGTGTTACAGCGAGTAAAGCATGAGTCACAACATGTTAACCCAGATTTACCCCAGATTTCAGAAAATATATATATATATATATATTTTAACAGTTTATAAAATGTATGTAATGTGTCATTACATACTGTATTCTTCCTTGGCCTTGATTAATTAACTGGGGAGTAATTTAATGCTAATCCTGCCCTTAAATATATAAACCCTGTTATCTCCAGTGCTATCATCGTGTACAAAGGAGGAGCCGTGACACGGGAGATTAAACCAAAAGACTGCTTTTCTGCGGAGATATGGCGCGTGCATGTGAAACAGGTTTATGTTATCAGCAGATATCAGTGGACCAGATTCATCATGCAGAGAAAATGTGGCCTGTGTGTGCAGCCGACGTGAATGTAGGTCAACTATACGTTTGAGCAACATGTCGTGCTCGTTCAGCAGTTAAGGCTCCGCAGCGAGGTTCATAACGCACAAACATCCTTGTACCTTTGTTTTCTGTGCCGGCTCTTACTGTGTGGGCCCCCTGACAACGTGGTGGAGAGAGAATCACATAAAGAACACCAAGGAATAAATAGTTGAATCACTACAACCTTCTTTCTCCAACAAAAAAAGAAGAAAAAATAATAATAAATGACTTAATTAATCTGGTGGAATGAGAAAAATTCTGCTTTTGACATTTTGGGAAATTTGCTTGCAGCTCGTTGTAGGAGAAGATCGGCGCCGCCCTCGGCGAATATTCCCCAACTATTCCTTTAATAAGATGAGATCAATACTTTAGGACATGTTTGATATTTTCAGAAAAAGAAAAGAAAGAGTCAGGCACAGGATTTAAAGCGTGAGTTTGACACACGTCAGTCTGAAATGGACCAACATGAACGTGGAGACGGCGTGTTGACAAGATGGCCGATGCTACGTTAGCGTTAGCATTGCATCTGCTGGTCCTCAAGGCACCCTATAGATGTAGACTCTAAAATAAAAAATAACTAGAAAGTATCTGACAAAACAATCCCACCGCAAGGTCCGTTTAGTAGCTGTTCTGGAGCTTTCAACACCCAGTTGTCACGGAACTGCTCTTATATTTTCCTCATTTCCAAGCATTTTTATGGATAACCGAGCAAAATCGTGTTGAGGAAGATCATTTGACGATCAAAAAGCTGCAGAGCGTCTGCTAAATGGGCCTTGTGATGAGATTTTTTATTTAAAACTGCAGCTCCCAAGTTCAATAATGATCTTTAATTATCAACTATATAGTAAAATGTGTCTGAATATAACATATTTGAGTATTTAGCACTGCAATTGTAGCATTTATACAGTGTAACTACATTCACCTGATAGATTTGATACCTAAAATATCACCAACAAGCAGCAACTCTGCAGACCTAATGGACATTTAATTAATCTTAATGAATAGTTCTAGTTGTATTTACTGCATAAAGCTACAGTGGATATAACAGACTACCAAAGGAGAAAACATATCTTTATAATAAGGGGAGAATTTACTTATAATATGCTCATAAAACACAACACCTGCCTTCTAAAATTGTGTCCTAAACTGGTTTAAATGTGAATCCTAGCATATGCAGTCGACTACGCTTTGGTTATGCTTTGCTTAGATGGCTAAATATTCCAAATTGGAGCCCCTGCTTTGCAAATATACAGCAAAATGCGACGTCTGCTGTTGCAACCTGCTTTTAAAAATGCATTACAGTATTGCACAGGGCAAAATTTAGGATTACGCAACGGCCCCCGGCGTGAGTGCAATAAAGCCAGACGCAAGATGCATGCTCTAGTTACACATTAAGGACGAACAGTACGCATCGTTATTTGAAGTGTCCCTCAGGTCGTTAACACGGAGACGTCACGGGGGCGTGACGACACCTCCATCGCCGCTGCTTCATCTGTGGACCTTCTGTGTGTAAAGCATCTTTGAATGAGATAAAAACTGTTTGTTTGTTTGCTGGTTGCAAGAAGGAGATTTTTTTTTTTTTTTGCTTTGGAGTGAATTTCCTCTAGAGGGTCGGGGAGGTGATATTGTGCAGTGTCGACCATTCTACAATCTCCTTTTACTAATTAAATACCATGAGTAGGAATGTGTGTAAAAACATGGAAAGTCTCTGGATATATGTGGCTATGGCTTATTTCATCTCAAGTGACTGCAAGACTATTCTAGATATGAAGATACACATACCCCCTAGCAGCATTAGCTAACGCGCTACAGTGAGAATTGGCTGACGGTTTTTCTCAAATGTCAATCCACCCGCAGCTTCTTGTGTGCAGGGCGCTCCGAAGATGGCGTCCCATTTGCATGTCCATTTGTGGAGGCAGGAGAGCCGTTCTGGTGCTCCTTCTTTAGAGAAACGCTGTGCTTCTTGTACGTCTTTTTTTTACGGGAGAGGAAGAGAAGGCAGAGAGAGCATGTTAGTGTTTTAACGGAAAAAGTGAATAATGTCATTGCTGGAACACAGACGTCTGTTTATACTGCAGGAGGGTGTGTTGTTAGAAACAGTGTTTTCATCACATAGTTTGTCCTCTAGATGTTTTATTTGTCCTCTGTAAAGTGTATATTGATTAATGATATCACTACTATTAATGTTAGCTGCCTCAAACCTCCAGTATCAAACACAATATGAGCAAATGTAACATAAACAAATGTTAATAAGCCTAATTCAGCTTTCTGTTTCTGTTTTTTATATATGCTTTTATTTATAAAATGAAGGATAAGCTTGATTATTAATTCAACAATGCAATTAAACAATGCATCAGCTTGTTTTTCGGCTCCAAACTTATTTGTTTTTCTAAAGATGCAAATCTAAAAACTTTATGTCTTAAAAAATGCTTAGAAATTCTCTAAAACAGCAGGGCACTGTGGTTTTTAGCTAATATTACTCAAAGAGGAGAAAATAGTGCATTTGTTAGTGGGGACTACTTTCAGCAGCGGATTAATACACAGTTGGTGCTCTAGTGAGAGTTTACAGCTGGATGGTGCAGGTTTGATTGACAGTAATAGTACAGTTGTTATGGGCGTGTGGTGCAGAACAACGGCACATTAAAACAGTCTGAAGCGGAAAAATCAACTGACCTGAATGTAGAAGTTTGAGAAAAGGATGATGAGCGTGACCATGTAACCTATTTGGAAGTACAGCCATCCCATGGGGAAGCCGCACGGCCATACGACGGCACACAGCGTCTGGGACATGGTTAAAAAGAACTGGATCTGCGGAGGAAACACGAGACGCACACATGCAGACACGTACCGGAGTCAGAAGGTGACACGGAGAGCCTATAGAAAGGTAGTATTGATCCGCTGAAGCTACAGGATGCTGCAGCAAATAGTCCGAGAACAAGTAGACAGCAACACCAGCTCCACCATGTGAAGTGAAGGCAACAATCATCAAAGGAAAAACACTGAAAATACATTTTAAATCTTTTGTTTTAACACACATGAATGTTGGAGGAGATGAAGTGAAGTGAAATGTTCTTGGAAAAGTACAGTTTTATTCTATTTTCTCATTCGTTCACTCCACTGCAGGTATTTGGCAGCTGTGGCACTTTTTCATACTAAACATAATGATTTCGTCTCAAATATTAACTTGACACAGTCGAGATCGATCGATACGGTGTCGACTCACTTTAGTCTCTTATTGAGTTTCATTTACTCATAATCATTTTGCAGCGACCTGCCTCCTCCTCTTCTTCTTCTTCTTCTTCTTTCTCGTTTCAGCGCAATAAAGCGCCTCTGTCACTATGATCACTTTACTCCAGACAATCTACAGTGTGAACACTGTATTAATTGACCATTATGGCCATTCTTAGTGTAATTAACCCTCACCCATATCAGTTATTCATCTTCACATCATGTGCACTTTACATATTCAGCTTTCCTTTATCTTTAATATTGAGAGAAAGCCAAGAGCGTGCAAACCTGTCATCAACGCAAAAGGTGGCTGCTGAAGAATCTAAAATATAAAACATATTCTGGTTTGTTTCACACTTTCTTTGTTTACTAAATAATTCCATATGTGTTCCTTCATGGTTTTAATGTCTTCAATATCAATCTACAATGTAGAAAATAATCAAAATAAAGAGAAACCATTAAATAAGAAAGTGTGTCCGGACTTTTGACTGATGTATATATAGTATATATAATGTAGTTTATTCATGTTCACAGTATATTTATGTTATTTTTGTCTTTTATATGTTTTATGTCTGTTTTTTATACTCTTTTCACTCTTGTCTTCTTACTATTGAGCTGCTGTGACAAGTGACTTGATAAAGTTGATCTTATCTTAAAATGAAATGTGATCTGTAAACCTTTTATGACATAAATGTCTTCATATTAAGATGAAACTGCCCAACAGTCTTTAGAATAATTAGACATCAGTGGTAACGTAATATAACATAGAGCAGGGGTGTCAAACATACGGCCCGCGGGCCAAAACGGGCCCCCCAGAGGGTCCGATCCGGCCCGCGGGATGACCTTGCAAAGAGTAAAAATTACAAAGACAAATTTCAGGTCGTTCATAATGTTTTGTTAAAAGATAGTTCATCAAATGTGAACATTTTCAGAGTGTACTTGTATTTTTTTGCACTAAAACAAAGGGAAAAATGTGGAGTTGACGTTATTTAAAGATTATTATAATGTGATTTCACTGGTCCGGCCCACTTGAGGTCAAATCGGTCTGAATGTGAACTAAAATGAGTTTGACACCCCTGACAAAGAGTATATGTATGTATGATGCATGACCATAAAATGAGCATTTCTTTTGTAATATTCCTTAAATTAGGACTTTTACCTGTAGTGCAGCATTTTTTACAGTGTGCTACTGTTATTTTTACTAAAGTAAATGATCTGAGTGCTTCTTCCACCACTGGGGAAAAACTGCAGGATGAACCAACCAGCTGTAACTGCGTGATGTACTTCTTCCACCAAAGGTACGGTCGCATGGCCGGGATGGCTGAGAGTCCGTAGTACGAATACATCACGACGTGGACGAAGCTGTTTAACGAGGCGCCGAAGTACGCTGACGAGACACAGGAAGACAGACACAGGAAGTTATTCATCTACAGCCGCTGAGAGGCATTCAGGAGAGCAATGATCACATTAACATTTCATCACTCTGCCCTGTTTGGAATAATTACTATGGAGTTCAAGTAAAGTCAATAGAGGCTGTTAACGGTGGAGCAATACAGAAATAATATAGTAACATCTGATGAATAATAAAACATGTTTCTGGAAAAAATAAAAGTCACACTGGAGTAAGAAAACTCATTACTAGCAGACTGATGTGACAAAAGCACAAACAGTGTGTTGCACAGTGCAGCAGAGTCAATAAGTTTGTGTCCTTTAAGGCTTTGTGAGGGAAACAGGCCGTTTTCAGGGCTAATGGGTTTAACATTAGAGCACCTGAATTATTTAGCTGGCTTTGAGGGGAATGATTTGAGTCACTGGAGGGCGAAGTCGTGTTAAAACACTCACAGTGGCCGCAGGGAACCCAGTTCATGACGAACCACCAGATATTCAGCATGCTGGCGTGGTGGTAGATGTGGAGAAATGTGATCTGGTGATTGTTCTTTCGTAGTATGAAGAAAAAGGTGTCCATGAACTCGATGAGCTTGGAGAAGTAGTACCACCACAGGACATTTATGATCTGAGAGCGGCAAAAAAGGTTAAAAGCATAAATTATTAAGCTTTTATTTGTCTTACAAGACCAGTGTACAATATAGAGATAACACATTAAGACACAATATTTATGCCCCGAAGGTCCTTCAGGAAGTTCAGGACGAATCATAAAGCAATTTGACTTTCCGCAGCAGAGCCACGTTGATAAAAGTTTTTTTTTTAATCACCGCCGAACTGCAAAGCCGTGCACATTTTACTGTGAGCCTTGTTTTCACCTCCACTGCAGAGCTCAGCGGGGACACCGGAGAGAGTCATCATGATGACACGAGTCGGATTAAATTGACTCCCTGTCCCTGCAGCTTATCTGCTGGGATTTACAGGTACTCACCCACAGAAATCAGAGCAGTAGATTTGGAGGTTAAAATAAAACAACACATTTATCTTCTATATTATATTATATATGTATTCTAGCTGTCCTACCTATTCACACCTTTACTGTGCTGTTTATCTTACCATGAATCAAAGATCAAATGTGTTTAAATGAAAATAAGATCCCCGACAATAAACATAAAAAGGTCGCAGAGTAAATCTGACCTTATTATCCACTTCCTGTGCGCTGTGAGTGTCCTGGCAGTAGAAGTTGTAGCCGCCGTGCCACACGGCAGTAACGAGCTGGAGAAAAAGCCATTAAAACAAACCATGAATTGGATATTTGACCAAATCCCTGAATACAGACAAAGAATGTCACAGTGAGACTGAGGAGATATGATGTTCTAAAATGTGCCGAACAAATAATAAAAACATGCAGAGACAGATAGCGAGTCAGATCAGTTCGGGGTCAGGTTGTGGTGACTGATCTTTAGCTGCTGACGTATAAATATTTAATCTAATTAAAAGTGAAAACACCAAACGCTCACTGATGTGCGATGTGATGTTTGAAGGTCCTTTTATAAAGCAGAGCTCTCTGGTTTTAAAGCTTCTTTACACACAGGTAGACAAACTGTAAATGTCCAAATACAGGGATTTCTATTTGAAATACTCTAATAAATCTAATTCTGCATACCTGCATAGAGATTATATATATATCTGTATACTTTCTGCACATTAAATCAGTTCTCCAGAGGTTTATTTTTGTGCTTCCATAACCCACGATACACATATTTGAAAATCATGTCTAAAATTCCTGACTTTTCGTACCTTTGAGTCCAACTCCAAAAATGGTAGATCCTACATTTCCCATAATGCAACTCAAACGCAAAGACATTAGCCTCTTTAGTTAAACCGTCCCTGCTTGGCATGAACACAAACTTTTTAATCTAAATGTCCAAGTTGACAACATCGGGGTTATTTTTTCCAGACTTGACAAAAGCCTCAAAAGAAAAGAGTTCATAGGCTGAGTACTACTTCCTGTGTAAAATCAGCGGCATGCTCCTTTAAAGCATGAATATTCTAATGCACATTGATGGCACAGCTTAATGCTGATTCACCAAATCAATATAGATCTACTGTCTTTATCTGCTGCTGTAAAAGGCTTCACCAGCCGACAGCAGATCGAGGCGAAGCTTCGTTTTTAAACATCGACTGTTTTATCACACGTGCACAAACATTTTTATTTTATTTTTTTTTAATGTTAGACCTACAGTGGCATCGCTCGGCCTATAAATAAACTAAATTAATCAGAGTTTTAATCACAATCATTATGTAACGAAACCCGCTGTGACCGGGCGAGTTGACAAGAACTGTACTTTCACATTCACATCAGGTGGAATTGATTTTGGAGTGCCAAAAGTTCACCCCACGGCCGGGGCGACTGTCAGAGTACAGAGTTTAATGAATCACACAGCCAACAGTGCACGGGGGCCTTACGCAATGCAGGCGGAACGACAAGAAGCTGGATGGGGAGGAGAGGACAGACACTTTAGACTTCCACATCCGCAAAAACGCTTCAAAGTTCCTGGTGTTCGCACGCGGTCGCCATGATAAGTGACAGATTCAGATTGGTAAATAAGAAGCCTTTCAGTGTTCGCTCACATCAGTGCCTCTATCAATTTCAGTTATTTAGCCAGCTGTTTATGAAAAGCAGTTTTCCAGCGAACAATAGGGGGCTGTGCTGATGTCTGCGAGGGCATATGAGGGATTTGATGGCTGAAACAATGAGCCTGTCAGCGTCCAGCTGTGTCCCTCTCGCTCCCTGATAGCACTGTCTCCCGCTGAGGGACGCCAGGAGCCGCACGCCCACGTCTCACCACAGTCAAGGGTCAGAACATTTTTTTATAGTTTTTATATAGCATTTTTTTGGGAAACGTGCTCATCCACGTCCTCGCGGAGACGAGATGCCACTCTCACACCTGTCCCGCTAAATATGAGGCTAAAGCTATGTTAGCTCGGCTTAGATTAGCGGGCTAAGCAAGAAATAGCAGCTTAAAAAAGTAAAACTGCAGCTTGGCGTTTTAACAAATGCCAGAAAAACTAAATGTAGCGTTAGCGTAGCATAAAGACAGTATGCTAAGCTAAAATAACTGTTTAGCGTAGCATAAAGACTGTATGCAAAGCTAAAATAACTGTTTAGCGTAGCATAAGGACAGTATGCTAAGCTAAAATAACTGTTTAGCGTAGCATAAAGACTTTATCATCATATTCAAAAGGAGCAGTTTGAAGGCTGTTAGCCTAGCTTAGCACAAACAAAGAAAGAAAGCGTAAAAATGACAAGTTGTGGTTTTACTTTTTGCCGTTTTCGTCTTTTCGCTACAGTAAACTAACACAGCTTCAGCGATATAAGAGCGGTATCGATCTCATCTAACTAACTCTTGACAATAAATAATTAGGCGCATTAAGCCCCTTTAAACTACAGCATGCTGTTTTAAGCTTGTTGGTCTTTGCATGAAATGAAAATGAGATAATATAAGTTCATGAGCTTTAGAGGTGCTGGTGTTGCATTTGGAGGCTAACAGTCTCTGGTCTCAATGCTAAGCTAAGCTAACTAGCTTCTGGCTGTAGCTTCTTCATATTCAAATATCAAAGTCTTCTTCTAATTAAAAATATCTGTTCATGCTCACACACTAGAGTTTTTAGTAGTGATTATGCAGCTCTCATTCAGGCCTCTTTTTTCTTTTCTAATCTGTCTGTGGCGTCGCAGTGATTTGCTTTGGCCCACTTCGACACATTTCTCAGTGCCAAGCAGTCTGTTTACCTCATAGGCCATGTATAAGGACAGGAGTGTGAGGCCCAGATTGTAGAGCACCAGGAGCCCTCTGCAGGAGTACGGCTGCCTGTGTTTCATGTACTTGGGCCCCATCCACACAATCAGAAGGTACATGACTGTGAGTGCAAAGGTTGGTGGGTAGTTGTCGAGCAGCAGCCATCCCCGCACCCGCTGATCTGAAATATGGAGATAAAGAGGCCGGTTTTTACCACTAAATCAAGAGGAGGGCGATAAGGCGGCCTCGTTGGAAACAGCAGATGAAGTTTGAAGTTGCAAAGCAGCAGAAGTGTGCACGCTGAGGAATGTTAGAAAGGTTAGCAGCAAGACGGTGAAATACCCAGCAGTGTTTTTAATGCACTGCATGTAATGGGTTAAAGGTTTTAGGTAATGGTTACCAACTCCACTGAGCGTTTACAGTATTTGCAATATTTCAGAAGACAAAGAAACATTGAAGAAAAGAGCAAGACATTTTACATCAGCTACTAAAAGTGAAAATCTAAAGCTGACTTACCTCTGGGACCCATCCATGACTCTAAGTAAGTGTTCAGTTTATGATTAAAAGTCTCCATTTGTCACCTGAAAACAGAGAAAATAATGAAAGTTATTTCACACGTTTTACATCCTTTGTTAAAATGGAAGCTAATCAACGAAACAAGCTGAACATCCCAGACTTGATTGATATATTATGCCGGACCATCCCATCCTTTTACCTCTGCTTTGGTCTCCACCAACCCCCGAGGGAAATATGTGGCTCTTTAACCAGCTAGTCCCGAACTTCGTCCATCTAACTTTTACCAAACTTTTTCTGATGGCAGCCGTCAGAGTGACTTACATTTTGGGTTGTGGAACCAAAACAATGAGCTGAAAGAGGCTAAAACGCTCCACAGAGCTGAGAGGAGCTGCGGAGTCACAAGCTTTACGTTACACAGTCATTTGATCCCATTTCGGATTAAAAAAAACATTGATTAAAAGCAGCTTTAAATATGATAAAACTAAACTAATCTGCCTGAAAGAGCGCTTGAAGTCTTTACGACAGTTTTCAGGAAATTATCATCAACCCTGAGCAGCTGAAACTCTGGTATTTGTCTGGCGTTACCGTGTTTACACATCTGTTTTTATGTCTGTCTGCGCTCCAGTCTGTCCATCTGCGCTCTCTAATACATCCCATAGTCCAATAACTGATCCCTCACATCGCTGTGGTTGAAACAACAGACCAAATGTTCACTCTGGAAAACGTAAAACGAGAAGCCAGCAGGCAGGTGTGGACACGGACGATAACCACATCTCTGCATTAGTGATTCTCTGCCTTTTAGATGGTTGAAGGTTACTGAGGATGTCAAAACATGTGGATTTATCACCGCTAATGTGCTCCAGGTTTTAATAAACACACTGTAGTCTAGTCTGGCCCAGGCAGCGCTGCTACATTTACTTTAACAGAAACTTCTCTAAACCTTTGTGCATGTTCTCTGGCCAAAGCTGTCAAATTGTGGCGGTGCACTGTTGTATTGTTTGTCCTTTGTGAGGGTTTCAAACAGATGGTTGCTGTATCCAGTGCAGAGTTAAACAACTGCCTGGGGAACTGTTACAGATTTTTCAGGTCTTTCTCTGTTTTTTATCCCAAAAGTCGGTACTTTTTCCCACTAATTTGCAGTAAAACACTGAATTGCACAGCTCCGCTTGTGACAGTCACATCTGGATCATTTTTCTTGTGCAGGTTTAAAGTCAGTATTACCAACATAAACACATTCTAGTTTCCTCTAGTGTTCACACAGCTGAACAAAAGCTGCACAAAACCCTGCAGCTGATTTCTTTTTACCTCTTTACTATAAACCTGATAACTCTCAGGCTCACGCTCTTTATTCATTATCACCACAGACAGTATTTGCACAGTCCTTCAGGCCTTTATATTGTTTTCAAGAGGCTGCAGAGGCTTTGCACAACTCGCAGCCTGTCTCCTGTCTCCTAACGTGTTCCCGAGCGAAAACGTTCAATTCAGTCCAATTACGTCACAGAGCGCTGCGCCACCTGACAGCCTCTACACCTGCGTCTACAGCTGGAGACGTAACACAAGATAAAACATGGACTCCAGTCCGCTTTGTGGGTGTCCTCCTTCCTTAAAGCCTCCTTCACATCGGCTCGGTCCACCTTTATACTTTGGCCTTTTCCTCCAACGAAGTCACACGCTGAACAGAAGATTTGGCTCCAGACGGTTTATGATGCCTTTAGCTCAAAGTCAGATTTGTTTGTGTTTGAGGGGAAAGTAAAAAGCAGCTTTATGGGTTAACACAGTAACCTTGGACTTTACAGGTGTGACAGAAATGTGAGTAGATCTATCAAATTTAGCTAAAGCATCTCAATTCAAGCTGAGTGCTGCTCTTACATACAGTCATATGATATTTAAATATGACTGCGAGAACTGACGGGGGCACACCAGTGACTTTGTTTACATGCTTTCAATACCTTTATCTTAATACTGCCAACATATAAACCCTGTAATCCTGTAAACAGCAATATTCTAACTATCTGAGCAGCGTGTACAGATTAATAAACGTCCTTGTTCACACTGTGTAGTTCATATCTCAGTTTACCAAACTCTGCATGTTGCGGCGACCTGCCGCCCAGACAACAAACAGCATCTCACTGATGGCTGCATTTGGCCGTAATCACTTCTCCGCAGGAACAAAATACGGCTCATTCTGATCAACCCACTACAGTAATATCCGCGCTCTGATTATCAGAGATGCATTAGGCCGAACCAAAACACGATAATCTGCAAGGCCTTAATCAGAGCATGATGAGCCACGACGGGAGGGCGTGTTAGCAGCCCGTCAGTGCGTCTGCGTGCTAAATGCTGCAAAATATGTGCAAACCATCAATGCAGCATCCGGACCTTCATCAGAGCAGCTGATCACGAGTCATTCAAACAGTCTGAGTCCCTGTGACAGTAGATACAACATCACAGATTTGACGTTTGTTCCAAAATAAAAGCCACAGTGGGCAACGAGTGAAACCAGCCAGCAGGACTTATGTAGCGTCAAATGGTTTTTGTACCAACGGGTGTTTTAATTTCACTGGATTAAGACAAAAACAGAGATTATTAGTTCATCAATAACAGTTTCTCCATACAGGAACACTGTATATCACCATGGTGACCACAGATACTGTGATGTTATACATAGCAAGAGGACAGATAGACAGGCAGACAGACAGGCAGACAGACAGATAGATAGATAGATAGATAGATAGATAGATAGATAGATAGATAGATAGATAGATAGGCAGGCAGGCAGACAGACAGGCAGACAGACAGACAGACAGACAAACAGATAGATAGACAGGCAGACAGACAGACAAACAGATAGATAGATAGACAGGCAGACAGACAGATAGATAGATAGATAGATAGATAGGCAGGCAGACAGACAGACAGACAGACAGACAGATAGATAGATAGATAGATAGATAGATAGATAGATAGACAGGCAGACAGACAGACAGACAGACAGACAGATAGACAGGCAGGCAGGCAGACAGACAGACAAACAGATAGATAGATAGACAGGCAGGCAGGCAGACAGACAGACAGGCAGGCAGGCAGGCAGGCAGGCAGACAGATAGATAGACAGACAGACAGACAGACAGATAGACAGATAAACAGATAGATAGACAGACAGACAGACAGACAGATAGACAGGCAGACAGACAGATAGATAGATAGACAGGCAGACAGACAGATAGACAGATAAACAGATAGATAGACAGACAGACAGACAGACAGACAGATAGACAGACAGACAGGCAGACAGACAGATAGACATAAACAGATAGATAGACAGACAGACAGACAGACAGATAAACAGATAGATAGACAGACAGACAGACAGACAGATAGACAGACAGACAGATAGATAGATAGGCAGACAGACAGATAGACAGACAGATATCTTTCACTTTAACTGTAAACACATGACCAGATTGTTGATGGTCCAGTTTACACTGTATGCTGTCTTGCTTCACTGGAACAGTGGATCTACATAAGCAGGTATTTATTACACAGGTAAGCAGAGCGCTGAGGCCAACAGTGACACATACACAACAGCAGCACAGTCCAGGATCCAGGTTTATACTTGTGTTTAAGGAGCCTGCACATCAGCAGCATTCAGAGGTTTGAGGAAGTTTGTCACAACTATCAGTGACACTCAGAGTGGAGCAGCTACACACAAACATACTGGTTTGTCTTTAAAGTCACATTTCAGCAGAAATACGACCAGCATGCATGATGTGTGCACGAGAGGACTGCGCTCAATCTGCGTCCCACCGATTATTTGCACCACAATATTGCACAAAAGTAATTTTCCATCGGGGTCACACGTGTTAACCTAAACTCACCGCACGGTGCAGCCGCTCTGACCGAGAAACGTGCGCGCAGCGCGGATGACGGCGGTCATCTCATTACATCAGCCTCAGACCGAGAGTGAAACTTCCACACAGGAATTAATAAAATAATTAATTAGGAGAGAGGAAAGAAAAGTTATCGCATCCTGTCGATCGCATCCAGGCTGCAGCAGCAGCAGCAGCAGAGGTCACCGCTTCAGCATCTCACTAACTCACCGCCTCCACACAGACGCCATGCGCGCTGCAGCCTTTTCCCAAAGAAATAAAATAATAAATGAAATGATAGGAAGCCTCACCATGAAGTGTCCGAGCCGGGTTAGACAGAGAGGCAGAGGAGGAGTGAGGATGAAGAGGCTGGCTGCCCGTGCAGAGAGAGAGAGGGGCTGGGTAACCTTGGCTGGCCGGCCGGTCTGAGCACAATGTGCAGCCTTGTCGCTCAGTGGAAAATAGTGGGAGGAACATGCAGACTGGCCCAGTGGCCTGCAGGAGAGCTGCAGCCAGGAGGTGACCCGGTGTGTTGCAACCACACACACACACACACACACACACACACACACACACACACACACACACACACACACACACACACACACACAGAGAGAGCCAAAAAAGATGACATCAAAGCTATCGCTGCTCTCCTGAAATGACACCTGGGACGGATTAAACTGGTAAATAGTTAACCTGAGTCATGTGAAGACTGTGTGACAGCAGGGAGTCACTTTTCAGAAATTATTCTCTTCATATTCCCCTGATGATTTTTGCAAAAAGATCAGTTTGTTGAAATTAAACAGGAAAAAATATATATATATTTGGGAGAAGCAGAGGAACCATAAAAAACACTTAATAAAGTAAAAGTCCTGCTTTTAAAATGTTTTGAAGTAGATAAGCATTAGTTAAAAAGTGAAAGTACACATTGATGTTATTGTTAAACTATTATTATGTGCAATAATGGGACAATATCTTAATATTGTGGATATGATATACGGTTATTACTTACATGCATGTTAGACACACATATTCACCAGGAAGTAACTTGAAACGTGAGCAACCTGTGATTCTTACTCTTATCTTTTTTATATTGTGGATTTTAGGTCTGATTATTGATATTTTTTACACTTTGTACTTTGTCCTCAACATTTTCCCAAATCCTAACTTTATCTTAACGTTAATAATTGTGTAAGCAGCATTTTTACTGAGCTAAATAAACAGTTAAATAAACAGTTTGCTGGTTTAATCTGTGATGCATCATGAATAAAGTGCATCATATTTTACAAGATAACTATATATTGTGTTTAAAATCTGTAACTGGTAACTATAGCTGTCACATAAATGTAGTGTAGAAGAATTATAAAGTGGCATTAAGTAGAAATACTCCAGTAAAAGTTCCTAAAATTTGAACCAAAGGAACTTGGAGCTCACAGTTCAACGTTCAGCCTTTAATAGTGCAAAGAGATTCACGTGTCGACATCAGTGCGTCCAGCTGGATAAGTGGTTGAAGAGGGTTTGAGTCCTGGATGATGAAGCCGTCTCTCAAAGTTACAAAGATTAAAATAAAGCCACAGACAGAACGAACGTTCTCCTGCTGGAAGACGACAACAGAACCCTGTTTCACCTAAAATATTGAGTATTTATATTTGAGCAAATGCAGATTCAGCAGACGTTTTGGTCCAAAGAGACTCGGCACAAGCTGAGAGTGAGTGCAGGACAATAACAGCAGTACAACAACAACACATGACGGCCTCCTCTGGTCCTCTGGGTGTGATATTTAGTGTTTGACTGTAAATTGTTGGCGTATGCGGAGTACAAACAGGCGGGTAGAAGCTCTGTGATCCACCTGTGGAGCCTGAATGTTGCCTTCAAAAATAAGATGAATCACTATGAGCTCATTAAAGACGGAGCTGATCAACATTTTTCCTTCAGAGCTGTGTTTTTAGTGACGTTCTCAGTAATTACTGGATGGATTCGTTCATGGTTCCCAGAGGGTGAAGTGCAAAAACTCTCCCTGACTTTTCCTCTAGCGCCATCATCTGGTCAGAAGTCTAACTTGTCCAACATTTGGTTTATACCTGCAAACACGTCAGCACTGAGAACAGAGAGTTTACAGCGACAGCCATGAAGATTATTAATTAAAAATAATCTAAAATAAAATAATAATTCGTATCTAAAAATAAAGGTTTTATTGGCTTTGGTGTTCTGGATTCGAAGGACTTTCCAGGTCATCACCTGAATGTTTTCAGTTTCTTGTTAAGCCTTTATTCATCCGGGGAGTTCGAACGATGAGAAATGCTCCATTTTTCAGGAACATCCTGTTCGCAGTGACACAGTTAGACACCTGCAGCCACCGTCTGGTGGTTTGAGCCTCTTCAGTGGAGAAGTTGTGGGTTAAGAGCTCATCAGAGGTGCTAATGAAAGAAGGCTGCTCATCCAGACCGACCCACACTGCTCTTCAGCATCTCATCTCATCTCATCTGATCAAAACTAAATCTGTAACTTTATGTCTGTGGAGATATTCTGTTTTGTCATGCAGCTTCATTATGAATGACAAACTCATCACTGTTCTCTGTGTCAGAAGGTTGGACGGACGTTATTCATTTTAAAAAGCCCTGCTGTTGAAGCTCCCAGACCTCCTCACACCTCCTCTCTCTTTTAAATCCACTAAACCTCAGCACTCGATCCAACTTTAGAGATCTCTCACTAACGTTGGCAGAACTGGGTTCAGGTGTTGATGCACCTTTTAAACTGACGGAGCTACAATCTGATGAGTCACTCATCAGCATTAGAGAATTTGTGAATGCTGCTCGTTCTCAGGTTCAGAGATCTTAATGTCTGACTAGATTTAACAAAAATAATGAAATCTAATCTTTAAGTTCTCATTTTTGTGACTTAAACCTGCGCTAACAGTTTTTTTTTGGCCACTTGGGGGTGACAGAAATGATATCAACCCTTATATTAACTCTGTTTTGGTCTCCACCAGCTCCAGAGGGAGATATCTGCTAAAAGCTCAGGTGACAGGAAGCGTCGACTAGATTCATCAGAGCTTTTTTCTGATCAGAGCAGCGTTGAACTTAACTAAAATGCTGCATAGAGCCGAGGGAAAAATGTCTGCGGGTTCATCAACGTGACCAAAATGTAGAAAAATATTAGTATTGATTAAATGATTTTAATCTCAGCACCACTGATGAGCACTAGATGTTCCCTCGTCACAAAAAGCATCAACTTCAGCTTATAAAGTTCTTCCTCAAAACATTACGGTGTCAATTTCATCCCTGCTAATAACAGCACAGTGGTGGTTTTTTAATATTAGTGTGTGTGAGAGTAGTAGTGGACTAGTAGACAACTAGTAGTAATAGTAGTAATAGTGCATCAGCTGTGATCCCTGATCGCTTCAGAGCAGGTGTGAATAATAAAAACGATCATGGCTTCAGGTTCAGGGTGCTGATATCGTGCTGCTGCTATTAGCAACACCTGTGCTTTCTATTAGTCCTAATGGTCTTTTCCTCCTCAGGATTAGTGGGAACAGATGCTGCACTAAAACTCACTGACCAGTTTTTACAACAAATGTCATCAATTCCCTGATAGTTTGCCTGATTTCATCTTATTTTCATGATCATCTTGGTGTTTCCATCTCAGTGTACTCCTGTTCTGAGTGCAGGGGGGCCGTTTGTGTTGGATCACCTTTAATATGAAACAGTTTCTCGTCCGTCCACAGGGTGGGTCTGCACCAGCCCAGATCATTATCTGGTCCAAGAGGTCAAACGGAGGCAATGCTCCAGTTTGTCACTGCGGCTCCGTGTTATGTAAAGCTGTGGTCCAATACTTCCATCTTGTGGATGAAAATGTTCACGTGGCTGTTTGACATTTCATGAGCACAGACAAAAGAAATGATTTATACACATTATTGTGAGGTTTTAGGCCATAATTATTAAATAAAAAGGCTTTTTATTCTCAACCTCCTACTTTAAGTGCCTTGAACACCACAAGGCTCTGACGGATGAGGGGATATTGTTCCTTCTTTAATAATAATGATGATAAAAACAAAGAGAAACATGTCAGACGACCAGTTTCTGTAATGTGTAAAGAAATTCACCTCCAACCTTTTGCTTTTAGTCTCGCTCGCAGCATTTTAACGTGTCCACTAAATAGATTTATGAGCTAACGAGGACGCTCCCTCCAGCCTCAGGTGTCCTCTGTGTTTTAGCACAGAACTTAAATATGTGTCACCTCTCAGCTTCTCTCAGGCACTTTAGTTAGTAGAACACTTCTTTAAGCTTTGTGAAGTAACTTCTCCTGTTCAGACGAGCCTTTCTGCTCCAGCTGCCATCCATCATTCAAATTATGCAAATACTGATGCTGCAGGCGCTCCTGTAGGCACGTCAGTCAAAATGCTGCTAATGTGACTTGTTGGGAGGCCGCCGCCCAAGACGGGTTCATTAAAGCGGATCATCACATTAAATCCATTCATCGTCATGAGAAAACTGACTGACTTGCTGTTGTACAGATTTATTTGAAGCAGCATCACATTGCAAACAATGCAACACCACCGTCAAGGTCCCACTACAACGTCAGCAGAGCAAATGTTTCGCCTATAACCAGCCCACCCTCCCAAAATAATGAAAAAAAAAAAAACCTCTATCAAGTGCGAAGAAAGCTCATATCCAGCAAAACAAAACCTCCAATGATGTTAATGCTTTAAAGAGCAGAAGTACAGTATTTACAGAACACAGGATTAAAAGCCGACTACTGTACAACTCTTTGCTACATTTACATTTTCACACAGATAGGCTTAATTTCCAGAGAAAAATAAATACACATCTGATTTCTATTACACAACCTTTTGCATGTCTTAACCCTATTAAAATAACTTTGTAATCATAAAAATCTGGTACAGTATATATACATACATTTGATGCAGGTGTGTTTCTTACAACACACTCATGCTGTTTTGCATTCTCTTAAAATTGGACTGCTTTCCTTCGTTTGGTCTTTCTTTGCATGCGTGTTTGTCTGGCGCCCGCGGCGTTTGAATCATTTGAACCTGTTGACTGGGTTTCCGATGAGCTCTGGGCACTGCTCCTCGCCTTTAGCGATCCTGTCGCACTTCTTGAACAGGTCGTAGTTGATCTTGTCGGTCATGACGCTGTCCTGCTTGTACTGCGGGTGCTTCGCCACAAACTCCCGCATCCACTTGGCCATGGTCATCAGCTCACCTGCGTCAGATCAGCACAGTTATAAAGAGAGTTGACCTCAAAGAGCTGGAGCTGCGTGAGGAAAAATAAGATTTAGCCATTTGAGGCAAATTCACCTGAGGCACGTTTCTTGATGAGCTTCAGGTAATTCAGGATGGTGCAACGTGTGTCCACATCAACTTCCATATTTTCCAGATAGCAGTTAAGGATCGGGATGAGCCCTTGAAATACTCCCTCCTGGTGAGAGAACAGAAGAAAACAGCAGTATTGATGAATAAAAAAAAAGGTATTTCTGCAGGTGAGAGACTGGAAAGAATAGAAAACCTCACATTATGTTCAGTCTGGACTGATCGACGCTGCCACATGGCTAAAAGATCAATCATAAAGCATAACGATCACCTTTCCATTGATGATTGTGTCGATGCTCATGAGCGTGTACTCCTCATTAGTGCCGTCCGACTCCAGGCCGTTCTGAGCAGACGCGTTGCCGTCGAGGACCGGGTTGCAGCCTATCGGCGGACAATACAAAGGAATGAATCAACGCCGCTCTGAGCCTAAAAACTAAACGCTGCTCTTTCTGTCTCACCCACCTTTGAAGATGTCCTTGCGGAAGTAAAACATGCCCTCCTGGACAGCGTTTCTCTTCTGCGCGACCTTCATGTTTTCATCGACCTGATGAGAGAAAAGTGTGTCGGAGCTCCGTGTACAAAGCTGATGCTCATTAAAAAACACTAGAGAGAGAGTGTGTGTGTGTGTGTGTGTGTGTGTTTACCTTCGACAACGGGATCAGAAAGTCCAGTTTATAGGACAAAATCACTCTGGTGAGCAGGACAACAAAAACCACATATGCAGCGTTTTCAAAGTCAGTTAACTGCACCTGAAAACCAGAAGCAACGAGAAAACTTAACTTAAAGACGACAGGTAAAAAGGTTTAAGTTCAGCGAAGGTGCCGTTGGTTTTTACCTCCATGGGGCGGAACTCAACTCTCCAGCCGATATCAGAGTTTGGAGGTGGAGGTTTGAACCTCATCGTCTGCCAGTTGGTCGACTGCAGGTTCTGCAAGAGGACAAATGTGAATGAACGCTCGGACAGCGTGAAGTCAAGCCCCCACGAGGGGATCGCTGAAGGAAACCTCACCTCGAAGTGATCAGACTCGTTTTCATCATCCAGGTGAATCTTCTCCTCAAAGACGGAGAGAGGGTCTCGGATGAAGAGGTGCGCTATGTGCTGGGCCAGCAGCTTGTCGATTCCTGCACACACACACACACACACACACACACACAGAGCTGATTATTCACCATCTCAGGCTTCGATATAATATTTAGACACATCAGTTCCAAATGACTACCTGCACCGAGCAGCTGCTTGTAGATCTCCTCATCTATCGTCAAGTCGATGTCGTTGTACTTCTCACCGCAGCTAGACAAGTAGCTGTCAATCGAATCATATCTCGACTTGAAGATTCGGTATTTGTTGTTTTTCAGTGGCTGCAGAAGTAAAAAAAAAAAATCATTTTCACCTACAGCATAAACATCTTTGGCGTCATATCTACTGTAGGAGGCGCTTTGGGAGAAATTTCAAAGTAAAATGAGATTTTGTAGGAAGTTTTTCCTACAAAATAAATGCATACAATCGAAGCAAATGTAAAAAGGATGACCAAAACAAAACAAAAAAGGTGTTCAGCTCTGCCTGCTCACCTTCAACCCGCGTTCCTCCTGCGTCCTGTCGTCCACCGAGGCAGAAATAACTCCCCAGCGACAATCATTATCAGACACAAAGCCTCTGTAGAAGGGTGAGGCCGCACTCAGCGCCATCTGTGAAGAGAGGAAATAGCATTCAGCAGCGTCTTCGATACGTTTATCTAATCAATATTTAGTTAGGTTACAGACAGGTCATTTCTAATCAATCCAGTCTGCAGAATTTGGCAGCTTTGTGCAAGATTTCTAAAAAGATTAAATGAACAAAGTTAGTTGATTCAGTTAATATATAATTAGTTACATAACAGCTGTGCAGAAGAGGTCAAGTAAATAAGCAGAGAAGTACGTGCTTTATTGATCTACTCACCACTATGGGGCAGAATGTTGCTAGTTGGTCATAAAGGTACCTTGCCTCATCAATGCTACAAGCCTGGAATGTAACCTGCAAAAACATCATAAAAAAGGAGACTGAAGTACATTTATAAATCACTTATAGGGTTCGTAAAGTCAAAACAGTGGCGGTTATGTAATCTTTATAACACAGCGTGCAGAAGGGAGGACTGCCGGAGACGTCGTACTGCTCGCTCAGTTCTAAGACGTTCGTTCGTGTTGCACAGGTTAAAGGACGTGCAGCAGGAGCTCCTTCAGTACCTGCAGGCAGCAGTTGCCCATGCCGAAGCCCATGGCGTCCATGTAGATGTGATCGGGCAGAGCCGCCCTCGCTGCTTCACCGTCGTCCTCAGGAAACTCCTCCACAAACGGAGATGGAGTGCACTTGTCTTTGAAGACTGGAACAGAAACAGTCATATTTATTTATCTCTTCATTCATTCCTCACAGTCTGGGGGAAATGAAGCAAAACAAAACCTTTAAAGTCCAAATTAAATCATATTTATTCATTCTGCTTTGTAGACAAAACAACACCAACATGTTTTTTAGTGGATTATTAGATAACAAGATGAGTTTTCATGTTTTAACATCAGACAAGAAGACGACTCCAGCAGGAGGAAAACTAATGTGGTTGTTGTTGTATGGAAATTAGGCCTCCATATATGTCGGATGCAAAACTACGAGGCACCATTATGAAACCAAAGAATATAAAATATCAATCTCTCTCTCTTCTGGTTTCTGTTTTCATTGCAGTTGGACTTACTTGGCACGTTAATCACGACTTTCTCTCCTCTTCTGTGACGTATGTTTCTGGTAAGGGTGCTGAAAAAAGCAAACACACACACATCAATACTTCATTATAGATCAACAAATTGACCAAATGAGTCAATAATCCTGCAGTTTAATAGTTAACCGAGTTTCTCGCCTGACTTTGAATCACATGACGCCGTCACAAAGGTGAAGCCCACCTGAATCTGGGGTGTCTGTTGATGGCTTCATCTGGGAAAAACAGCGACTTTGACACCCCCTTTTCAACGGGGGTCGGCTGGGACTCTGGTTTGGTGAAACCTGGGCAGCCTAACCTAAACAAACGGATCAAAACACGCCTATTTATTAAAGGGAAACAATTGTTATCAATCTTTCTGCCGTTATTCTCCATTGATAGATCATTTTGTCTGAAAACCGTGGAAAGTTTTCTGAAATCTAAAAAGTGGCACACACAACATTATTCACAAATATCCTGATGTAATCTAATCTATCATCTTTGTCTGCATGTCCATTATGTGTTCTCTTGTCGCATCATTTCACCCATAAAAATGTACAAATTATGCATTTAAATGTCTAAAAATCAAACATATTTCGTTTGTGATTAAATACGACAGAAAAGCATCAAAACTCTGAGATTCAAGAAGCTAAAAATCAGCATTTTGGCTGGAAAATGACAAAAAAATCAAAGATTAAATTGTTGCAAACTCATTTCTGTCTTATGGTCAATGTTGTAAAACCGTTTCTCAGACTTTTGTTTTTGTCCTCGTCTCTACAGACAGTTAAACTTAAAGTACCTTGGAAATGAGGTGATGGTGCAGAGGGTTTCGTTGTGGTTCAGGACCGACGAGGCCTCGCGCCGTCTCTTCCCCATGTTGCCCTCCACAGTGTTGAACTCAGACATGGTCCCGCCGTACGGCTGCCCTGGAGTTCCTTCGATCATGTAGCTGCCATACTCTGGTCTCCAAAGCGTGGGGTGGCTGCAAAAGCACAAAAGCTGCAGTGAAAACATTCTGCTTTTATAGGTCAGTAAGCACGAAGGCGGCAATCAAGGAAAGGCCCTGATCTCTCCGGATCACCGTGACCTTCCTGATTAAATAAACCCACCGGCCTCCCTTTATCGTATGTCAGCCGTAATCTTGGCACGGCAAACAAACGCGACGTATTTGTGCTCCGGAGCGTGCTCTCTGGTGTGTGCGACAGAGGGGCAGTAATGAGGAATGCATCGGCTGTACTATTCCCACTGCCGCTGGTATTTCCCCTGGGTGAATTTGGCTCCACAGATTTAGACCGACGTCATGGGCAGTGAGCAGCCATAACACTCGGAGGCTTGTGCAAACACATTCGCGCCGCCTGCAGAGAATTCCTCTTTTTTAAAGAAAAGTGACTACAGTCCAAACATGCAAACAGCATTCCCAGGAGAAGCTCTGATGGTTATCGCTGACAGATGTCCCCAGGCAAAATATCTTCACATCACTTCTCTATTTTTGGAGTCTGTAAAACTACATCTAGTGTCAAACAGAGGAAAACTGTACAGCATACTGCTGAGCACATCAATAAGAACACCTCCTCGTGACTCCTCGGGGGCAGGAACCGACACCCTGATCAGGACTGACCACATTCAGGTCTCTGCAAAGACTGCAGTGGTTTAACGCTTCTCGTCCGGCCCAACGGAGCCCGAGCGGATCGGTCACGGGTGAAAGTCCAGGTGTGCAGAGCCGGCAGAGATGCACTCAAACAGCTCAGAGCCGAAGCTGCTTATGATGGTAACAAGAAAGCCCTCATATGTATGCAGATATGTGGGTCGGAGCATATTTGCATTTCTTGATATAAAAATACAGCAACCTGCTTTAAAATGGGGTGGACAAAATAATAGAAACACCTGCCAGTTCAGCAGCAACACAAACCTCCAAAGTGAACGTAGATCTACACTGAAGAGAGTCTGAACATTAAAACCTCCATGGAGGTTTAGGCAGGTGCACCTAAGAAACCTGAGTGCACCAGATCTGACTTGTGACTCCTTAACATTAAACCACTTGGGACTCGACTGAGTGGGCAGATCAGTTTTACGTTTTTCCAGCCGATCAGAGGTCTGTTGGTGTGGAGCCCTGCTAATACACGTCTTCATCTGGGTCTCGTAGTCGGAGTTAGCCGCCAAAATAAAGTGGAAAAAGTCACCGAGGCGATGGACCGAGTGCTCCACAGCTCACAGGGTCGCTGTCGATCACACAGCTGCTGGAGAACGTCAGCTGTGCTTCTGCGTCTTACAGCTAAACCTCAAAACAGACGCACGCTCCTCTGAAGAGATGTTTGTTTTGGAGAAAAAGTCTCAGCGGAAATAAAAACCACCACGTAGGCGTGAGGTGGCCTCAGCAAGAACAAAACAAACACCAGGTGATGCATGATGATTTAACTCTAACATAGTCTCTTTAGCACCACAATAATCTCAATCGCCATCAGCCACTCATGATCCAACACAAACTACTAAAAACTAACAGCAGCACGACTGTTGGCGTTTGAGGTGTGGCGTTCAAAGACATTAATCGTTGGTATTTCTGTGTATTATTGTGTTAAGAGGGAGGAGGGAAAGACATTTGCAGCTATAAACCAAATTAAATTTCCTCCTTTAAAAGCCATACAGTATGAACTCATGTCCATCTTTCAGCTCTTACTTACTTGGGGTTTATCTTTTCACCCTGGTCTTGGAGAGTTTCCAGAACGTCTCCGCCGTTCAGGACAAGTCGAACCTTTTCATCCTTGTCATCCAGTTCCACCAACATGTACTCGACCTTAAAGTTAAACAAAAACGTTATCAGTCCAGTTTATTCACTCTGGACGCACAAAGTTTCCAAGATCAGACTGGGACGCCATCACATCAATTCCAATTCATCAGTTATGTTTCCTTGACTTTGACTCTGCTGGCCTGTAATCCCCTGTCTGAAATAGGGATTAATCTATAACAACAGCATTCCACATTGTTCCAAATGAAAACAACACTTTGTTCAAGCTGAAGCACACTGAAGTTTTGTCCACTGGTGGCGGGCAAAAGAAAAAAGAAAAAACCAGCAGCGCAAACTGGTGCGAAGAATAAAAAAAGAGTCGCATCAGAAAACAGCAGCAGACAGTTTATGTTAACAGTTACTCAGTGGTGCTGCTGCCTGCTTTAACAACACTATTAGACTTTTATTGGGAAACTAAATGATTGATAAGGATCATAAAAAACACAAAAGCAGCTGAGTACTTTCAGCTGGTGATTCACTTTTAGTTTATGTGCTGATAATAACACAAACATCCACCTCTTTAGACTCCTTGTACAAATCACAAGACCTCCAGCTGACACTGTAAATATGCGTTTCCTCCAACACACATTACATAAAAAAAAAAACTGTTATAAGCTGGGAAGAAAAATCATTAAAAAAGCAAATTATGTGCATGCAAATGTTGTTGGGATGCAAAACAATAGTGAGATCTGCAGATAATTGTCGTTTCTTTCATGCATTAAGAGTAAAATCAATAAATTAAACATGCGTATCAATAAATGAGCCCTATTGCATCATGCATCCTGCCTGACACCTCAAACGCAGCCACATCTCCCCGGTTTCTCACCTCGTCGCCCCACTTCAGCACGTCCTTCTGGCGCTCCTTCACCTTGTTGTAGATGTTGAGGAACTGGATGATGCCGTGCTGCCTGATGTGGTCGGCATGCTTCTTGGTTTCCTCCCAGTTGAGCGGAGACCCCTGTGACAGTAAACCCATCGCACAGACGCGGCTGGAGGAGGGGGGCTGACCTGGCTGTGCGGCTCTCTCCTGCCTCTCCTGTAAACTTGCACGCCGAGCGTTAGCTAGCTAGCTAGTTGGTCCAGCCCGCAGGGAGCCCGCATGAAGTCCCGGCCCGAGCAGAGCGGCGGAGCCCGGATGGTGGAGGTGCTGCCGGGGTGCTGACGGGCAGAAAAGGAGGGTGTCTTGGTGCTGCTAAGCCGAGCGCCCTGTGTGTAACCTTAGCTGGGCATCCAGGAGGAGCAGGCCCCTGCTCATCACCTGCTAACACCTGGTTAGCTCGCTCAAACACACCGGGGGCTGACAACCGCTGCTCCCCGGAGAGAACCCGACCAGCTCGCCGGTGCCTGGTAGCCTGAGCTCGGTTACGACCGCGGCCGGAGCCTGTAGCAGCGAGGACTGGCAGCGGAGGCGGGTTGGGTCCCGGTCGTCAGTCCGGTCTGGTCGCCACAGTCGGTCTGAGTTGTAGCAGCATATGAACGCACCACCACCCCTCTCCTTCCGACACACGTGATTGCGTCAGGCGGAGCGTCAGGACGGCATGGCGTCACCGTGACTCAGCGTTCTCCGCGCCGCTCGGCCCCGCCCACCGAGCTGTCAATCAGAGCAGGCGGATGCTGCGTTCAAATGTGTTCGGAAAACAGGACTATGTGGGGAAAAGAAACATTGTGATGAACATAGAGTAGTGGTACTTCAACTTTGTACCACATAAAGACATCAACTGGAACAATGGCAATATTCCATTATTCGATTATCATATACATATCATATTATTGATATTATTTATAAAGAGAACTGAAGAACAGAGAACAGAAAGGGGGATAGTTTTTGTTACAGAATTGTTTGATGATAATGGTTCTCCTTATAGTTATGAACATTTCTTAAAAGAATACAAAGAATTTGCTTCCCCACAGGTGTAACGGATGTAATGAGATGTCATCTGGGCTATCAAAATGATAATGTTTAGATATCGTGTTTAAAAATATATGAAACAAACAAATATATGAGGAAAAGGCTTCATAGCCATGACAAGATTTTTTTTTTGGAATATATAGTTTAATAACATAAACTGGCTCAAAGTGTGGTTTTGCCCCTTTTCAGTTCTGTGTTTCAAACAAGATGAGAGAAACTCTTTCCAGAATATTACATAACATTTACCCACGAAATGCAATCATCTCCAACTTTATCAACACGGATGTTAGTTGTACTGTCATGCTAAAAGACTTAATTACTGAATTTGAATCAGTTGTTTGTCCTCAGTGAGATGTTTTATGTTTTTCACGTGAAAAAAAGAGTAATAACATGTTTTGACTCCTACTTCCCATCGATGGTGACTTTTACTTTAACTTAGAAATAGAAAAAGGAAAATGCAAAAGGCTTTTAGCATTTTAATCTCAATTTAGTTAAAACGTTTTATTCTAAAACTGACGTTCCATGATATACATTTGTTATGTCAATATCCAACTTTAGCTTCAGTTTGCCTTTTTCTCTTTAACATTTAATTATGGCCAAATTATTCTGATTAATCCAACAGAATAATATGTGTTTCTTTTAACGGTCCCTTTTAATTCTAATTTCTTAATTTATAACAATGTCTGGATAATCTTAGACATCCCAGAGTTAAAGATGATGCCCTAAAATAGTTTATATTGTCTTCAATCTTCCTCCAAATACAGCAGAGTACTCTTAATGAATTAAATGATCTATTAACTGACAAATGTGTGATCAGTTTTAATGGATGCTGCTGAAAATTGGAAGAGAGGGAAGTAAATGCATCACTTTAAGTAAAGTAGTTTATTTGTTGAAACCTGCTTATGTCTTTCTTTCTTTTTATTGGATTTTAGTGGATTTATTGTCATTGATTTGTCCTTTTAAAAAGGAAAAAAAGTTGCTCACAAGATTAAGACAGAACAAAAATGTGCCAGCATGAAATAAATGTTATTTACTTAGTGGATCTCTTATCTCATCATTTCCAAACCGTAGCATGAAAATGACAAGCGTCATGTTTACGACTAAAGCTGGACTTATCAAGAGCACCTGAATGCAACATCATACAGTAAAAGAAGGTGACTGTAATAATGACACAGCGTTTTTTCGATGGGTGTGTGTGCTATTCACGCATGAGTGCATAAAACATGTTCATAGGTCATTGAACTGCATTGACATCTTGCTTGTCAGTAGAAATGTGCACTTCACTGTCCTACAAAAACCTGAATTATAAGTTTAACTGGAGTTTTAATCAGTTTGTAAAAGCTGTGTGGGCGGTACACTCATGTGTTGTTGGAGTTTGTTGGCATGAGGATTTAAAAAAGGTTTAATGATGAAGAGTTTAGCAGAATACCCATGAGTGTTTCCTGTGGTGAATATGAGACGTGTGGACGCCAAAAATGACGTTTTGTGCATAATTTAACGAGCCTTTTATGTCTTCATTTGGCTCATGCTAGACGCCCGAAGCCCCGTTTCCTCGCTGTCACAGTTTAAATATGTTCACAGTGCACCCGAGCAGGCTCTAACCCTCCTCACAGGGCTGAAATCTTTCTGCTTTTACAGCCATTATGCTCATAAACTCATTAGAGGCAGATTTAACAGCTGCAGACGACTCACTTAGTGTCTGTGAACTTCAGAGTTTATAATGACCACAAACACTTGTATTCATAGAAATCTTTAAATTTGTTTTGGTATATCTTGCCTGCATTTATAGAGAATTTAAACCATCTGACACCAATTTTGCTGGATTAGAGAGAGGAAGTAAAAAGTGCATATGTCCCTCTAAATCCTGTTTTCATGGCAAGCCGACACTTCTTTTTTTTTTATCCTACTAAGCCAAATTTATACACCACTATCAACTGCACCTTGGCCTTTTAAATAATTTCCCAACAGAGTAAAAGACGAGAAATGAGCAACAAAAAAAAAACATTAAGTGAGTTTGGAAAAAGCCAAATAATCCTTCATGCAGATTTCCTAGATTTCGGTGTTCAAAAACAAACCTGATTAGTTTTTTTCCACACAAATACACCACTTCAAAAGACTCACAAAGTTAACGAAAAGGCAGGGGATTAAATAAATGACCATGGCTCAGAGTAGCTTCGACTTCATCTTTAATTTAAAAACAAACAAACAAAACAAAAAAAAAAAAAAGACATGAGCAGTCCAGGAATTCACGAGTGACGTCCAGGAAAGCTCAGGCTGACAACATCATTCCCGACACATGTATATTTTTTTCTTTTTTACAAAATAGTTTGTTGCTGTCACATCATTCAACCCTCATCACTGCAGCGCTCCTGCTGGCGTTCATGGTGACGATCATCAACCACTCATCGCGGCCACCTACTCCTGGTAGGTGGTGCCAACACTTATTCCAGCTTCATTATTCTGTTCAAGTATATGAGAATCACAGTAGCTACAGTCGACAGGACTGTCACCTTCAGCGTTAAAGAACAAACAACACGGCACTGTTGATTTCATTACACTGGGTGAGAGAAGACAGTCTCCTTACAGATTAAGCTCAATAACAGCACTGATTTTGCATTTTTATACCTTTCATTTGAGTTTTAAATAACGTTATCCCGACTGAATTGGCCCCAAAGGTAAATTTCTGTCTAAATATGAAAAAAAAAAGGTTATTGCTATGCCCAGTTTGTCTCTGTCATGAACATTATCTGATGTCAATGATGCCAATTTTACTAATAATTAAACTATAAATATTCAAAATGCATTTCAAGGCTCCTGAATTCTCCTTTAAAATGTCTGTGCTCCCAAATTTGCATTTTTTTTTTTGCATTTTTATTAGTTTTGTAGTTTTTGCTCACCTAAATAAAGGTGATGACCATTTGACTGATCAACGTAGCCCCAAAAAGGGACTAGTGGAGATTTATGCAACAGCTGGAGACCTTTAGACAAGTAAACCACATCATTTCTATCATCTGAACCCTTATATACTGACTGGCGCAGAGGACACCGAGCTGGCTCTGGACTCCCGTGTTTTCCGCGTGGGTATGGTGACGACACAGCATGAGATGCCGACTGTAGCTTCTGGCAATTCATCATCCTCAGTCCATTCATTGAGGTCAGGGTTGTAAACCTGAATGCACTTCTTGTACTTCTTCTCTCCCTCGTTCCAGCCTCCGAGGAGATAGATCTTGTTGTTCAAAATGGAAATGCCGGCCGTGCTCACGCCTGTGTGAAGAGGCACGCAGTAGCTCCACTGGCCGTTGTGGGGGTTGTAAGATTCGACAGCAAGGACGTCCACCCTCTCCCCACGACCTCCCAGTTGGCTGCCACCGATGACGTAGGCTCGGTCTCCCACGGTGGCGGCGCAGTGCCAGCCTCGAGGTGTGCTCAGGCTGCTCTTATCTTGCCAGGTGTCGGTGGAGGGGTCATACGAGCACACGGCCCTGGAGTAGGCGTTGTTGATGTAGCCTCCTGAGACAAGGATCTTGCCATCGATGAGGGAGCTGCCGTGGCAGCAGCGGGGCACCTCCATGGGAGCTTTCATCTGCCACTGGTTGGACGAGGGCACGTAGCACTCCACCGAGGCCTGGACACCTTCTGCATTTCGCCCTCCGATGGCAAACAAGAGGCCGTTGAAGATGTTGAGGCTGAAGTGGGTGCGCCTCTGGATCATGTTGTTCAAGTGATTCCAAGTGTTGAAGCGCGGGTCATACCTAAAGAACAAGACAGGGATTTATCTTCTGATTCCACACGGACTAATATGAGAAATCCCAAAGTAAAAGTGGGGCTCAGTTCTTACCTGCAGAAGTTGCTGACGGCATGTTTAGCCTGGTTCCTCGCATCGTTCTGGTCCTCACCGCCTGCCACGTACAGGAAGCCGTCCAAGACTGCCACACACTGGTTGAAGCTCTTTGCTGGCATCTCTGTCAGCTTATTCCACACGTTATCTGCATCTCTGTAGAGAATGTCTTTGCTGAGCGATTTCTCTGTCAAGGCCGGCCGCCCTCCGATTGTGAGAATCACCTTGAGGCCACCGCGTACCTTCGTTCTGCGTGACTGCAGGATGTTCTGTTGGTATGGCAGCAGATGGTAATTCATGGCGTCAACGAGCAGACGGTGGCACTCGGCGTCTTGCATCATCCTGGGCACGCTCTGGACATGATTCACCAGGTCCTGGGCAGAGATGGTGCCGAAGCGGATGAGAGTTAGGAGATCCGCGGCGTACTTCAGCCTCTTCTCGTCGAAGTCCAACCACTTCATGGCGATCTGGAAGGCTGTGACCTCGGAGGGAAGCTGCAGGGAGTCGTCTGCGAGGAAATCGCTGATCTGCTCGTAGGTGAGCTTCAGGAACTGCTCCATCTCAGAAAACTCGATGAAGTTCTCCCGCATGAACTTCTGAGCTGCCTCCTTGGTTTCTTTCAGGTCATAGGCTTCAGCGATATTGACCACGTACATGCAATTCTCCACGCTGAGCTCCTGCATGAGGAAATCGCTGCACATCTTCACCAGGGTGCCAATCTGCAGCAACATGGCCGCAGCGATGGTGCTGCCGATGCTGTACAGTGACAAGGTCAGCTTTCCAGAGTAAGCGTACGTGATCGCTGTGGCGAGGCCGACCGGCGACAGCTCGTTCAGATCGATCTTCTGGAGGGACGGATCCTTCTTCAAGATGTTTCGAATGTACTCGCTGCAAGAGGCCATGACAACCCTGTGGACGTCGAATGACTTTGACTTGGTGGCGACCGTCAGATCACAGAGGAAGCTGTCCTGCCTCATGCTGCTCAAACCCTCCAGGAGGTTCGGGGCATACGCAGAATCATTAACTTCAGTGGAAATGCAGCTGAAGCCGTTTCCTCCCTCTAACAGGGTGTTCAAGCCGTTGATCTTGTTGATGGGGCTGTCCTCCACCATTATGGTCATTTCGTTTATGTCTCCTTTACTCTTTTTGGTCGCCTTGTTCTTTTTGGGTGCCATGGCTGTAGCAGCAGAACGCAGCCCAAACCTTCAGAAAATATAAATAAAACATGTCAGGCGTGATGCATCGTGTCGGTCAGACAGATAAAATCATGTGCTACAGGTGAAAATATTGGTGACTTTTAAATCATTTCATGTGTACGCTGCCTTGAGCTGCACAGCTGCACTATTTCTGAGGTTTTCTTTAGAATTAATGCCAAATTTCTGCATATTTAATTGTTTGTTAATTGTTTAATCGTTGGATCGAACAGGACAAGTCTTAGTTACACTGATTTAGAAACACCCAGACACTGACACCTCTGAAAACAAGTGTGCTACCAGGTGATGCTGGACCGAGTGACTGCGTCAACATGCCCCTCTTTGCATCTGTCACAATTTATCAGCAGCATGTCCAGGAATAGCAGCGCTGGACGGCTCACCCATGACGTTCCTTTTATAGACTTTGAGACATGAGCAGCAGGCCTCATGTCCTCTCACTGTTTAAGTTCAAACTGGGGCAAATATAACATTTTTTTGTTTCTTTTCTTTGTCTCATTTAATTGTTTTAGGCTTCTTCCAAATATGCCTGCAATTAACACAATCTGCAAGACCAAAAAAAGCGTCATGAACAGCTGCTGCTCACGTTCTTTAACCAAAACTCTTACTGTCACCATGACTATATGTTAAAACTGATTTTACAAAAAGGTCAACAGCTTCATGCAGTTTATTTCCCCTTAGAAACTCAAATAAGCGAGAAAAGAGGATATTTTCCATTCTTGGACGACTCACAAACGCTGAGGCTTTAACTGCACCAAATGGCCTCTTTAATTGCCTAAATGTCAAACATTCAAAGGGAAACCACTTACCTGAGAAATGAAGTTGAGGCTGGTGAAGAAGGAACTTGTGCCTCCAGTTACTGGAGCAGCAGAGAGAGAGAGAGAGAGAGAGAGAGCAGCAGTCACCCCTGCTGAAGTTGCAGTTAACTCCTCCTCTCGGGGAGTAGTGCCAATCAAGTATTGTGCAATGCATGTGGCAGAGGGAAGGGGCCATACACCCCCCACCCTCCCAACATAGTGTCCCACAATAGCCTCCAATCGGTTGATGTCAACATACTGTGAGGGCTCGACCTCAATCCTCAATCCTCAGAGGAACCACTGCTCAGGAAAAAAAATTCATTAGTGCTCAGAGAAGCAAAGAGCGTCTGATTTAAGTATGTTTAGGAGGAAAAACCTCCTCAGATAAAAGTAAATTCATCTAACAGACAATCAAAATGGAAGCGTTGCCCCTTACGTACATTTAATAATGTGTTTGCCGAGTCCTGCAGCTCTCTGTGCAAACACCTGAGGAAACCTTAAGACTTAAAGTGACCCCACCAACATGTCTGCCTCATATTAGATCACTTTGATTATGTGATTGATTAGAGTGTTGTGTTGGTTGATGGCGTAGGCTTCAATGTTTCAGGCCTCGGGACTCTTGAATCCTTAATTTTGAATTCCTGAATCGTTGGTTCTCCCTCTTTAATTAAAGAGTTCGGTCTGAGCTGCCTTTTGTCTTGAGACAACACTGTTATGAATTGCCGCCATATAAATAAATATTGATTGATTGATTGAAATGCATACATTTACATTTCATTTTTCTTACAATCTTGGAAACAGAGGATGGAAGATGAGAAATCTCTCTTTTAGTAGTCCAGTGTGTCCATTCAAAGGAGTTTACTGTCTTTAATAATGATTTTACATATATAATAATGTCTATTTAGCCAAACAGTCATCATCATAACACATTTGACATTTAATCTCCCCATGTAGGTTAATTTCTGAGATAATCTCCTAATTTTCTGAGCACCGGTTCCGCCCATTATAATGGTGTCATCAATGGGCGCGCGCTGCCCGGTGTGTGTGTGTGGACGGTGGCACGTGAATCACCGTGATGGCCAGCAGCTCTGATGTGGCGAAGAGAGTCATGCGGTGCAAACTTCAGCTGACAGACGCAGCAGAACCTGCGACGGTACAGAGCCGGAGGATTTATTCAGAGCTGGAGGGAGAAGTGATGCTTCCAGGAGAGAAACATCTCGGAAGTTGTTCTGGTTTAATTGGCCAAACAAACCCCCACCCCCACCACAACCCCCCCATCTTTCACTCATGGTTTTGTCCAGTCGTGGTGTTTTATGGTGTTTAATGCTCCTGGCACGCATCTTTGTTTTGTCTCCGTTTCAAAGTATCCTGACATGTGCGCTGCAGCCACGCAGCATTTGAAGCTTTGCTGCGGGGGTCAGGCTGTTTTTAAATGGGAGGCGCCATTGCAGCTAAAATTGGCAACACCTCCAGTTGTTCAACTTATGGCTGCTGTCCATCATCAGTGGAGATCTGGGGCTCTGCATGTGCAGGAGTCCCTTCCAGGCGTAGATGGGCTTTTAAATGTTTAACTGTTTTCAGCTTCAGTTTAACTCCATTTAACGTCTAATTAAAAATGCCAAATGCACAACCTGCAGACACCAAAGGGGTTAGATAGTGAGACTTTACTGCAGGCAGCAGTGCCATTATCCATTTATAGTTCGCGGTAAAAGGAGCAGCCTAAGAGGGTGTGTGAGGTTCCCATACATAGCTTCTGCTCTGAAAGCACAATCAGCAACTGTGGAGATCCAAAACTAGGACTGCCATATTTGGCATGTTGGGTTTTCTTAAGTTTGTTTCATCTTTTAGTCACTTTTTATGGCAGAAACACTCGTAAAAAACCTGCACTCTAATAGACCTTTCTCTTTCCAGGTTCTCAAGATTTTGCAGAAACTCAAGGATCTGGATATCACATTAGACGTTCTTGCTGTGAGTCTCTGTATTTTCTGTTGATATATTTGCAAATGAATTTGGTTGATATGACTTTTCTTTGACTGCACATAAATTAGGAAACTGGAATTGGTAAAGCGGTGAACTCGATGCGCAGACACGAACAGGCTGGAGAACTCGCCAAGTCGCTAGTTAGGGGTTGGAAAAGGCTGATCCCTAAGGAATCCACAAGGTGGAGTGTATCCAACTTTTTACTTTTATGGGAAAACGATATGCTGTATAAAATGATCAATTGTGCTCCATTTTTATGTGCTTGACACATTAATCTTCCTCAATGCAGCCACTCAGACGATCGGGATACGTCAGAGAATTTGTCTATTAAAGACAAAGTGGACGTTCAAAACTGTCCAAATAATGGAAGTTTGATGATGGAGGATTTAAACAATAATTGCTTAACATCTCATGACAAGAGTCAGGATTGTTCAGATGAGGCCCTCTTCAAAACAGGGAAGAGGAAAGCTGTTTCAGAGAAACAATGTGAAGAACAGAAAAGACACAAGGGCCAGAGCGAAAATCAGACAAGAAGTCAACAACAAAACGAGAATATCTCTCAGAATGACGTCTGGAAAGAGAAAACTGAAATCCAAGAGGATATAATGAACACTTCGGCTGCTTCCAAGAGAAGGAGAGCTGATGGGAGCAGGAGAAAATCAGGAGACGAGGACACTTCGCCTGCAAATCCAGAGGACGCTCATGAGAAATCCAGGTCTGAATCGAAAAGCCACTCAGATAGTAGAAGATTTGGGTCAGAAAAAGAGTCAAATAAGAAATCAAAGACATCCAAGGAAGCGTCTAAGGAAGACGGAGACTCTTTTGCATTGGGATCCAGTGAGAAATATTTAAAACTGGCCAAAGTCGAAGGTGACAGATCTCCAGGAATACCGAGGAGCTCAGAGGCCCAAAGTGAAAAGAAGAAAAAAGCGAGTAAAGAGAAATACACCGCTCTGAAGCACCAACAAGACTCTGACGATGAGGAACACTCAAGAGAGAAAAACAAAAAGGACAAAATGAGGCGCAAGGACGTGCGAGGCGACCCTGCGGAGCCCTCCATGTCTTTTGAATCATACCTGAACTACGATGTGAATGTTGTGAAGAGAAAAGAACGACCTGGAGTGAAGAAGAAAATGAAGAACGTAGTAAAAGAAGCAACAAAACATCCAGGTGTGAAAGTTTTCAAGCCACCGGTGACGTCTCTAAATGTCAGCCCTCCAAAACAGGTAGACCAGACAATGAGCTTAAAAGTTTAGCCTTTAGAGGCAGTGACTGACTGACTGACTAATAATCCCTCGTGTTTCAGAAGCTGAAGGAGTCCGTTATGGACCTGATCAACATTCCTCTACCTGCTCTCCTGCCTGAGTGTGAGATGTCCAGTGTTGAGTACTTTGAGAGGAGAGGTACTGTATTCTTTACTAGATCCTGCTGTATTCTCACGTTGGGTTCTTTGTTCCTGACGCTCCGTCTTCTGTGTCAAAGCTGAGAAGGAGAACGAAGTCTGCGACGCCTCTGAGGAGTCTGCAGGCTTCACCGGCCAGCGACTCAACAAGAAGATGCAAGTGTACTCCGGCGCCAAGACCATCTTCCTCCCCGCCATGATGAGCCTGCACCAGCAGTGTATCCGCACGCTCCAGAATAACATCAACCGTGAGTGAACTCCTTTTTAAAGATCCTTTCTGCAGGACTCGGTGTGTCGGTTTGTTGGATCTGTACTCAGGTGCAGGGATCTCTCCTCAGTGCTTTATGAAACTGGCGGCGTCCCCTTTGACATCCTCGAGCCGGTGTTGGAGAGGTGCACGCCGGAGCAGCTGCTGCGCATCGAAGAATGCAACCCAGTAAGGCTGTGATTATGAATACAGTTAACACAGACTTCATTAGGAACACCTGCCTGTCAACAAAGACTTATTATTATTATTATTATTATTATATAGAATCATTTCCCTGTGACATGGAACATTATCCTGTCACATGTACTAAAGGGCCATCAAACGATGCCTAATAGAGGCTAATGGTATAAATGGTGTGAATTTGCAGGGTCATATGATTCCCCTGAAGCTTGAACTGTGTCCTAGAGAGCGAATGTGAGCCGGGAGGAAATCTGTCTGAGCCGCAGCGTCGTTAAATCCAGTCAGTAAATCTGCCTATTTGATGTCTTTTGCGCAGAGTTAACAGAGTTTGTAGTCTGCGTCTTCCAAGCTTGTGTTTAGCTGAACAGTAACCAACTCCATCGTCGCTCCTCTCATGCTGAGATGTGAAGCAGCTCTGAAGGCTGTTAATGGCATCAGTAGGTGTGTCAGTATATTTTAAAATGACCCTCCTACATTTAGTAAACCCAAACGCTACTGTCACCGTTCTCCCACAGATCTACATCGGAGTGACGGACCACTTGTGGGGGAGACATTGCCAGAGAGACTTTAAAGACTCCAAACTTCAGGAGTATGAATCGTGGAAAGAGATGTACGTCAGACTGTCTGAGGAGAGGGAGAGGAAATTCAAAAGACTGACAAAGAGCATCGTCTCGGCACACTCCCAGAAACCCAGAGGTGTGTGCTGGTGTTTGTCTGGTCTTTGTGTTGATCACTAAAATCCAGTTACATGAAATAAAATCATGGGCAGACGAACATGAAGAGGAGACTTCTTTACATGCACTGTAGGAAAATATTGTTCGCTCCTGACGTTCTGTACACGGTTCACCTTGTTTCAGGCCGGCAGGTGAAGATGGCATTTATTCACACTGTTGCCAAGCCACCGAGAGATGTGCGAATTCAGCAGGAAATTCATGGAACTGCTGTTCAGCAGCCTCACCAGCCCAGGTGCAGGTGGGTTACAGCATCCTAAATATAGAGAAATATCCAGGTTCTGTCATTTATTCGTGTGTTTATTCATTCCAGCTTTGTTGTTTTCCCCAATTATAATGTTCCTAAACAAGTCACAGATTATTAAGAGCCACGCTGGTGTTGTACATGCATAAACATGACCACCTGGTAAGCCTTGTGCCTGCACCGCCGCTCTTCCACACAAAAGCTCTTAACTACAAAGTGATCACTCAACAACAGCAGCTTAGCGAGGTCGTAATCTCTCGGAGACTCATGTGAAAACAGTGGGCGAAATGCTTTTTGGGTGAGCTTAGCCGAACACAGGAATTGGAGCAATGTGCTGGATAAACTGGTTTTATTCTGGTTAAGAGACGGCCTCGTGTCCTTTTGTTGTCAACTGTCGCAACGTGGGGCGTTTAGTGTAGCGCTGACATTAGGGAGGGTGGGTGGTGGTGGTGGTGGGGGTCTGGTTTTGCAATTTTACATGCTTTGTTTTTGTTTTGTTAATAATGATTCTGATCAAAAACTGCACTCTGCTGTTATTTCTTCAATTATCAGTGTCAAGGTTCAGGACGGCAGATCGAGGCCAAGCTGCAATGAGCCCAGCAGGTCGAACAACAGCAGCAGCAGCAGCAGCAGCAACAGCAGCAACAGCAGCAACAGCAGTTCAGGGGCAGTAAACACACAAGACCCTCGCAAAAAAACAAGTGAGCCCACAATTTAGTATTTAACGAGTGTCGTGCATGCAGTGTTAAGTGTGCCGCAGATTTCCACACTGGTGAAACAGGCCGTTGCAGATATTCAGGATGGAAGCCACACATGTAGATCTGACCTGTGCAGCCCTAATGACCTCCTACCTGTTTGTCCTGCTGTTCTCACACACACACAGGAGTCGCTCCGATGATGGCAAAGTCCCTGAAGGCACTGAAGAAGCAGCTGGGACGCAGATAGACGCCCTTATACGATCTTGCTGTTTACAGTGTGTGGATGTGGGGAAAGTGCACTCTATCATTCATTAACTCTGCACCACAGAAAGAAGAAAGAAGGCCTGTGTTCTCATTACATTATTCTGTGTTTGTCTAAATTTACAGGCGATTGTCGTGTTTTTTTTCTCTTTACGTGTAAAAATTGTCTTCACTATTAAATGGACAATGAAATGCGCAAATTTAAGTGATTTGATATTTTGTCTCTCAGCCTGTTGGAGCCAAACGGGGTCAGTTTGTGGATTATTTAATGGGGCTTGGTTCCCCCTAGAGGATAAATAAAGTACTGTAATATTCTCTACTGTAGATTTACTCACGTCTCTCGGGGGGAAACACATTAGTACACACACACAGTTCAGTGTTTTTGATAACATTCCTTTCACCCATTTTACCAAAATCATTTAACAAAATCAAAGTGAACTCATAAAAAATATAAAATATTTATGAAAAATCTACATATTTATGTGTGTTTATTGTATTTGTGTCTTAACTGGTCAGTTTTTTTCGAGCCAAACAGCCAAATAGTTGCACAGACTGAATGGGGGGGGAGTTCTTCGTCGGCTCACTGTAATCCCTGTTGTTGTCTTTAATGGGAGAAAACATCTGCTGTCTGCTCAAGGACCCTTACTGCCTGTTTTGTTGGGTTTTTTGGGGAATGTTTGAGGTATTAAAAGGAAAATACTGCAGCCTGCATCATTAATCCAGCTTCATGTTTAATTCAGCTGCCTGAGGTGAGCTGCTATCTCTCAAAATGTTCTGGAGTTTTATTTCTTGATATAGAAGTTAAGACAAAGCTCTGAAGGGTTGTGAGTGAGCAGGTGTCTCTTCTAATAAATCTGTTTGTACATACAGAGAGACAAACGTACTCAGATTGACAGACTCCAGATGTTTAACAGAGACGCAGGGTGACTCTGCTCTACCCTCGGAGGGGGCAGTGGTGGCCTGATGGTGAATGACTCTGTCCGACCAGAAGGGGACGTCGGAGCAGAGAGCTGGAGCTGACCGTGACCTCTGACCTCTGAAAGGGAGCAAAGTGAAGAAAGAAAAAACCCCAACAAACATCTGAAAGGTTGAAATCAGAACTGTGTTTATTGATTTAATTAATTTACTGATCAGGAAGTGGACAGATTCCTGCTGTTTCCGGCTGGAACATGAACTGGTTTGTGCTTTACTGTATGTGTTAAATTTTAACTTTGTTCAGGATTAAACACAACTTTACTAAGAGACATGGTGAGGGATTTAACCTGAGTCCTGCCTGGTCTTTAGACCCTGTGTTGAAATCAAGCTTTGAAAGCATAATTTCAGCTGATATTTTGCACATTTTCTAAATTAGTTTAAGTTTAATCATACAAAAACATCCATTATTTCCCTGAAAAATGAAAACACTAAAGATGAAAATACTTCAGTACCAATATCTCAAAAATCAACATAAGTACAGTACTTAAATAAACATACATAAACTTAATCATGATGTCTAGTTATTTCTTTTTTTACTTAAAGCAATGTATGTTTTTGCTGAGTAAAATTTCCACTGTGGAAAAAGTTAGTATCAGAGGATAATAGTTTAAATATACCTAATAAGTCATTTAAGTTATGCAGCAGCACTGTTTCTACCTAATGTGTGCTAAATAAGGGAAAATGTACAGTGAGACGGTCGTTAATGCAAAATGAACCACGGCAGGGCGACGCCGGCTATGTTTACATGTATATCTGTATATGTGTATGTACAGTGTATATATTAGCTGTTATATCTACAGAGTTTGGATCATATTTTGTTTGTTTTTATTGTAAAGCACTTTGAATGGTTGCTTTATAAACAAAGTTACTATCATTATTATTATTTCTTGGCTTTGTACAGCTTCTGCTATCAAAACTGCATCCATAACAGTATGTTATACAGAAATAACAGACCGTGGATTAGAAGCGAGTATTCAACAACGCATGTAATAAATAGAAACGACAGATCGTAGAACACTGCCTCGACCAATCAGAATGAAGTATTTAATGGCAGCATGCAATAAATAGAAATGCTGTTTTTAACCAATCAGAATCAAGTATTCAACAACGCTGTTTAGCAAACATTAGCCACAATTAGTTAGCTTGTGGTGACAACTTTATCTCTGAATTAAAAACTATTTATATATCATATATAGAGTGTATATAGTTTTTCTGTGTAGCTACTGTTAATTTTTCTTATTCATCTATATATATTTTTTTAAATCCTGAAGCGGTATTGAAGGTTAAAAGGGCAAAGCAAGAGTTTCAGTGTGCATTTGTATAGATAGATAGATAGAAATACTTTATTGATCCCCTGGGGGGAAATTCTGGTGTTACAATAGCTTAGAAAGTTAAAGTGACCTCCACCATGAATACAAACAACTAAGCAAAACTAAAAATGTACAAAATGTAAGTAAAGGTAATAAATAACTAAAAAAAGGTACAATGTAATATGTAATATGTGCAAGTGTATGTAATATACCCTATAAGAAGTACCAAATGTAAGAGCAGAGTAACACCATAGTGCAAGTGAAATTATTCTTATTATTATAAATTAAATTATTAAATATCTGTACACATGACGATAAAACAGTTTAATTTAATTGAATTTCTTCACCTTTTAAAAAGTGACATAATTTCTTGTTTTATTTTCTCATTTCTAATTAACAAATAAAGTCAAATAAGCTGATTTTACTTATTTCAGGTGCACCTGATGTGAACCTGAGGAGCAGAGCTCCCAACCGCCCGGGGTGGCCGCTCTCTTCCGGGCTGTTGCCGGTGCTCGGTGCGTCCCCCCCTCGCTGCGGCCCTGCGCGGGACGGGACGGGCCCATCCAGCGGAGGGAGGGAGGGAGGCGGAGCAGCCGGGAGCGGTGACGTAGGAGTGGAATGAGGGAGTGAATGTTCCGGGTCACAAAGTGGACGGGAGAGGAAATCAAGTCCGGGACGACACGGAAAAACGACAGCTCTGCCCGCTCCCCCCCCCCACGGACATGTAGCCTGCGTTTCTGACACGGAAAAAAAGAGGGGAGTTGCTGTTTTTTTAAAAAAAAAAAGGAAAAAAAGAGGAGGAACCGAGCGGAGAAAGACGAAACAGGTGCCTACAAACTAACCAAAGTGAGGCAGCGGCGGAGTGATTCCCGTGGTCGTCGTAGCCGGACGTTAGCTCGGTAACAGTTGGGAGTTTTTCGCTGGTGTTTGACGGTGAATTCAGGCTCAGGTTGGTCCAATCTGTTGCATCCCTCCCCCCCTTTCTCTCCGTCTCTCCTGCCCGCTGTTAGTTTAACACACGGGTGCGAGATTTACTCCCACCCACCCCCGTGATGTTTCACTGTATCCCCCTGTGGCGGTGCAACCGTCATGTTGAGATGATCGATAAGCGCCACTGCTCGCTGCTCTACGTGCCCGATGAGATTTATCGCTACGGACGGAGTTTGGAGGAGCTGCTGCTGGATGCCAACCAACTCCGAGACTTGCCCGAGGTAAGCCGAAACCCTCCTCCGTCCTCGGGCCGGCTGTAATGGCAGGTTCAGAGGCGGCTTATTTTTGGTAACGTGAAAGACGTCCCCTCCTGTTAAAGTGGTTGTGACACAGAGCTGCTAACTGAGCTGATCAGGCGTCCCGTGAGAGTCTGCAGGGACAAATAATTACGCAAGATCAGCAATGCAGGCACCCTGTGTGAGGTGGAAATGCCTCCCCCCTTACCCACCCCCCGTGCAGGACTGCACCTCCCGCTGCAGGTTCACCAAACACACGTGAGGGTTTTGATCAGAAAACATTATGGTCCTGGCTGCCTCATGCACTCATGGCCTCCTGCAAAGCCCCGACAGTGTCTGATCTGTCCAACCTGTTGGGGCAGGTGATCCCCTGCTCAGGCCAGAAGCACCCATGACCTTTTATCTCATCTAATCTGATGCTTTCTGCATGACACAGAGCCATGACTGCATGCAGAGAGCATTAAATACCCCCCCAAGTCTTTAAGATCATGGGGTTTAATAACATTTATACCATCCAAAATCACAATCTTTATGAGTCGGTACTTATAGATATTAAAGGAGAATGAGTAACGGTGCTCTAGAGAGAGATTTATTCCACAGCAGGGCAATATCATTAGTGAGGTGGATATGAATCCCATGAGATGTGGCTGAAAGCTCTGTTTTACTGACCCTTACGTCTGCAATTTAAACACTTGATTAATTATTTAAAAGCAGCAGCAATGAGAGCAATGCAGAAATGAGTTCAAAACCATTAAAAAAAAAGTTTTAGTCATTTCTTAAAGTCTTTTTTCACACTCAGAATAGAATATAATAGAATATAACATCTTTATTGTCCACAAAGGTAAATGGAAATTTGTCTTCGGCTCACCGGACACAAGCAACATAAGAAGCAAGTAGACAATTAGTAAGAAAACAGACACACAGCTGAGTCATATCAATATTTGATGGTCAAGTGAATATATAAGAAGGGGTTGGATCGAATGAAATAGATAATCTATAGATGGATCACTTTGGGCTGTGAGATATTTCTTCTTAGATTAAAAGATTCATTTGGCAGATTAATCGACAGCTAAAATAGTCGCTAGTTGTAGCTCTATCATCGTTATTATATTTTCCAACAGTAAAATGACTCTTTGTTCAACTTTTCAGATCAAAAATGAGAAAAATTCCAGTAGGTGGATCTTGTGCATTGACTTTATTGTCAGACAGTCACAGCACAGCATGTAGTAAGTAAGTAAGTAAGTAAATATCTAATAAATATCTTTTGTAACATGATTTTCTCATCATGTCAGAGCCTGAAGCCTCAAATCAGACTTCCTGCTGATACCAAATACCAACCCAATACCAGGGCACCTTTTCCTTAATTCAGAAACCTGTGTAGCTCATTGGGATCGTTTTTATCTACATTAAAATGTGATGCCAGAGTTAGCTGTAAACTGCCCGCCATGGTTGAAATAAACAGTGGATTTTGCAGCCATATAAATAATAAAACTGTGTTGTGGATCAGTCATTTCACAGCCAATGCCCAGTCTGCTTAATATATAATGTATTTGTGGCTCCAAACCCCTGAGCATATGCACCCTCAGTCATTTTGTCTTCATTATAAATTTAGAGACAAGTGAAAAATGACCATCACGGTTTCCCAGTGCCCAAGATGACGCCATTAAACAGCTTGTTTTGTCCGACCACCAGCGCAAATCCCACCAACGTTCAGTTAATTCTGAGAAAAGCAGCAAAATCCTCACATTTAAGAAGCTGTAACCAGAGAGCGATTGGCACTTCTTTGTTGATTAATAACTCAAACGGGTTGACAGTTTATAAAGTGATTAAATATTTAATGAAATGACCCATTCAGCACCGGGGCTGCAGGCGACCCCGTGTGAGTTACTGACAGGCTCGGGGAGGTGGGGACACACAGGCCCGGCCTTCTTACTTGTGACCACAGCGCTCTGGATTAAGTGGGATACCGGTTTACGGATTTGCAGGTTATTTCCCATGAACCAGAGAGGTTTGTTTAGTATTTCTCAGAGTGAAAGTGAGGATCCCAGAGGCTGACCTGTGGTGTCTCTCTGACATGAAGCCTAAAGCTACCACAGTGACTGACAGGATGATTGATCAGGCGTTTTTTTAGCAATATTTCCTTTAACTTTTGCAGTCAAACTGGTTTTTATTGAGTATTTTAAGCCTGAGAAAATGATGTTAGACATTCTCAGTGTAACCCTCCGAAGCAGGGAGTACATTTGGTAATATATTGGGTTTTCAGTACAGTACGGAGCAAAGATAAGTCTACTTGAGAAACTGTCCTGACCTTGTAAACTCAAGTCACGGTGGGTCAGATGCAAAGGTGATTGGATTAAAGGACTATTTTGTGCTTTTGCCACATTTTTTTCTTGAGTTCACACGCAAGTTATTTCAAGAAAACGTCACTCGCTTAGCTCTTCCACTGTTTAAGTCTAAGAAGCATCTAAATAGAGATACAGTGATTTGGTCTACAGCTCAGAGGAAAGACGAGAGAGCTGGGAGAATATTTTTGAGCTTGGCATGTCCATAGAAACTTGATGGAACAGAGATAATGTGAGCAGCCTCCCGTGTCTGTGTCACTCTGCTCAGTTTGTCCATCGGAGAAAAGCACAGGAACAGGTATTCTGTGTGAAAACAAAGACGCCATTATGCGTGTTGTTGTTGCCTCACTGGTGCATCTGTATGTGCTGGTGTTTTCTAACAAAGTCATAGTGAGTCATTGATCTGAATTGTAAAGAACGCACCAATGAAACCGTGAACCAACACACCTGACAGGCGAGGTTCAGGTAAAGCGAAACCTCTTTACACCGCCTGTGCCCACCAGGATGTGATCAGCAGGAGTACAAAGTAGAGCTGCAACGATTAATCAATTAGTTGTCAACTATTGCAATTAATTGCCAAATATTTTGATCATTGATTGATCGCTTTGATTTAAGAAAAAAGTAAAAACTCTCTGATTTCAGCTTCTTAAATGTTTTTTTTCTCTCCTAAACTTGATATCTTTGGGTTGTGTATATTTGACACTGATCTACATTTGTCACCATTTTCTGACATTTTACAGTCTTAACAACTAATCAATCAATCGAGGAAATAATAGACAGACTAATCAACAATGAAATAATTGTCAGTTGCAGCCCTTCAGCAGTTCTCTGCCCTCAGTTCAGAAATATTCTAAGTATGTTTAGAGGATAGAGGGTCGGATTATTTGCATGCCGACGAGAGAAACTGTTTTTTTGTGCTCTTTGGCATGTAACTAATGTCATCAATGCTTGTTGAGTGAACCCAAGAAACGTCCAACTGGATAAACCTTTGTGTCCGTCCAGTTCAGCGCTCGCTGTGTGGCCTCCTCACATTTGCCTCCGAGGTGGCTAACTGAATAAACACTGGCTGCTTACACTATTACTGTATCGACAGTGACTCTAGGAAGCCCAGACGTGTATTTCAGCCCAGTCATTTCAGCCAGCAGGCAGATAAAGACATGCAGGAGGCCGTCTTAATGGCGAGATGTAACAGCAAACGTGTGTTTTTACACTAACAAGATGAGGCAAGTTGAACTTGAGGAGATTGTTTCACTAGTTTTACGAAGAAAAAAATCTGCTGACCAAGTTCTGGAGGCACAAAGTGCAGGTCTGCATGTGTATTCTCTCGGCCCTGCTCCTCTCTGCTCCTTTTGTTTGGTTGTTTTATGCATTATTTGTGCCGAGGCAGTGGGTTGAATTAGCAAACAGTAAGTTGTGTCTCTTTGTTTATTCAGTTTCCCTTCAGCAACTGGCCCTCACCATGCATACCGTCAGTCTGGTTTGTAAATAGTAGTCGTCAGCTTACTAAACAGCAGTCAGACTAAGAAACCAGCGGGATGGCATGAACAGGAATGCGGGGCTCGCTGGTTGCTCAAATGCTGTTGCCTGTTCGTCCAGTTTAAAAATGAATGTAGTTTCCACCATCCAAAGCCCCACTGAGACTGTAAGACAGGCGGCGGCGGCCGTGTCAGAGATCTGTTTTAGTCACTCTTAAGTCTGCAATTTAAATAGTTCTGCATGCTCAATTAATTATGTAAAAACTGCATCAATTAGGCTTTATTTTGATTAGTCAGTGGAGAGAGAATTTATCAGAAACCATTTTAAAACATCTTTTCTCATGGTTTTTGTCATATTTGATGGTGAAATATATTTAGGGTCTGGACCGTATAAGATAAGCAATGTGACAACTTCACCTTAGCCTGGATTCTTTCCACTATTGTCTGACACTCAATTCGGCAAAGACAGTCGATAGTTGTAGCCCGGAACTATGATGTTTTCCAATAATAAAATGACCAGATAAAACTCTGTTCAACTTGCAGATCAAAAATGGTCTCCAGGCTCAAGTTGAATCAATTAGTCACTCGACTTGTCAACAATTCTGATCATCAGGTCATTTTTCAATCCAACATTAATTGGTTCCAGCCACTCAAATGTGAATATTTGCTGGGTTTCTTAATTTTCTTTGATAGCATGCTGAGTGTTTTTGGACTGGAGGCTGGACAAAACACTTTATAGACAAAATGATTGAATGAGAAAATAAACAGCAGATGAAACAATAATGAAAACAGCGTTTTGAGGATCACTGCCGCCATTTGGATGCTTAAAGAAATGAGACGAGCAGTGATGGAGACATGAAGCAGTATCCTCTCCGTGACAGGAAGCTGCAGGGTTTATGACGTGTGAATCGGTATAGAAAGCGGTGCTTTGAATCCCAGAGCAGGAAGCTGGTGGCTGAACTGTCTTACTAGCTGTCATCATGTGATCAGCAAGAGGACGTTCTTGCAAAGAAAGAGCCGTCATAAAGGTGGTGCAGCTGCTGAGCGTCTGACAGGGTTGTGCTTCAGACAGTTTTAACTCCAGCCTATGCTGTGATATACAACACTGTCCATGAAACATTAGACGACTCCAAGCATTCACATTCATGTCTTTGTGGCCGTATGGTTGTGCCTGGAAAACGTTTTAGTTAAACAACAATCTCTACATTATACTGACCTCTTGCCAAAAACTCTGACTTAATAACTTTTTAGGTTATATAAGAACTCTTGTTGCTAAACTACTCATCTGTCTTATTTTCTTTGAATACGTTTTTAGCTTTTGTTGACAACATGCAAGGAAACAATCCACACACACACTTCCCACAAACCACCGTCAGGCTTCTGCTTGTTCTCTAACAAACTGAAGGTGAAGGTGCTGAGCAGTGACTGCGAGTCGAGCGAATGGTTGATATTTTCTTGACGCAGCCTGTTTTGGTTTTTGTCAGTCACACATGGCTGGTTTTTTTGGAGCATGCTGCTGAGTGACACTAACTGGAAGAACAGGTTTACTGTCAGTATGCTAATGGCCTCACAAAGCCTGTTTAAAATTGCGATAAGACTGAAATAAAGAAGACTCAATTATGTATTGCTCTTTGTTCCGGCTGTGATTGTCTGTAATGTTATCAAGAGGATTATCAGGGGACAAAAGCGTTTGAATGAAACTGCCTTTGTTTTCTCTTGAGCTGAGAGTTTTGAGTTCTCGATACTGAAGCTTTCAGATTACCTGTGTTTGCTTCCGGCTGTGATCATGTGCCTTTTTTTTTTAAAGGAGTGGCACAGTTCAAGTAGGAAGTCAGGGAGTGGTAAAGACGTCAGTAATATCAGCCTCCACACTGAATCAGCATTACTTTTCCAGATTTGCCACAGTCTAGGTTGTGGAGATGCACAAGTCTGCACTCGCCAACACTCTCTTGATGATATCACCAATAATGTGCGCCCACAATATGTGTTTGTGAAAGTGACATTCAGGTGGTGAGAGGATGCAAAAGCTCAGTCGGCTGTCATTTCGTGTTAGAGTGCAGGTTTGTTTGCTTGTTGAAACAATGGATTAGAGACTGTTTGAAGTGTCTTTAGGCCTTGGAATGACATGTGCATTTTGTGGGAGGGTGGAGTTTGACTTTTGGACTCTTGGGACTTATTTATTGTGCACACATTATTAAAATGAAGTGAATTATTTCCGGACATGTTCTCCGGATAATGAACAGCCTGATCATGAGTTCTTATTTTCTAAAATACAAGTACAGTGTGATCCTTTTCTTCTTCTTTACCCACATCAAAGATCCAGAAACAGACCGTTTATTCAGGAGTCTGTAGTCTGAAGGTGAAGCATTAAATATTAAAATATATTACGAAGACTTCTTTAAGGCTTGTAATGTACTGAAAATATGAGGCTTTAATGAGCTTTATGGGTCGTCTGTGCACCAGACACACTGACAAAATCAACCTCTCTAACCTGATCTATAAAAGCCTCGTTGAGATCCAACAACCTCCAGAGGAAACAGATCACATTTACCTGAGCACACAGCTTCAGGGCAGTAAACTAATATTAAGGAGAACCTGAGGGAAGGTGACATATATTTCCTCAAAAGTATGACTTTCAATGCCAAATGCCTTCCAAAATATTTTGAGCATTTAACAGGTGGCTGTTGCAACTTGAAATAATGTCAATGTTAATGTCACCTAATGCCTATTTAGAGCACGAAGAAGTAATAGAAGTTACAGGGAGGTAAACAAAGGCAGCAAACTCCACCTCTCTGTTTGTGTTCCTTTTGCACAAGTGCAACAGGTTTGTGCACAAGAATTTACCTCAAAATTGTTTATTCAGTTGAAAATACGTGTTTGGAACACGCAAGATATGCAAGATGAGACTAAATGAGATGTAGCCAGCTGTCTGTAACCAGCAATAGCAGGGAAAATACAAAGACCAAAGGGGAAATGCAAAAACATTAAGGGAAGCAGTATTGTTTGCTACCATCTTTACCACCACACTGTCAAGGTTCTGCCTGCTCTTGTTAGGGGTGTCAAGTATGTGCTTGTGATAATTGCATTTTCCTTTTAAATAGGTGTGCCAATCTTCCTTTCAAAGCCCGGTCTCTGTACTTCTAAGTAGCGACTTGTGACCGTGACCTCTCCAAACAGCTGCGTGAGTCGTATCTGACTGTCAGAGGCCTGGCATCCATAAGAGCAGTGTGAGGAAGGCTCTGTGTGGAGGAGAGAGGTCTGTAGGAGAACACAGACTCCTAACTAAACCTGCTGTCACACATCCATGTTAAAGATGGAGAAAATGGTGAATTTAAATAATAAAAGATATCCCACAGTGCACTGCTCAATGCAAATCTTCAAAAATGTCCAAAACAGGAGGAGTTTTTTCCAAAGGCCTCTGGGCATGTTTGGGATAAAGAAATGATGAGGAATAAATAAAAACCTCGATTGCCCAATAGCTCGCTGATGTAACAGAAATAAAAGACAGCATGTTGAGGCTGCAGCCTGGCCTTCAGGGTTCCACTCATGTTCTCAGTGCTAAACCTTTTTGACTGACGGATGTCTTCAGCCTGAGTCTTTTTTATTGCTTCTGCTTCCAGTCAGTCAGTCCAACCAGCGTGCCCAATAACAGGACCCTGAAACACTCATTCACGTTTTACACCTGTGCTTTTCCCACTCCGACACGTCACGATGTCCTCTGTGAAATTTTCATCAGTAAGAGTTAGTTATCGTGACATAGATGATATAGTGTCATATAATACTGCAAGACAGACACAGGAGCCCTCCACAGGTGTTTTCACTTTATTTACCCTGATCACACCTGTTCTCAGACTGTGTGGTACAGACTGGACTTGACTGGCTCCTGTTCAAGCAGAAGTGTGCCGCCGCTAAAACCTGAAAAGTAAAAAGAGTCATTATTATTTCTGACAATGCTACGATACAGAATGAGTCCTTGTTGACACTTTGTCATTTAAGCCAACTTAAACTGAATAAATATATTGTGCAGGATTAGATGAGTCAGACTTAATTACTGCAGCATCCGTCACAAAGGTAACAAATGTCATGAAACTGCGCCGCACTTGTATTTTAATGGTTTTCTATGAACTGGTAGCATATAAAGCAGTGATCAAGAACGTTTCTCTGTTTCAGGTTTATTTTATTTTTTCAAAATAAAGTGTCAAAGTGCATTGCTGCACTGTGGAATCCTTTAAAGTATCTTACTGAATATGCATTTCTTTCCACTTTTCAGCAATTTTTCCAGCTGGTGAAACTAAGAAAACTGGGCCTGAGCGACAATGAGATCCAGAGACTTCCACCAGAGATAGCCAACTTCATGCAGCTGGTAGAGCTGGATGTCTCTCGAAATGGTAAGAAGACAAAAAAACACGTATAGCAAAGCAGCAGATATTATAACTCACACCCTTTTGTTACATATTTCATTTTCTAACTGTGTATTTTCTCCATATCTGCAAGAATATGTTGAGCAAGACAACTCTAGGCGCAGCAAATAAATCAAATTGACAGATTTACTCCTCAGTAATGAAGCTGATGCAACAAACAAGCATAGAAAAATGACGCATGGTTTGCATTAGCCTGAATCTTCTGCTTCAGATTTGCTGGTGAGGTTTCTCCTGCGGCACAGTTCACAATTGTGGCAGTAGACCAAAACCAGAGTTTAAAGTTAAGCACAGGCAGACGTTTAACTTTGAGTAATGATTTAGTGTAAATCTTCTTGTTATGGTCAAAATTAAATGCCTTGTGTTTAAAACATAACTATCTAATAATAAAAGAGGTTCATCCACCTTTGCATTCAGATCTGCACTGCACTGTTGTTTCACTTACTGTAGTGTCTTTAATATATCCTTTTAATAATGCTGATTAGATCTATATTTATTTTTAAAGTTTGAACATTTTTAAGAGTGAAATGTTCTAATAAAGTGTTGTAACATGCGTCTTTTTTCTTATTCAGATATTATGGAAATTCCAGAGAGTATTTCATACTGCAAAGCCCTCCAGGTGGCAGATTTCAGCGGAAACCCATTAACAAGGTAGTCCCACAGATTTTATTTTTATAAACTGAGTATGCATCAAATATTCACCTTTCAAGGTTTACTAAAACCATACATTTCACATTTTTTGAGTTTGATACTTGACTTTCACTGATTTCCCTCTTTATGAGCAGATCTTTTTATTTGAAAATATATATTTTAAGTATTTATATTTCCGTTTTTGCACATTTTGTGTTTTTTAAGACCCCCTACTGTTGTTCCTGCCTCCGTGAACGTACACACACCCTCCTTGACAGATTGCAGATTGTGCATCGAATGCTTTTTATTGCGTGGGTGAGACTGAGCCCAATTTGCACCTCAGCAGGGGCAAAACCGCACTGCTTTGCACTATATAGTTGAGGGGGCAGCAACGAATAGTATTACAAAGGCGTTCAATACTTTTAAAGTGCACACACAAACGCACACACAACACCCTTTTTCCACAGTAGTAACCTAATTTTCCACTCTTGCATCAGCCCTGTTTTAACAGGTTAATAGTAAAGGTCTCGGTACGATTATGGGTTAGCCTGGAGCTGATGTCACTTTGTTGACAATCATAAATTATTGGGAAATCAAACTTGGCAGGGAAATAAACGTTTTAGGTGTTTGTCAACCCTGTCATAATTGGAAAATATAAACATGATTTCATCTTGTGTTGAAAATCAATCCTGACAGCATCAGAAAATATTAATAACAATTAATGAGTCTGTTTGGCTCTTTGATTTAAAGACCTGTCAGTCTGGTATTGATGGCACAGTCCCGTTTGAATTTCATCAGGAATATTGTGTTTATATTGGCAAGTTTTAGTTTACATGTAGCTCCAGTGTGCCTCCGTCCAAATACCAGCAGCAGGTTGCAGGTGAAGGCTACTCAGTTATTAAGACGTGTTGAAAGCTTTCTTCATAAATATACAAAACCTGTCTCAAGGCCTTGTTAATCAGTGAGATATGATAGGATCTTTGGCTTACACCCTGTCTGAATAATGTTTTTTCTAAAGAAATATGAGGCCGAAGTAGCCTTTTTTTGTCTCACAGGTCCACATTTATGTAATACATTCAAAGACACATTACACACACACGCCAACAGCCGCCACCAAACATGGAGATAACCAGAGATTAAAAGATGCAAGAAGCGTTTTGTTAGTGTTTCTGCTGCTATGGATCGAAGTGTGACCTCGACTAGCATAACAACATGACAGAAGAAGGTATGCTAGTTGTCTGTTAGTCTTATATAAGCAGACGATGAGTTCATTTAGAAAATGAGGTTATGAGCACATAGTGTCCTTTTTTTTCTGGATCACCTGAGCACAGTGAGTTTTATTTCCTCTTTCAAGATATTTATTTTATTTTTATTTTTCTTGTCCTTGTACATTTGGACATTAAAGACATTAAACATCTGATTTTAAAGCTGCATTAAGCACTTTTTAATAGAAAGTGCAGGGCAGAGGGCGAAGGTGAATAGCAAGTGTGGTGAACTCCTGTTTAACATTACTTACAGTCTCAGGAGCAGCAAAGCAACATAGGTGTCCAATTAGAGTCCTTCCTGCTAGCTGTGAAATCCTATTCCAATATTCACCCACAAGTTAATGTATTTAAGGTATTAGAATTAAAGTATTCTGTGTTTGCTCCTTTGCAGCTGCTGTCTCACAGTGTGGCCTCTCCTCTGTTTTTCCAGGTTACCCGAAAGCTTTCCAGAGCTACGGAATCTAACATGCCTTTCCATCAATGATATTTCATTGCAAGTTCTTCCAGAAAACATTGGAAAGTGAGTAAATGCACCGTTTCATCATACGTGCTGCGACATACCTGACTACCATCTAGAAAAGTCAAAATCTTTTCAGGACTACAGCCCCTGTGCTTTGGAGCGTCCTGAGGCGCATATAAAGTTATGATGCTATGATAACCTGTCTCTCTCACACTTTTAGTCTTTGTGGTCTTGCTATAATAATTATTAATTTCACCTAATAATTATTAGGTAGTTTGTTACCACTTCTGATGTGGTATCTATTCACAGACACTAAACAGTCCAGTGTGTTAAAGCAGACGTTACTTAGCTTAAACAAACCACTGAGCATGAGCGACAACATTTTAGAAACTTCTTCTTTTGAGTGACATTTCTCTGTGTCCTTATCTAGCGGCTGGTTTGACGGTAGTTTTTTTTATTTTTAGTCCTCCAGCAGACAGTTAACATACGGTCTGACGGTGGTCCTTCTTAGCCAAAAGGTTTCTCTCCTACTGCACAACATCACCAAAGGTTTCACATTAAATGCTGGAAATTCACATAGCACGTCATTTTATGTTGTCTCCATTTTCCCCTGATGGCTCCAGTGTCTTCTGAAACCTCCTCCATCTCACTGCATTGTGGAAAACATACCAATCAAATTAGTATAAACAGACGCATCAGTCAGTGTCCTCTCCTCGGCTGCATTGTCTTTGTTCATAAAAGGCAAAGGGCTTGTTGTGAGATGACATACAATCTGCTGCAGCGAAAAGGCATTTCTGCCAACATTCTTATTCCTATGAGGCCTCCCTTGTTGTTGAGTTCAGTTATAATTGGATTTAATAACAGAACTATGTGCTTTTAGGTCAAATTGCCGCGAGGGATGTTTTTAGTAGGAGGTTGGAATTCAAGGGAAACTGATTTTAAACCCTCACAAGGTGGATTTAAAGGGATAAAATTACTCCAGACAGCTGCTACGGCCACTTCTATATCCTATTACCTTTTTATCAGTCGCTGTATTTATTTTTTTTAAACACATAACTCCATTTTAATTGAACATGTTTTTAAAAACTAAACTTAAAAAATAGATGTTAATAAAGTTCTTTCAAATGCTGTTTTTCTGCCTTTGATCACCACATCGATGTTGTCCAGCAGTACATTTTAAATCATTATTGGCGGTGGTTTGGATGGCATATTCTAGCCATTAGATAACTGCTGAAACGGTTGGAGCTAAACTAAACAGAGGTCTGTCTTGGCTTGCCATGGCGTCATAAATTAAGGCTTACTGCTGAACCTCTCAGGGATTAATGCTTGAATGGCAGGCGAGAGCCTGTCTGTGATTCAGGGAAGGATCCTTTTTGCTCCTTTAGTGATCATAACACCGTGCTACTTATAGGTGGGCCCTGCAGGCTAAATAAATATAATCTGATTTTATACACATACATTTAGCTCAATGCTAGACCGAAATCATACAAGATACAGCACACTGGATGGGTTTTCTGATGATCAATGCTGTAGTGGAGTATTGATGGTCAGTATATGAACACAGGACTAAAACAGCTGTGGTCGTGTTGTGTGTTTGTTTGGATTGTTTAGAGAAGTTAATATAAAAACCAAAGCCAAAGAGAATTTCAGTTTTCGCAGTGGAAATGTTATTAATAATACTTTTGATTTGTGGTGTGCTTTTTAGCAGCACAGTGTTTTTCATGGATGGAATTTATTTCAATCCCAAAAAGAAAAAAGTGCTTTCTCTCAGAGATCTATTTTATCTATTTCTCATCTTCTTCATGTTGTTTGCCATGGCGACGGCTACAAACTCAACAGAGACGAGGGGCTGGGACTGTTAGAGCAGCGGTGATATTAAACTTATTCTGATTTTGGACACACTGTCCGAAGGTTACCCCGGTGACATGACATATACAAGTCAGCTTGAGTTCAAGAGATCTCCTAACACCTTTTTTCCTCGCGGTACGGCATGTTCCACACATATGTCCCATATTTATCTTACATAACACGGTGACTTAAGGGCTGCTCTCTGTCGGGGGAGAAGGTAATGAAAACCATAACACATGTTGGAAAAACAGTGTGGGTTTTTAGAAGTGGATAAGATAAATGTTCAAGGGGTTAAAATGACATCAGTGGTTAATCTCCTGAGATGGGAGTGCTTTCTGACAAGAAAAATGGGTTTGAGTGAAACCTGAAACACTTGATGCAGTTAGGTGGTGGTTTTTCATCATTTATTCTGCCTGTCTTTTAATCTCCGGCTCAGTGATCTGCTTTGGTGAATGAAAAAAACAAGATTATCGAAGTAATGAAGTAGCCCGTTGTATTTAACGTCACATTTTAGGGTCATGCTCGTCATTCGAGAGAGCTTTTATATATATTCAGAACCGGTTCAAACACACTTACTGCATTCTGTTAATCCCTTTGGCTTAATCTGCATGGATAACATTTATTTGCTCACATTATGAATGTAAACTGTGGTGCCACTGTAAAGGGTTTCTAACCACGTGGAATTGAATTATTATTACCACGCCTATTTTGTCACAGTGAAAGAGTGCAGCTAATTGATTGGTAATGTTTGTTGATCAGAAAGCTGTTGACTCGTTGTTCCGTCGTCAATATCACAGGAAGGCTTGAATTATTTAGTCTGGGCTCAACAAGATAGACTTTGTGCGATACTAATCGGCTGTCGTCATAAAATCCTCCATTAATTGGGTACGTTTACAGTTCCGAGGCGCACATGAGCAGCACTGCAACAAGATAAGCCTGCACTTTGGTCTGTAATGACCATTCAGACATTTTGCTCTTCATATAAGTTGCAGCATTTGTTTATGCAGTCGTGATTTTACAGCTATGATAAGACTGACACACCTCCAAAGTACTTCCTGTTCCCAGATATCTGATTGCAAGGAGCCTTTTTTTTTTTTTTTTTTAGGTCTAATTATAAACTTTAGAGACACTCAGAGCATCATGTGTGATATTTACCAATGCTGTGAAGATACAGCTGAGGCTACATATTTAAATAAACCTTTGCAAAAAACAGTCAAGCTCATATTTTTCACAACTGCACGTATTTCATGTTACCACAAATTTCTCGTGCTAAGTCAATGGGGTCAGAAGTTTAGATAGACCGTGTTAGTATTTGGTGAGATTGTCTTTTAATTGGAATCAGACGCCTTCTACAAGCCCCTCTCAGAACCTTTTGGACCTCCTGACAGACCCAGTCAGGCGTGTGGGCCTCCTTACTCAGTCATGCCTTTTCAGCTCTGTCCACAAGTTCTCAGTGAGTTTTACTTTGCTCCAAATTTCTAGCTGACGTCTTGATATTGCTTGAGTCGTTGCTGGAGAGCACCACTCCCACCTCCATCAAAACAACCCCACAACATAATGCTGCCACCCCGCACTTGACAGCTGGGACGCTGTTACTCGGATGGAAAGCCTCGCCCTTTTTCGTCCACACACACAGCACTGTTTATTATGGCCAAATATTTCAGCATTTGTACTATCTGACCTGAGAACTGTCCTCCTAAAGGCTATTTCTTCATCCTGCTGATCCTGGCTTCACAGTGGATTAGATATATTGTTACGCTGCGTCTCCAACACCTTCACCAGCTCTTTTGTTGCTGTCAGTTCAGTTCAGTTGAACCTTTTAGTCCAAGTCCTCATGCCATATTTTTCTCCTCCCTCCTGAACTCTCTGTGTGGTTCCAAGACTCTTAAACCTGCGCACAGTGTTTTGCACAGACGCTCTTGGGACCTTCAGTTCCTTGGAAATTGCTCCTAAAGAGGAACCAGACTTGTGGAGGGCTACACTTCTTTTTCTGAGGTTTTGGCTAAGTTGCTTGGATTTTTCCCATGGTATCAAGAGCAAAAAGGCCCTAAGGATAGGCCCTTAAATACAGATGCACTCCCCATTAAAACCCAGGTTTATGACAGTTGGCTTATCAGAAGCTTCCAAAGGATTTCCAGGAATTTTTTTTTTTAATCTTCTATATGGTTTAAAGAGACAGTTAAGCTTGTCACCCACTCAAAATCTGTTCCAGTTAACAAAAGTTGAAATAAATGTCATTCTTGGCTATTGACTTACCCTACTGACTTGACACAAGACATATAGGGTGACGTGAGATATGTGGAGTTGTGGAAAAAAATAGTTTGAATGTCCTTTGCTTAAGTATATTAAAATATATGGCCTCAACTGTATGAATATAAACTACAGTTCATGTTTTCATGGCATTTTTAGAAACGTGTAATCATCTCTCTTTTTTTCATCGCAGCCTCTCCAATCTGGCATCACTAGAACTCAGAGAAAATCTGCTGACATTCCTGCCAGAGTAAGTATTCAACCAGCTGCACTTTTTGCATGGACATATATATATATATTCCATATATTTACTGTTGCATCTTATACCTCCAAAGTTTTCTTTGTGTGCTGGTGTGTATAGAGGAGAGGCCGTGAACTGCTGTGTATTTTCTTTCACGCTGCAGTTCAAGGAGCAGCTTCGCTGTGTTAACAGAGGTTAATAAGTTATAGAGCATGTAGCAAGCCTCTGCATTTCCATTTTAACCTCCCCTGCTTTGGTCATCCACAGGTCGCTATCTATGCTTCATCGACTGGAAGAACTCGACCTAGGAAATAATGAACTATACAGTTTGGTGAGTCTTGTGGGGAAACTTGTTTACTTACAAAATGAGCAGAATGAAGCTTTTCCCGTTTCCTTGTTCTTGTCATGTCCGAGTAGATTAGCATCCCTCGAGAACGGCTTTCACTTCTTATCACCCAGATGGGAGGATGACCATCTGCTTTGAGCTTTGGTTTTAAGTTGTAATCTCGTGTGAGCGCTCTGCCTCTGATGGTGAATTATTTACTGACAGATCAAACACAATCATTCTGCCAAGACACGTCTCTTTATGTGCTTCGTTTTCTTCATAAATTATTTCTCCTGTCATGTGTGCTTTAAACTCAATTACTTCTATTTCTGGATGCTTGTAGAAGTTGACTTTTTGTGCGTATGGATCTAGTGGTCTGCACGTCGCTGTGTGTGCACGCTATGAATTTGAATCACATGAAGCACATTATCAGAACCAAGTCACTCATATTGTATTTTCTCCTGCTGTCCCTTTCTGTCTCTTTCTCTTTTCTTCTGCCTCTCATTCTTTCAATTCCTACATTTCTTCCTCCCACATAGCCAGAGTCAATAGGCTGTCTTGTCAGCTTGAAGGACCTGTGGCTGGATGGAAACCAGTTGTCCGAAATACCTGCAGTAAGCAAATCATGCAGTTCATTTCTTGTATTTGAGATTCTGTTATTGTCTCTGCCGGCTTGGCTCTTGTCTTGGAGTCATTTTATAAACATGTGGCCACAATCTCTTCTGCTCTGACCTCCAGGAGATGGGCAGTATGAAAAGCCTGTTGTGTCTGGATGTATCAGAAAACAAAATGGAGCGACTTCCAGAGGAGCTGGGTGGCCTGGTGTCGCTCACTGACCTGCTGGTGTCTCAGAACCTCATCGATGCTCTACCAGAAAGCATTGGTAAGCACGCAGCTTTTGTTTTTTTCCTCTTAGCTCTCCACTGGTGTTTTTTTTCCACATGTAAAAGGTTATTTCTCCTCATCAAATAAATCTCAATGCTTACGTCAAACTAATTAATACATGTTCATGTATGTGGTGAACCAATGTGCTTTGGTGAGAGCCTTTTATTTGATGTGCACCTTTAATGAGGAAAAACCAACCACAAATCAGTTGAACACGATGGAAGCAGACATTTCCCACAGTATCACAGTCACTGCCTTATCAACCTTCTCATCATTGTCTGAGCAAGATTTATTTTGACTGATTTGTTTCTTTCTGTGCAGGAAAGCTACGGAAACTCTCCATACTGAAAGCTGATCAGAATAGACTAACTTATCTTCCAGAGAGCATTGGCAACTGTGAAAGCCTCACTGAACTTGTGCTCACAGAGAATCAGCTACAGGTATGTTTGCAGCTGTACTGCTGCCACTGAAGTGTGTAGATATATATATATATTTTAACCCTCTCAAAAAATAAATAGTTTAAATAACACATCTGTAAAATAAGGATGAAAGCAGCACAATGTGTGAATTTGTGTCTATTTGCACAATTCAGCACCAGGGTTCTGTTCTGAAAGGTTTTAATTAGAGGACTTCCTGTAGTCTTCCTGAGTAGGGTTCAAATCCAGTGTCAGATCAACAGTGACTTCATTATTTCATTAGGTAATTTGTGTATTTCAGTTTTCTTTAATTATCAGTTTTCAGTCACAGTTTGGTTAGCTTTAGGCACCAAAATTACTTGGTTAGGTTTAGGAAAACATGTTTTGGTTAAATAATAAGTCTAATACAAATATAAAAGGCAACACAAAATAACCATGTTGACTAAATAGTGTCTGACTACTGATACCCGGGGACAAATAGCCTGAACTGTTTTGTTATAATGGAAGGATGAGGATTTTCTCCTCATCACAAATGACATTATTATAGATGTAGATTTGTTTGTGCCGTTTACTGCGCAGCATGGGCTCCACGCCCTCAGGGAAAAACACACTCCTGATTATTATTCAGTAACCAAATAAAGCATAAATCTGCCTTTAATGCTGTGCTGTGTTTTTGAACTGAATTAAAACATTTATCGCAGCATCATAATTAAACAGTGACAGATGTAAAACATCTGGATTGTGTTTGGGGATCGGCCTATTGGTAAACCTATTCCAAAGGAAAAAAAGTCAATTCCCACACACACACATCCTTTTTTTTTTTTTTTTTTTTTAATAAATGAACACAAAGTCTTGAGTGGAAGTTGTTTTTCTTTTCTTTTTTGGTTTAATTGTTTTTTTGGGGGGGGATTTGATTCCCTGTGCGACAAAGGAGAGAGAGAACAAGTGGTGTGCATGTCGCCCTCTACTCAGCTATTGGTAACCTTGTCCATCAAACAACAAGAACTTAAACAGTAAAATCACCTAAAGACGCATACATATACATGAATTGGTGTTAGTGTAATTTAAAGTATGGACTGAAGGTAGAGGGAGGACCTGGTTCCCAAGTTCTGGATGCTCTGGGGAAGCATACACGGCTCCTCTAACCAGTCTGTCTGTTTCTCTGTTTTTTTTGTGTTAATAAATGAAACAACTGTGTGAGTGAAATGTCTCCTCCTGTCACTGTGTATGAGAGCACTGCACATGGATGACGTGGTTCTTTATGCTGGATAGGAAACACTGTTGTTGTACCTTCTCGTTATTAAGCCTCCATTTGTATTCAAAAACTATTTGCTTTGTTGTATGTGTTCTTACAGAGTTTGCCCAGGAGTGTTGGGAAGTTGAAGCGTCTTTCCAACTTCAACTGTGACAGAAACCAGCTGTCGTTTCTGCCTAAGGAGGTAAACGTTTCTCATATCAACCAATAGCACTTTGGTTCCATTAAAGAATAAAAAATGTAAGATTAGCCTGCCAGTCCAGCACCGAAAAGACAAGTTAGTGAAGCCACACTGCTCGGATTGACGTACAAGGCATAAAGACTCTCAGAGCAATAAAAACTCATTTTTCTTTTTAACAAATGTAATAAAATGTAATGCTGTTAAGTTAGACTGCAGTTAGTATTTATTTTAAGGTTTTAAATCCTTTAATGCAGCTGCCTAAAGTTCATTCACGTTCTCGTCTTATTTGACGCTTACTGCAGCGCTCAGCTCCGTCTGAGTGTCTCCATTGTGTTTGTGTGCGACACTCTTTTCTAACCTCTTGTCTGGTTAAGTGAAGGCACGCCTGGTTTAAAGCTTCGTCTGAAAGGCTTCTTCAGGCGGCGTACAATGCCCCTGTGTCTTAACGATGCAAAGACCGCAGTGTTTGGAGAAAAATAACAGTTGGCCTACATAATGAATCGATGGTGTCACCCTTTTCTCAAACCAGCATTGCACGACACCACAGTGTAGCCGTGGCCCGGGTATTGATCGGTGCTTTGCTGAGCTACTTGAACATCGGCGCAGTTTTATGGATTCTATTGATTGTTGGTTACTTGCTCGTAACGCTTTTTTTCCTGGCTGAATTTTGTTCGTGCTCACATGGAAGCAGCTGTGATAATGTATTTGATGTGTTTTTTTAGAATTAGTTTGCTCTTTGGGCCTTGTTTGCTGATGACTGTATGGAATAAGCTGCTGTCATATTGTGTCAATGATGAGCTTAACCTGCTCCTTTTAATACGATGAATCTCTGCAGCAGCACTTGTATCCTGCTCAGGACTGTGACTGAGCAGATTAATAGATTACAACTGCAGTTTAGCTGGCCCATTGAGTCTGTGTTGTCTGGCTACTAGGCCTAATTGTTCCTAATTTTAGGTCCCTCTGCCACATCCCATTGACATTTAACTGGTCTGCCATTGAGATCACCAATGCCGGGACAAAGTGCCCAAACGCTGACAACAGACTTACTCTGCTTTCTTTTGTCCTGGCTTTGTTTAAAAAGCACAATTGAAACCTTTGTGGCGTGTGTCTGTCTGTGTGTTTGTGTGTGTGTGGCTATACTCTGGTTTTCTACCCCACAGGACACCTGCGCTCTCACTGACATGCAGCCTTGTCGTGTTGTCTCCTCTGTTATCTAGATCGGAGGCTGCAGCGGTCTGAATGTCTTCTGTGTTCGAGAGAACAGACTGACGAGGATACCATCAGAGCTGTCGCAAGCCACGGAGCTGCACGTGCTCGATGTCTCTGGGAATAGGTACATTCAGCACATTCAGCAACTAAGGACTATTTTCATCGTCGAGTGATCTGCCAATTATTTTTTCAATTAATCAATTAGTTGTTTGGCTCAAAAATGTCAACAAAAGGTGAAAAATGTCAGTCAAGATTCCCCAAAAACCAAGAAAATGTCCTTAAATGTCTTGTTTAGTCCCCAACCCAAAGAAGTTTACTGCTCCAGTAGAGTGAAGAAACCAAATATCCACATTTAAGAAGCTGGAATCAGAGAATTTTTACTTATTTTTCTTTAAAAAATTCCTCAAACTGATGAATCACTTATTTAAACAGATGGTGGTTGATTTAATAGTTGACAACTAATTGATAAATGGTCATTTTTCACTCATCGATGATTTAAAAGTCTTTAAAATTAAATACCAATGATAAGAAACAAGACTGAAATATGATTTAAAAATATTGTTCATCCTGCTTGATAAATACTTGCTGAAATACACGTTTTCTGTGTTGTGATGCCTAAAAGATGATCATCTTGTCCTTCTGAGGGTGTTTTGGCTGCTGTTGTCTCCAGACAAAGCTGCTGTAATGTCTGCTGCTTTAGTCACACACAAACTGTCTGGAGAGTGTCTCCTTTTTCTCCACACGTCAAAACACCCGGCAGCTTCCTCACACCAGCACTAATCCAAAATGTTCTGGAAAGGAGAGCCTGCAGGTATCTTGTGGTCGAGCCAGTTAGTGATTTATACCCTTGTTTGTTTTCAGGCTCGTCCACTTACCGATGTCACTGACCACACTACGACTGAAGGCCTTGTGGTTGTCAGAAAACCAGTCGCAGCCTCTCCTCACCTTTCAGACCGACAAGGATCCTGACTCAGGCGAGAAGGTGCTCACCTGCGTGCTGCTGCCTCAACAGCCGTGTGAATCAGACCATAAAGGTGAGGTTCAAGAAGATCATCAAGATAATCCTCACAAGTCCTGCATAAGCATCATGACTCATCTGTAATCTCAGAAGCTGTGGCTGTGTTCCTCTCATGCATACACACATATATGTGTGTGTCTTTACATGCCTGCTGTTTGTATGAACACCCAAGCAGATCAGTGTCCCCTCCACGTTTCTCTGTTGGCAGGCCTCCTCTAGAGTGAAATGCCTTGGCGCCTTCACGGTGACATTTGAGTAATATTCCTCATCACTTCTTGCGTCGTCTCCGAGTATTTAGTACCCTGCGGTTTTGATGACATTATCACATGATCTGCTCGGGGAAGCACACAGTGTTCTGCGCTCTGTGATCCTTCTCCGTCGATAATGAGGGCCTGTAAGGGATCACAGCGCCTATAACAGATCAGGGCCTCTCCTGTCCCTTACGGCCTTCTTGGTTATGTTTTTCAGAAATGCGGCGGATTGGACAGCTAAAGAGGCTTAGCGGCGGCTGGCCTGCTGCCATTAAAAGCTCACCCACTGAGTATAGAGATGCAGCCGAGGACCGGCTCCATCGCGGCCCGATACAACACTTTATTGTCTTTTTTTTTGTTCTTTGCGGTCTTCCACAGCTTCGCGCCTAAATCTACGATTCACCGCAAAATCTTCGCTCCTCGCTTGTTGCTACATTTTCTATTTACAAATACAAAGTGGTGCACGTGTCGGTTCATTTTTGTGACGTGCTGTCTGTCTGTAGTTGGAGGGATGCTGATATAAGACCGATGGAGGCCAGATGAGTGAGGCTGAAGCTGAGGTTGGGGGCAGGGAAGATTGTGTTGCTGTAAGCCTGTGATTAAGCTGGGATTTGAAACTGTGATCTGGCAGTTTCAGGCTCGGGGTTATGTGACAGCTTTCATTTCTTGAGTTGGCAGATTGCAGAGAAGCAATCATAACAACCATATTGATTTTAATCTGCGGAAACGTTCACCTCTGTAACTCTGTCCGAGCATTTCGACGTGTGTGAGGATTCCAGTAACACATATTGTGTTGTCTCCCTTAAAAACGACCCCAGGCTCTGATAATCTCGCCCGCTGTGGAGCCTTGGAAAGCCTGGTGAACGACATGGCAGACGACACGTGGGACAACAAAGCCATGAACAGGATCAGTGCCATTCACTTCCTGGATGATGATGAGGAGGAGGATGACGACAAGGTGAGAGCAGCATAAATAGATATTTTATTTAAGGAAATTAATGTTTTTTTTAAGTGCTTCCTTGTCATGTGACCCAGTGATTTCAAATCACACGCTCCTTTTCATATTGGATTTTTATAAACGTTTTTATGAAACATTAATGATTTTTTTTTCCAATGGCGTCTATGTAATGTGACTCTGACAAAATCAATACCAAAATATATCACAACACGGGACACAGCGCATTATATTGAGTTGTCATGCTTTTGTATTGATATTTTAATGGAAAATTCATGTGATGTAACTTTAAAGTACTGAAATCTAACAAAGACGGGGTCCTGTCTGTTCAGTGTCACCGCTGAATCGTGTTTCCGTCTGATTCTAGAGACATGAGGTGAGTCAGGACATGCAGTGACGCCTGAAGCAGACACAGGTGTCGGTATAGCACTAAACATAGCGGACAGACGGACAGACGGACAGACGGAGGGAGCATGTTAACTGTGTCTCTGGTTGCTCTGATTCAGAATATAGACTTTATTTGAGTAGTTCGGTGACGTCACCTGGTACATGTGGACGCTCAATGTATCAATGTAACCACTGATTCAACTGTAACTCTGGCAGGCGAATCATTCTCCTTAGATTGAGTCCCTGAACAGTCAACTATATGTTTTCTTTTTCTTTTTTTCATACATTAATATAAATATGTTACATGAATATATAGATATATTACTTCATGATAAATACTTTTATTATCAAAATTTCAAAGTTAGACAATCAAACCAACCAAAACAAACAAGACACCAAACGGAAACAAAACAAAAACATACATTTATAGGCTTCACATACATTCACACTCCTACACACATGTTCATTCAGCTTATATACACGTGTGTATAAGCTGAATGAACATGTGTGTAGAAGTGTGAATGTACATACATATTGTGTGTGTGTGTATAAACGAGCGTACATACCAGTTACAGAGGTAATATGAAATTCAGTAACATCACCATCCATCCATTCTAAAAAGAGAGGACAGGTTGGTAATTGACTTTCTGTAATTTCCTGTCATCTAACGTGAATCAAACGCGCCCATGTTCCTTCGTTTGTGAGTCACTGTCTCCATCGGTGACGCTTCTTGAATCACTTCTCCAGAATAGTCGACCATTTGTCGTCACGCCTCCTCACATTAAAAGGAACTTTTATTTTGTTGCATGGAAAAGTTTTGAAATTTAGTCCGTGACAGTGTTGTGGTGACCTCGATCGTAACTCATCAGCTCACATTTCGATTAGACATAACAAACTGGCTTGAATCTGTGTCCCACACACAGGGAACACTACTTCGGCGGGCCACGCCTCACCCCGGAGAGCTGAAAACAATGAAGAAAGCGGTGGAGAACCTCCGCAACGACCTGAACGCTGCCAAAGGCCTGGACTCCAACAAAAACGAGGTCAATAACGCTGCAGACAGAGTGACCACGTCTGTGTGACCTTTACCTCAGAAATGTCTCTTACCTCCTGTGTCTCGCCGTGTCGTCCCGCACAACCCCGCAGCCCCTCGTTTTTCTTTTACCTTCGATCCCCGGTGTGGCCTCCCCCTCCTCTGGTTAAACCCCGGGACGCCTGTAACCCGACTCCACCTCCAGCCCTGACTCCGTCTGTCAGTGCCTTCCTCTTTTTAATTAATGTCCACAGCAATAATCTGCACAGAGATGCTCCTTTTTAAAGATATTTTAAAGATTTATTACTTTTTTAAATGCCTCTTTTTAAAAACATACATTAGGTAGTTGCACTATTATAAGTCTTTATAATATGGTCAAACCTTCGTAAATGTATTATATATATATATTTTTAAAACACTGGGTAAATACTTCTTTTTACATTTCGGGCAAACATAAAAGCAGGAGTTTTTGGACCTACTGATTGAGGATTATTGTATAGTCTCTTGTGAATATTGATACTTTTATACTTTTTGGCAGCTCAGATGTAAATAAAAATGTATAGCAAATTTCTTAATCAGTTGCAGATTTTTTAAAACTTCTTTTTTTTTTCTTTTTCAAACTTGGTACATTTTTTTTTTTTTTTTTTTTAAAGAAAATCAAAGCAATGAACAAAACACAGTCACTAATGTCTTATTCAATCCATTTAATTGTCATTTGGTGAGTGGATGGCCTTGAAATCACTTTTTGGATAATAAATAGATTTGATTAATTAAATTTAAGTGCTGCACATCCAACTTTAATTACTCATCTGCGGTGTAGTTATGCAGAAGTAATAATGCTGTCTTATTTATATGTGCTGTGCTTCACTGCTTTGCATTGTTTTTTTTTAAATAGATGCCAAAAAAGCTGTAAAGTTTTCTCTCCCTTTAACAAAGCGTACTGTACATATTAATCATGGAAGGTCTGGTGAGTTTGAGGCTCGTACCACAAGGATGGCATCCTTAAAAAAAAAAAAAATTCAGTCAGAAGTTCCACTTCAATGCACTTCTCAGCTTTTCTCAAATTCTTTTACATGGTACCTGATAAATTGTATTATTTTGTTTTTAAACTGATTGCAAAAAGCGGACCAGAGAAATTGGTTCAAGTGTTGGTTTTTATGTTTTTAATTATTTTCTGATCAAACTGCACAAAACGGATCTCTGATGGGCTCTGCGCCTTGAGATCTGGATGACTCTTCAACCACTGATCAATAAAATGAGTGCAACACTAAACAACATGTTTGTTATTGCTTTAATTTTTATCGCTAGTTTTATTATTAGAGACTTTCAGGCTTAATGTCGCTGAGTTTTACTTAGTTTTTAAACTGTCAGGGTTAAAAACAAGACACAGTTGATGTGGTTTCCCAGCATCCGTATCTAAAAAACAACATATTGGACTTTCTTTGAGGGAATAAAGCCGATATTTTATTTCCCGCCCCCCCCATTGCTTGTTTTGTCTGTCCAGCAGTGCACGATGTCTCTGTAATGCCCTGCCAGCATGTGCCACATTTGACTTGTCTACCCTGCACGCGCTGCATGTTTCACCGACGCTGGCATCCTTCAAATATGTCGGAGAGCAAATGTTTATGTACGTTTTTGTGCTCATCACATCCTAAATACGGTGAAACCAACCGTACCTGCCACATTTTGATCCACCATTTGAAGACGAGCATACTATTTATTTACATAATTCATTTGAAAATGTTATTTCATATTATTTGAATATTTACAGGCAACAGTCAGACCTTGAGCTGTTAATATATATGTATATATGTCAGCAGCTCTCTACTAATTAGGTGGGAGCTTCTTCAGTGAGACTAAAGAGCATCTCAAGCATGGCGTCACCCCTCGCTCTCTTTCTTTGCCTCATCTTCCAAACAAAGACACATTTTGGCAAAAGGCAGAGAAAGAGACGCAAACAAATTCAACTCTGGAGATCAAACTTCTGTCTCGGCTGTTTTTTTTTTAGGCCTTTTTTTAAAGGACCGAACCGGTTAGAGCAGAGCGTTCACACTCAGTCATGCCTGTTTTGGCGCCCCCTGGTGCTCAACATAAGCATACATTATGACAAGCTGAGCAGGATTTCTTTCCATTTGTTTTGACTGCACCAACCATCAGCTGCTCTACATGCTTATTCCTCCCAGGATTGTTTTCCCCACTTGTTCTCCAGATGAGGAACACGGTTACATAAAACTCACTGTCACCAGTTATTTCATTGACATTAAATTTCCAGCAACAGGTGGTGCCTTCTGACCCTCCCCAGGAGTGTAGAAAACCTCATACTAACCCGTCCCTCAGGACCAGTAGCCAAAACTGGGCCACTCCAGGCTTCAGCTGGGTGGCAAACAAAGAGTGTCAGCAGGCGGGTGCTCCGGCCGGCGAGGGGCCGTGTGGTCGCTGCTGCACCACAGAAAGGGACGCAGAGGAAACCGGACAACCTGAGGTCTGTTTTCCACAATGAGACCAAGTGTCATCCTGCTGTTTACTCTAGAACTGAATATGTTTGCTTCATCCTCCCACATCCTGCCGTTTTACTAATGTCTTGTGAGTGAACTTTGGGCTCCTGAAACGTTTCTCATCACCAGGGTGGAGCGAGCGACGCCTCACCACGTCGGTTTTGCCATCAGAGGGGTGAAACTGGAGGAGAGGGCAGGAAATCTCAGCGCTGCAGAGCTCCTAACGCCGGGTCCGGGCTGCCTGGAGACCCTGCCCACAACATAAAGATCTCCTCCATCACAGGGCATCCGAAACCTTGTTTGGGGAAAGAGAAGACCCCGCCTCAGGAACCATTCATCTCCCAAGTGCCATTAAGAGTAACTGTGCGCTGCATCTTTCTTAAATATGAAATCATCAGTGTGGGGCAGCTGCAGGAAACCATACTGAATGTGACACATTACTGCTGATCTAATTTTCTTCTTCTCCACTCAGAACAAAATTGCATTCAAATACAAATTTAATTTGTAATGAAACCATTTCCTCTCAGTTACAGATCAAAGTGTCTGGCCAGAGGGGCAGTTTGGGAATCAGCATTGCTGGTGGGAAAGGCTCTCTGCCCTACAAAGACCATGATGAGGTAACGTTGTTATTGTCTGGCTGCCTGAATGAAGATACTGAGAAGCAGCAGCCTGGAGCACCTGATGTTTGCCTTTGTGCGCGCTGAACTTAAACAATCCACCAACAGACATGTTGTTTTCTTTCAGGGCATTTTTATTTCCAGGGTAAATAAAGGGGGGGCGTCAGAAAAGGCAGGGGTCCATGTTGGAGACAGACTGCTGGAGGTAGGCGGGGAATCATTTTTCATTCATGTTTGTCCTCTCTGTTCATGATTTCTTGTGATGTATGAATGGAAATCACACACTTACACTAAATACTGGCTGTAGGAAAGTCATCACATGCTGGAGTTCCTCTTGTGACCATTGGAGGGCGTCATAAGACCAGCAGAGACACTCAGCTGGGACCTCCCTCAGCAATAAAAGCCAATAATGTTTCTGACAAATAGAAAACGGCAGCTAAAAGTCCTAAATCATCTTTAGATTTACGCCTGTGGGGGTTAAAGCTGATTATAAATCATCATCAGTGCCTGCAGTGGGAACAGACATGCTATATTCAGAGATCCTAAGCTGCTCCCTCACCTCTGACTCCTGCTCTTACTTTCACCGGTCCTAAAAATACACCGTGACCACGGCCCATCCAGGTCGATGGCCTCAGCATGCAGGGGGCCACCCACCACGAGGCGGTCAGCGCCCTCAGGAATGCCGGGAGCTGCATCAAGATGAAAGTAGTCAGAGAGAAGCTGCAACCCAGAGAGGTGCGTGACCTGGACAGACCCCAGGATCCTCAGGACGTGACGGGAAGACAGCTGTGCAGCCAGGACGGCGCATGCCAGAGGAGCAAACAGCCGAAGACGGCGAGCGCACAAGACTGTTTGTCCAAGAAGATTGAGGCGCTTGTCTGCAACGGCAACGGCATTGTGGGTAGTTTACTCAGATCACAGCACAGACAGAACTTTCCACTGTGTTTTAGGATGATGTGATTTTCAACAAACCGGCGTTTCCAGTCATTCTTCTGTACTTTTCTCTTTTGTCTTGCTTCCTGTCTGTCAGCCTGATTTGGGGAGCGACCTGAACAGAACCATGTCTGACCTGGAGGCCCTGACGAAACATGACTCACTTCAACACGTCAAACAGACGATGACAGTAAGCAGATTTCTCAGCTCATGTTGGGTTACATAACTACATCATTATATTACACTGAATGAATGAATGAAGGAATGAATTGGTGCTATTTAAATAAAGAATGATTGATTGAGAAATAGCCTCATTGTAGCCTTTCCTGAAGGGAGTGCAGGGGGCCACATGTACACATGTACAGTAGAAGAGTGGACGTGTATATTTATAGTAATATAATAATGTTCATCCTATTATTATATATATTTATTCAGCACTTCTCAAAAACAAACGTACAAAGTGCTTTACATGGAGATAAGATATGAGCAAAAGTGAAAGAATAAAATAAACTATAATGAAAATAAGAACAGCAACAGTGATAATAAAACCATTAGAAATAAAAGAGAAGTTCATCCATCCATCCATCCAGCCGTGCAGGATGTGACCTGATTTTTCTGAGCATGTACATAACGTATCACACGACAGCTTGCTTATTTCCCCTTCTGCTGCTGTTCCCTTCTCTGGCAATCATCTGACAGATCCCGCGGATCATCCTCACTCATCCCTCTACCTCAGATGAAGATGTGGAGCTCTTGACACAGAGCCCCGGCAGAGAGCCGCTACATGACTTTGACATTCCTGACAGACGCTGTTTCGACAGCGCTTTCTACCCACCTTGACGGCGTAGAGGTACATTTGTGAAGGACACAGACTGTTATTACCCCGATCTTCTTGTTTTTCTTGGTACAGAAGCATTACTGATGGACATTAGTGTAAAACAAATGTGTTGCTGTATGTTTTTTATTGTCACCGCAAAGCTTTTTGTGTCAGATTCAACTGCTGCTAATAGTATTTTATGATACTGAAGTCATTACAGGAGACTTTATATTTTATTACAAACACCACAGTTCTGCCTGTGCAACTACACTGAAGAGAGGCTGTGACGCTCTCTAACAAAACGCAAGTCATTATGTTAAATGCAGTCAGTTAGACGAAGAATGCTGCCGGCTACCTCTACTTCACACCGCTGTGCTGTAAGTTATGGATGTGCTGGTAAATGGTGTCTGTGCCCGTGACAATGTGAAGTCCTCGAACTTTTTATAGTCTGCACCGAGATAAGACGCCACATGGCTGAACAGTCGGCACAGCAGGGGAGTCCCGCAGAGACGTCTGCCTCACATGTTCACACACCTCATGCATAAGATAAATTCAGACTAATGTGATTATTCACACCTGAAGAAGGGACCAGACTTCGCACGGGAAGAATTTATAGTCCTGCTTCCAAAGCCTAGAGTTTGCGAGCTATAGATGTCAGCACCTGCCTTGTATTATTTGACAGCTTTTACATTCCCACACTAACAACAGTTAATTGTTGAGTGTTTACTTTCTCAATAAAGTGCAAATATATTGTTCCGAGAGCTTTTCGCTTTTCTTTGAACCTTAGGACAGACGGAGACATGTGGATGTGCACACTTCCTGTGTGCAGGTGAAGGACACACACACACACACACACACACACACACACACACACACAGTATTCTGCAGTTCGGTAAATCAGCTCTGAAGAAACTCAATTTTAGCTGACAGTTTGTCAGAAAGGTGCTCGCTTGACATATTTTGAGGTTGCTGTACAAAGGTGTCTGTCTGCAGGGTGATAATAATCTGGGGAGACAACTTGTTGGAAACCACATCCAGCGTGTGAGATTCAGGACAATTACTCACCGGCCTGTCTCATGTAGAGAGAGCCGAGTCCTCTTCTGTCTCAGGGGCCGTTCATGTAAAGTCAGTGGGAGGACCGACGAGGACGAGCAGGATGTGGACTCAGTAATAAAACTGGGACTTGGGGAACTGGACTGCATGTGTGCAAATATATTTCCACATTTATTTATACTATTGTGAAAAGAAAAGTTGAATTCTCAAATAGAAACAATCTGACCAGAAGCTCATTTAAAGAGTTTTATAACAAGTGGATTCAACAGTGTTTATCTGCTCTAACAAAAGCTGCAAAGCCTATTAATCACAGCATTAACTCACTACATCAGTTTGTTCATTTCCAGGTGTTTTGCTATTGCTGTGAGGACCTTTCCATCCAAAATAAGGTAAATCCTCTGTGTCTTCACCTCCTCGCATGATGGGAGGACGTGAAGACGCAGTTCGTGTCTCATGTCTAGAGCTAGCGTTAGCCGCACAGCAATGGCTGAGAGCGAGCTGGATTCAGGTTTTCAGTGATGTGGGACCTCCACCCTCTTTAAGGGCAGGGGGGGAGGCCACCTGATCACCTGACGTCACAGCCAAATCTGTAACGAAGCGCTTTAAAAGGTGCATTTTACATAACGTGTCCCCTTTTTAAAGTGTCAAACTTTTCACAAACTTGTATTTTATTAGTCGTTTTGTTCCCTTTGGGGTGGATCTCTTTTAATATTTCACAAATATCTCATTACGTCGTGATAAATACAGAATATCTGGACAAATTATAATCAAGGCCAGATTCATTAAAACAGCGTACCGCCTTAATTAGAGACGCATCTCTGCTGGTGTTCACTAATGGGCTGACACAAGACTACATTTTGCTTTTCAGCTGAGAATCTCCTCAAGGACATGAGCAGATAGTACGTGTCACATGCTGCAACCCAGAAATCAAACCAAATATATGTGACTTTCCGCCTCTTTCGCTGACACCGGATACAAATCAAGGTGTATTAAGAGTTCTTGCTTTGAGATGTGATGCTCATTCACGTTTACAGCTGTCAGACAGCCCGTCTGGATTAATGCAGAGTCACAATCCAGCACCAGAGGTGGAATAAAGAGGAACATACAGCTGTGCTTTGTCTTGTTGTGATCTCTTGTGTGGGGAAACAGGGGGCGGGAGACGGCAGGGTGGAAACAGACAAGAACAGCTGTGACTGGAATGAAGAATGTAGTGTACTTAAAGGATTAGCGTCCACTCTCCTGGTCTGCTTTCACTCACTGATAAGGGGGCAGAGAAGTCAATGTGGCGGCAAACAAGCAAGCAAATGAATTTGTTTCAAGCCGTCTGATTGGAAATGTGCTGCGTTGTTTCTGTCACATCAGGTTTGACTCATCTGAGGGCTGAACATCTTATGTTATCTTATGTACAGCGTCCTGTATTAAAACACGAGCTGTGCTGGTTGAAATGATAAAATAATAATAAAAAGAAGAAGATGTTTCCGGTGCTGCCCTCACACAGAGCACTTTGCTTTGTTCAGCTGCCAGAGAAACAGAGTTCAGATGCTTTCATTCACTTTTCATTCAATTTCACGTCATTACAGACGGCTGCACCACGCAGTGTGAGCTCTTCACACAGCTCTGCTAAAACAGAAATGCCCCCATGGATGAGGCAATTGTCACATTAAACGGTGGTGAAAAATAAGACACTCTATGCTGCTGACTCTCCATGTATGCGCTCTTTTTCTCAGCTGTCTTTCTCCTCTGTCCAATCACCAGAATCTCCACATCTGATTTATTATGATCTGAGTTCAGATATTTGTCATGTCTTCGGCTTGATGTTTGTCTTATCACGTAGTCTTTAACATATGAGAGCCCCCCTGCTGGGAAGTGACCCATAAACACATTCACAGAGAGAAAAATGTGTTTATTTCTGAGTGAAAAGTGCTGAAGTTGAAGAAGGAGGCTTTCCAGGGACACAGAGCTGCGTCGCTCTTAGCATTGTTAGCGGTGCCCAACAGGCTGACTGCTGTCTGCAAGCTATTTGTGGCTATTATGTGTCTATAAAAGGAAATCTGCGGGGCGATACACACACCAACAGTTGTACACTTTGAACTTGACGAGACGGGCTGAAAAGTGGGTATCTTGCTTCCATTTCTGCTTTGATCAACTTTTAAAGTCTTTTGTGTTTTTTTTGTTGAAGCTGGGACATAAAAAAAAAACACCTTTGGATGGAAAAGCATTGGAAGCAGAGATGGACAGTTTGAACAAGAGTCAGGGGAAGGTAAGAGGGTCTTTTCAAAATGTGTATCAGACTAAAAAAAAAAGCTCTTCTTGGGTGAGTGATTTAAAGCTGAAGAAACACCTCTGACCTGCCTTTTTCTTACCAAGAGTTTTTTTTTTTTTTTTTTTTTTTTTACAGCAAAGCTAAATCTGACTGGAAAATGAAACCAGTTAAAAAATGTGATTTTTAACACCATCAGCGCTCCTGTTAGGCCCTCCGCCACCTGCTGCCCCCTTCCAGGCTTTCACACATAAACACTAGACGCAGTGTATACTCAGGCACAAGCTACTTGATACTTATCTTGTCATTTCCCGTCACACCAGGATGAATAAGAGTTACCAAACTGCTCGGATGGATGGATCTAAAGTGACAGGACTGAATGTAGATGCGCTTTATTAACGCTGATATGTTGAAAACTGAAATGAAACATTATATTTATTTTTTACTTTAACTTATTAACAGTGCACTGCAAAGCCACAGAGACGCGTTTATGTTACGTTACACATATATTCATGATAGAAAAGGTCTTGTAAAGGTATGTGAATAATTCTGAAATGCCACACAGGCCAATAATGCCAAACATAAATGTTATTTAATCACACTGACATTTTCCCCCTGAATGTGCTGCTACTGAAAATTGCTGTCACTGATTGAAATATGTGCATTTGTGTTAGTTTATGTCATAGTTTCTGAGAATTGTGACATTTGTTAGTAATTTGGGGAAATAACCCAGCTGGCAGTGGGTTATATTTGCACGCCCTGTCGCCCCTGGAGGGTGGGGCTGTGTGTTTGTCTGTAATTAAACTCTTCACTTAGCGACACGCCCAGCTGTTTATGCCTTTACTGTGGCACAGCGAGGCCTCCTCAGATGTGCACTTTCACGTGTGTCGTCCTCCTGCTCTGTTAAAGGAAGAGCTCGTGTGCTCGGTGTGTCGTTGCACTGAGCAACATCAGTGGGAAACACAAATGAGGGACTGTGTGAATAATGAATGTAGAGCGCTGCTTTAAACTGATGTTTTACACAATCAGGAGCAACAATGTGGTTTTATTGGAATTTGATCATCGAAAAATGCATAAAAGTGGACATGATCACTTCCTAAACCTTTAGATAACAATAAGAAATAAGAGGAATAAGATGTTTTGCCTCCAGGAGCCTGCATGCTGTTGTGTATTTGTCACTTTCTGGTTGGTCACTGTTTATGAGTGTCTCTTTAAAGATCCCCACAGAGGGTGGTCTGCTTCAGGAAATGATTTAGTACTGCTTGTACTCATTCTTTGGGATGGGTCCGGCATGCCACAAGAAATAACTGAGTGAGAGAGCACACACACACACACACACACACACTCAGCGAGTGAGGCGACTTGTAGCACAGTGAACCAATGTTGGTTGGAAATGTGATCCATGAGGACGGCATGACCTCGGCAACACTCAACGCAATTAAACAAGAGCAAGAGGGCTCCAATGGGCAAGTAGGAAATGCTCACTTTAACCTTCCACAGTATAAACTTACTCTGCTATGACTACGGGGGACATGCAAACAAGGGGGTTACGTGAGAACATAAACACATAAACAAGTTTATAAGACGCCGCATGATTATTTCAGTCGAGGCATTTGCTCTGTTTCTTTATTAATAGCTGGTTGCAGATAAACTGAGATCTCTAATATAAATAAATATGTTGAACCTCCTCTGGCTCAAGAACTAGAAAGGAAAGAAGGACTCAGATCAGATCCTTCACTCAGGTATTACCACAATGTAAATATACTCCAATAGAAGGAAAGGTCCTGCGTTAAATGAACATATTATCTGCAAAATGTATTAATGTCTAAAATATGTAGCATAAAAGGGCTAAATCTGGCTGCATGAGCCTGTTGCATGTCTTCCTCTAGCTTTCTTCCACTTCTATAAAATATATAATGAACCATAAAGGTCAGTCAGAAACAAGTCTAAGAGCGCTGACAGGTATATATTGTACTCAACTCAAAAAGCCACGTATTTGCTTTTTAATAAATGTGATCTTCTTGGCAGAAATGTCATTAGGATCCTGCAGTAAAGTAAGACCTGCAGCTGCAGCTTCTTTAACGCCTCCACGGCCGCAGCTCTCACAGATAAGGCCGGCGTTTTTTGACATTTAAGGTAAATAAAAGTGTTGCTTCTGCAGCAGATGGGACTGCACCTTTTACTTATTGCTTCATTTGAATCTGAGCGTACAGATGTCCTTCTGTGTCATTCTTATTCTCTGCTTCTGTGGTTCTTGTAACATATTGACTTTACACTGAATGGGCTCTTGTGTTGACTGAAAAACACGCCAGCTAGCTGAAACCTGGCTTTTGTCCCGACGAGGACAAGATGTGCTCTTATCGTATTGCATCTTCCTTGAGTGCCTCAAGGCTCAGTCCTTGGCCCTTAGTTTTTCCTCCATTTCTATATCACCTCCGGCTCCTCACATCTTTCATAAGAACGCCGTTAGTTTACATTCTTAAGCAATCGACTCCCAGATCTGTTTCTCGCAACTCCACACGGCTGGTTAAAATACGAGCTTGTCTTACAGATAGTAAACTCAGATGATTCAGAAGCTGTTATTATCTAGAAACCCTCCAGTGAGCGTTTCTCCTCTCAGTAACGTCCTCCTTTTCACTTTACTTTACTGTGTTTTAGTGATTCGTATCCTGTTTGTCATAATTAGTGAATCAGCTCTACATTTTTCTGCTAATTTCTCTTTACACACAACACTCTACTTATATAATGCAGTCATTATTAGAACAAAAACACAAATATACGTCCTTAAAATGCATTTAATGGATGCAGCAGAAACTTTTATATGTGAGGCTTGAACGTAACGAGTAATCGAGTAAAGTGCTGTCCCACCTGTTGCTTTGTGTAATCACACTGCTTTACCAGGGACACCAGTGGAACTATCTTTACATGATGCACGAGGTGAGAAGTTATTAACAAAAACTGCTCTTAAAGCTGAACGAAAACGGCTCCAGCAGGAGTCACAGCATGTCACGGACATTATAATTACAATTTCACATTTTAAAATGAAGTTGGGGATAAATCTTAATTCGTAATCATCTCGGTGATCATCTTGTTCTGGAGCTGCTTTTGAATCTTCTTTGCTTATTTAATGTGCCACACATTAATATCAGAACTGGGCCGACTGGTTGAACTTCTGTCTGCGATGAAATTGTGAAGATGAAAGGTGAAAAATAACCTAATATGCTAATTCTCTCACTGTGCCTACATCGGCCAGCAGGGGATGTTTGATCCATTTTTAATAGACTCTCAAGTATCTGCTACATAACCTCCACTGATTAGTGGAGGAAATTTCAGGGCCCTCACCCTCCAATTTGTATTTCGCAGATGACCTGACGACACTGTTGAGAGAAGGAGTGTGATTAGTCCTTCTGATGAGTGTGTGCTTTGATTACTGCAGCTGGAACAAGTACAAGATGTTTTCACGCATCCATTGAACCCAAACTGTGACGGGAAATGTGTCGCCACCTTATCCAAATTGAAGGGGCAGATATTGAGACAATCCAGAAATTGGAAAAACATTCATGTTCCCCTTGAATGCGTTTTTTCTTACAACTGAACAGGATTATAATCACGGAGGGATGTTGCTGCCTTTCATAAATCAGGACGAAGCTTTTAACCCGCCACAGTTTGCAGCTCCACCTCGTCAGCTTAGGCGCCATCGCTGAGATTCAACCTGTTATCTCTGCTGGTGAGAGGTGGATGCAGTAGAGAGGGTTCTCGGTGTGGGTTCCTGCTCGTCCCCAGGGTTGTTTTGCAGCGTCAACATCGACGTGGTTTGATTAAGTGACATGACAGTGGAGCTTTCACTGTAAAGTATTGTGATCGCTTGAGAATTGGTGCAAATACAAAAAAAAGCAAAGCAACATAAATGTCACAGTTGTGATTCGACATTATTTGATGCAGAAGTGCCTGAAGTATCTTAGCTTCTTATTGTGCATTTAATTGTGTATAAATAACACATTTGTTGGTTTTATTCTCAGCTGAATTACCTGTATGTACAGTACAGGTAGGTCAGTGTGTGTGTAGCATGAAGGGACGACAGCTTTCATCCTGTTGTGCAACTTGATCCTTGAACGAGACGAGCTAATAATCATGCGTGTTTGAGGACACTGCAAGATTTAATAAGCGAGGAGGAGGTGAAATGTTGCCCCCATTTTTATTTTATTTTGGAGCAGGTGGACATTTCTGCACCTTTAAGAGATCATGACACTTTTTGGAAATATTCACCCTCTTGCCAGGAGACAGAAGACTGATTCTTCTCTCATCTCTGTTGTTTTCACATTACAATTAGCATCCAGTTAGTTAGCTTAGCATAAAGTCTGCAGGCAGGGGGAACCAGCTAGCACGGCTCTGCCCAAAGGGAACAAAATCTGCCTTCCGACACCTCTAACGCTCACCGATCAACACATTATAACTCATCATGAGGTCTTAACTCGTCACGCGGGCAACATTAACTCATTAGCTTTCTTGCTGACAGTTAGATGAGTAGATTGATATCAGTCTGTGCTCTGACATTAACACACATCCTGCTTTATTACTGCAGGTTGTCAGTCCACAGCTGTCTGCATTGATTTTCTGATGATTCTGTGTGATTTTCTGTGTGAATGAACACCTTCTCTTGTCGCTGTCGTTGGTCCAGCCAGTGGCCTCCAGTGTTTCTTCCTTTTAAAAGGCTCCTGCTCTCCTCTTGTGCTTGTTGCCGTGGTCCTTTATTATTAACGTGACGAGACATCGACAGCAGAAGCAGCAAGAGCACCTGGTAGTGTCGCCTCTGAAGCGGCGCTGAAATATTTTCGCTCCACAAATTTGCCTCCAAATTGGTCGAGAGTGGCGGGAACAAAAGCAGAACCAGCGACGAGGACTTCATGTTAAGTGACAGGTTGTTCAGTTCCTGGAGTGCAAAAGGACCCAACGTGCAAAAAAAACCTCAGCATCTTTTCACAGCACCTGAGCTGATTGAATTGCAACTCATTACTCCCAACTGAGTCTGAATGTGTCACGGTTTCGAGCCGCAGGGTGCTAAACTGCCTAATATGTGTGTGCGTGTGCTGATGGATCATTAGTGCCGGAGTGTAGTTACATAACACTGTGAATCACAGAGAGATTAAATATTCTAAATCTGAAATGCAGTGGCATCAACTGTGAGAAGAGGACACAGTGAGAGAGACTCAATTTCACGGAGAGCTCGACATGATCCCTTAAAGGTGCAATTTGTAATAATTGGCCACCTGCTCCAAAAAAATAAAACTAAAAATGGGGGCAACATTTCATTTAATTATTAGCTCGTCTCATTCAAGGTTCAAGATTCATTTCACACAACAGGATGAAAGCTGTAGTCTCTTTGTGCTGCACACACATACAGTCGAACCTACTGTATACAGTTCAGCTGAGAAGAGAACAGGATCAAATAAAAACAACATATATGTTATTTACACATAACACAATACACAATAATCCTCAACTCACAAATAAAAGTGAGAGAAGAAGAAGCTAAGATGCTTCAGGCAGTGGAGAACAGGAAATCCTGTCAATACACAATGTTCAGCACAACAATCAAGAGAAATAGAAAAAGAAGAAGAAGACAAACCCTCAAGAGATAAAGACTTAGTGACCATAAACTTGTTATTGAAACTGGTCGCTGTGAAGAACAAAGAGACTTTGTGTCCACCTCGAAACAGGAGACGCTGAGACGGACGTTCAGTTTTATTTCGTCAAAAAATACAAAGAAATTGGAGAAAAATTCACCCAGAAAATCCCAAAAGACGCCGTTATAGTTTCCATTCAGATCCTTCCAGCAGACGGTGATACGACCGTAGACCTGAGAAAGTGTTACTGCATGTAAGAAACGTTCATTTATCTCATTCTATTATTTACTGTTTTATGTTCTATTGTACACAATGAAGCCGACATGTATACATTTACACCCAGGAAGTAATTATGTGGTGTCTTTTTTTTTGATTTTGAAATCTAGATGAATGTAAACAGTGATGATCATTATGTTCTTCATCTTCACAGCACATAGGAAGCAAAAACACTTCACGTGTTACTGAGCGCTTTCACAAAGAGAAAAGTTTTAAGATGAGATTTAAAAGAAGGCAGAGAGTTTCACAGTGTGACGATGGTGAAAGTCTGATTCCCCCTTCTGTCACCAACTGTGACCTCGGAGTCACCAGCAGGGAGGACGAGAGGGCAAATACTGAAACACTGACATTTTAAAATCCATTTGTTGCCTAACAGGAAGTCAGTGATGAGTGGAGCAGCAGCGTTGGACACGGTGGACGGAGCGAATGAAGCTGAGCAAAGAGCAGAAATCCAGTCTGGAACAAATGAAAGCGTGTAGAAGTTTCTTTAGATCAGCAGGTGATGGGAACGACCTGTAAGTTTAAAAAGAACACATCAAAACAGAGGCTGAAATCAAACATTATCCCAAGATTATGTGACGGCCCTCCAAGACTGACAGACTTCTGACTTGTTTCGATGGACTCTGAGGAACCAGAGGGGCTTGATTCAGATACTTCAGATACCCGAGCTTGGTTAGCTCAGATCCTACGCCTGCTGTGGCGTTTGGTCTCGCTGGTGGTTGTAGGATGCCGTGGGCAGAGATCTGCTGTCGGGGCCTCTGCTCTTAATCTAAACCTTCATTTCAGTGCCTGTGAGTGTATTTCTGACGCACCAACGCTGTGGCGTTTGGTCCGGCCGGATCATTTCAAAGCCCACGGCTCCACTTTCCCTGGTTAGCACGCTAACTTCAGTAGTTTATGTTCATTTATTTCAATTTATTATTCCATTTATTACATTCAAGAAGTGCCATTATGCTCAAACCACCAAAAACTCACCGTCTACCGTCATGCCAAGTAAGCAAGTGTATTAAGGACCTTGTAACAGTTGTTCTCTTTTTTTCACAGGTTTCAATAGGAGTGCCGTCTCAGCCCTCTATTTTCACATTTGTGCCACTGGTGCGGAAACTACCAATTGAAAACATTATCAGTGAGGAGGAGAGAGAACCAAATCAGGTACAGCAGCAGCAGCAGCACACATCCAGAAAATTAAAAAGTGATATTATTGCCAACTGGTTTTCATTATGTGCAACACAATTACTGCTCTTATTAGAAGGCGTTTATTGGATTGCCGACTCTGTACGTGCTGTTAATTCAGCTAACTCACTTTTCTTTGTATTGCCACCTGGTATCTGTATTTACATCACAAACGCATTTCATATTTTGGGGGAAGTTCGCTCACTGACCAGCAGTAAAAATAAGCCCACTCATCCTGTCTGACTCCTCACTAATCAAAATGTGCTGATGAAATCTGATGTAATTTAAATTTTGGGCTTTTTTTTTTTTTTTTCCTTTTTCTTTTTACTGCAGCGTACGTTTTTTAAAATGTAAATTTATTCAAAGTCTTTCCACAGCAGAGACGAAATGCAAAACCTCCGGTAAATGTGCAGAAGACTGGTCATGAGGATTACAGACAACACGCCACGAGTTGTTCTGGAAGAGAGAGAGAAACTAAAGAGATCAATGAGTCCAAAAATCCAACTAATCTTTTCAAATGACGCGAGTTTCTAGTGATCAATCATGCCAGTGGCTTGAGGAGTAGACGACACACCTTTGCTTCTCGGGGAGAGTCAGTCCTCCTCTCACCTGCAGCGTTGGAGCAGTTACATCCATCCTGATATCAGTGTGACTCATCTTCAGGGAGAAATAAGAAAAACAGGCACTCATGTCTTGATCCGACTTGATTTCTATAAACACGAATGCTGAACATCTCTGCTCGATATGTGCCCTGACGTGATCCTTTTATTTTGTGCACTTCAGGCTCACAGCACACATCAATACATCGAGCTTTGACAAACATCTTCTTCAAACAACCTCAGGGACTAAAGCACAAGTTCTCAGACTCGGCTTTTTCTCGCGCGGCCTTGTCAGTCAGCGTTACCACATATTTAGTGAGTAATTGTGGTGTCACTCATATTTCTCACATTCACGCTTGGCTGAAGAATGAAATTACAGGAGAAAAAGCCAAATGTCAGCGGAGAAACACACGTGGAATTAATATTCCTTCACAACCTCTTTTTCTCTTTATGATTTGTAAGCTTTCATTTTTCTCACCTCAGGCTCAACTTTCTGCGGAAAAACTAATGCACACAAACTGCAAATGTACAAATGGACCACCGGTGGTGTTGATTTCCGAAGGGGTTAACATGCTATTGGATGTTCACCCAGCATCAACATCACAGCAGCACCGCGGGTGGACCGCTGCCGCTGCCTGAAGTGAGCCTGCATGGGACTTCAAAGGGCCTCTCAATAGGGGGTGGCACCATTAGTCTCTCAACTTCCCCCACTGCTATTACCTCCAGGAGTGGCAGCCCTTCATGTTACTAAGTGAGAGCATACGATTAGTCAGCTGCAAAACTCCGAGCAAGCCCGTGTTTTAGCGCACAAAGGGAGTCTCATCTTTTAACATGAACATAATACCGGATTGTGCAGCTGTGCACGACTTTGTGTTTGTTTTGCTCCGCTGACACACTTTGCTGCTGTCACACTAAGAGATGAGAGACTTCATCAGTGCAGTACTCACTGTAGGACAGTGTGGAGCAACAAAACTGCAGGAAAATGAAAAGATTGAATTATGCAGCAGCTTTCTTTGCTCACTGTGTTGAGCTCGGGGAGTGTTGAGGAGTCTGGAGGGTTTAGACCAGATTCAGCGGTGCCCTTTTATAGTTTATAAAAGAGGTGGAGGGATCTTTTACGATGCTGTTTGTTTAGTGCGAATCAAAAAAAGTTTTTCAGACGTATTTCCCAAAACATGAAATATTCCTTTAACACACGATTGATCTGTAAACCTTTTGCCTTCTATAAAACATTCACTCAGCGTCGTCAGATGTGAGAACTCTCTGTTAGTTTGTGTTTCCAGGCAGGAGAGCATGTTAATAAAGTTTCTTCATGATCACAGAGCTGCAGATCTCAGGGTTAGGGTTAGTTTAGCTTGCTGACTAGCTGCTGGCTGTTTCTGAGTTACTTACCTATTGTTCCTGCAGTTGGATCCCACAGATACCTGCTTCCTCATCCGACGCGCCCGTGTGACACTTCTTATTCTGCACACACACTCTCAACTGTTGTTAAAACATTTATCAGAGTGCAAAAAAGATCAGTTTGACAGTAATCCAGAATATGGTTAAAGGCTGGGTGCAGCTCAGAGTGAGTGACGCCTTGTCGCCTTTACACATGGCAGGTTAGCAGTGCTCCCTGCTGTGTGACAGTTTCTATATTAGATGCCAGAGGGCAGAATGTGAAGGATTACTTTTGAGACAGCTCACTGAATCCGCCGCCGTCACTCAGAGCAGCCTGCGTTTATGTCCTGCCCAAAAGAAAGAGTCCCTCTGATGTATTTCAAATTAATAAGCTTGTAAACCTCAAGTGGTTGTTAACAGTGGAGGGACTACAGCACAACACTCACACGCAGCCTCCCGGCGTAATTATCTTCTCATTTCAAATAAGAGAGCGCTCCTCGTCTTTATCCGTCCCTCCTCGGCCCATTGTGCTTCACAGACCTTTAAACCAACTAAATTAGCTGAGGTTACGACAAATTAACAGATTTTATCTGTCTAAAAAAAAAGCCTGAATGAATCCGGTGATGCAGCTGTGTGCCCGAAGAAGACACAATTATCTAATAATTACCTTTAACTGATGTTTAAAAGTAACCACAATTAATTAAAGAAATCTTAATTAGTGAAGAACTTTGCCTGAAGCTGGAGCCACAACAAATGCCCTACATCTAGAATGATTGAATTCATGCCAAAAAGGCCATAATCTATCACTTGGGCAGCAGATTAAAACCGCTCTGTGTTCTGGAGAACTTTGATTCCACTCACATGTTCGAATCATCATTTGCACAAACGCATCAGCTGGTTTACACATGAAAACCTCCCGGTTTCATCTTAAATTCTAAATATAATCTGCTTTGGACACACGCTGTGTGATGATATTATTGGCATTAGCTGCCATTTATGTTAAATACATTCCCAAGAATAGCTGTCGTTCTGGCAGCCTTTCATTTGTTTGATTACTGCTTATCTACAATAAGGTGAAAGAGAAGTGTTTCATTTATTTAAAAAACTGCAGGGTGCCATTATCATGTGGTGTCACGCCTATTTTTAGAATCATAATTATCATAAGTGTGGGAGGCCATGCCATGTCAGTAACGATTCAAGTCATGAGCATTTCCCCTTTGTACTTCTACTTAAATGTCACCCATACTATCCTGGAACATTCCTTTATTTGGAGTTCATGCAGATCCACAACTGTTTGAATCACGGTCTGTTGCACAGGACGGCCCACGCTCAAATAACATGGAACTGCAGCCCAACGACTTTAGATGAAGTCCAATGAAGTCCGTTCTCACCGGGTGTAAAAGTAAATCATGACATTATTTTAATCTTACAAAATCCAATTAATCCCATGATTCTCTGGCATGTAATGTTGTTTACACACTAAATATGAAGCTGGAGCCGGCAGGCAATTCGTTTAACATCCTGCATGGCTTTAAGTTTCAGTATGGATTTAACAAATGACATAATCGTGTTGATTAGTCAGTTTTCGAGAGGCTGGTGGGTTAAATTTAGACTTTTGGGCAGCGGCAAAGTCATTATGCTAAACTTATGTAGTGTAACATTTCTCTAGTAGTGCACTCAGATTCTACTCAACTGTCTGTCAGGGGCACAAATAACAAATTGGTGAAGATGTTCCCTGGTCACTGAGGACACCTGAGCTGTTTTTCGTAATAATAATGTGAGATAACATCACACATGACGCTCTGACATCCTATTTGTAGTTTGAACACCTTTTATCGTGTTCATAACGAGGCTTTTCAGCTTTAATCTCTTTTGTTTTTACCTTTCTTTTGTCACATAAATTGCTCTTTGTCTGAATTTAATGGATTTGAGATGAGGTGGAGAGTTAAATTAGTGTGTATTTATCAGCGGGGATCAGCTGTTAGGATATAAACACATAAACAAAAACAAAAAAGTGGAAGACTCATTTCCTTTTTTAACACTTGAAGCTGTGTGTACACAGACCTCTCCTCCTTGAGCTCAGCACACGGGTCATCTACGACACCAATGTCAGCGGGACATGTGCGTGTACATGTGAACTCTATGCGTTTGTCATGTGGTGCGTTGAAACCAAGCACACCCCCCGAGCTCAGAGAGAGGCTCGCTGAAGTTCACCTCGGGTTTTCTCAGGTTTCACTGGCTCAGTTGCTCCTAAACATTTGCTTCATTTTCTTTCTCCGGTCAGAACTTAGCCATGCCCCGTGAGGAGACAGCCAGGGGGAGCATGTCGGACGGGGAGATTTTCAAAGCGGAGAAAGTCTTTATCAAAGACTTTGTGGAGGGAGGAGCAGGAAACGTTACGCAACCAGTGACAAAACATCAAGTAAGTGCAACACAAACACTCTCAATGTCACGTGGAAACTAGGACAATACAGATTTATGTGAATGTGTGTGTGTGTCTCTCATACAGTTTCCAGCATTGTCAGGAGATCTGTTTAAAAAAGGTGGATATTTATCACCATTCAAACATGACAGTTTAATTAGAAACTGGTAATAAGTTAAAATGCAATTTCAAGCTGGTTCCTGTGTGATGGGCTTATTTAGGTTTTACACTTGAGTGTCAGATAGCTGCTTCATCAAAGTAATTCTCCTCTGCACAAATTAAATTCAACTGACCGACCCCTTGTTAGATAATAATTAATTTGCAGGCACCAATGTTCAGGTCGCTGTGTCTTTAAAGAATATTAGAGTGAAAGTTTGATTAAACAGAAAAAAAAAATAATTAATGAAAAAAATGTTTTGGTTTTCCAGCTGACGGCGTCATCAGATCACGTGAGCCTCGCTCAGACCAAAGCGTCTCCCTCAGTGAGTGTTCAGTCTGAAAATACGCCTGAGCACGTAGCTGCCGGGACAGCCTCTATGGAAACAGCTGTTAATAAACACAGGGGCATTTCCCAGCGGCAGTATCACGATACGTCTGGATTTGCTGGGAATAGCTCGGGTTTCTTTGCAAATAGAGCGTATGTGTCAGAGGACAGAACGAGCCCCACTTGCTCTGCAGACCTGTTCCCCACCCCGGCTTCATCCAGAGAGTCCGTCCTCTCGGAGGACTCGGACAAAGACAAGAGCTGGTCTGCTGTGCAGCTTTCGTCCGTAACCTCTCCCGTCTCTTTCAGCCGCTCTGTTTCTCCCTGCTCGTCTGTCCGTTCTGGCCTCTTCACCCCGGCTGTCGTCCAGATCAGGAAGCACTTCCTCGCTCCTGGCTCCAGTCTGGCTCACACTCCTCAAACCTGTTTCTCATCCTGCGAGAGCCTTTCCTCTTCTGTCTGTGCCCAGCCTCCCCGGCACCGGCCCCCTCTCACCCGACTCTCCCTCCTCACTGCCATCCTGAGAAAGGGCCGCCTTCCCGTCCTGTCCCCAGCTCTGCAGAGGCCGTACACCCCCTGCTGGCCTGTTAACCCCGTGACCCTGTCCTTCTGTAACGCATGCTCAGCGGCCTCCAGTGTGGCCTCCATCCCGCTGGAGTTTTCCTCCCAGTTCTCCTCAACAGCGTCTATAGATAGTCAGAGCCACGTCCACAGGGAGCCTAATAGATGCGTCACAGCTCCTCCACCCGTGCAGTCTAATGAGTTTGGCAGAACAGGCCCTCGCACTCAAGTGAAAAGATGCTCGGAGCAAATTCGCTCAAACAGCGCGCCTAGATGGGAGCAGGTTATTTCACCCCCTCCCGTAAAGAGCACACTCCCACGAGCTCCCCTGCCTCTGTTTTGCTCAGACTTCAAATCTGTGTCTCTGCCAAAGAATGAAGAAACAGATTGTGCAACTTCTAAAACACTGCAGCCTGCACACATCTCCATTCTCAGGCCCCCGGAGCTGAAGCCCAGCAACACTCACATGTACCACAAGTGGCGCGAGGATGATAACCTCAAAAAAGTCGCCCCCCCGTCCCCTAAACTTATCAGTGAGCCGCACAAACGGAGTCCCAAGCAAAACTCATCCCTCTCAAGGCTTCACTCGCTTTCTCAGCAGCTGAGATCTCCGCCCGCCCGCCCTCCCCAGCTTCAGCCCTCACCCGGTGTCACAGACGCAGCATCACCTCTCCCCCCTGCAGGAGGCTGCGAGTCAGGGAGGAGCTGCCCTGATTCCAAAAGTGCCACAACATCACAAGGTTTTCACAAAGCTCACTGCCTGTCTCCTTCCCGCTACACACCCATCGTTTTCCCCGGATGGCCGTCACCCACCAGCTCCCCCACGCCTACGCCCTCTCCTGCTCCGCCAATCAGAGACTTCACTCCGTCCCCTTCTCTCTCCCTGCGCTCCACGCCCTCCCCGAGGCCGGGGAGTGGAATATCAGACTGCAGTGACAGGGAGGGTAAAAAAAGAAAGGTAGCTGCTGTGCTTGCCGTATGCATGACTTGTTTAAACAAGGGTGTTATTTAGCATGTTCCCTGTGACATACTGTTCTTCCTCCCATGCCGTGCTGTTAAAAGCAGGTTTCACTCACTTGATAGCTTGATATCAAGCTCTGTCCTCTGTGGGGAGCTATTTTTAGATTTCTGTTTTTCTTTGCCATATCATTTATTGATGTTGTTACAGATCGTTGCTTTGCAGAGATTTCAAACATGCTACACATTGATGGATTGACATGCTGAAGCAAGATGAAGCCCATCTTCCTAAAATCGATGCAACAGGTTATTAAAATTCTGGTTTTGCAGACCAAACATGTTGTAACACCGCAACACTGTACCAGATTCAGAGCATCAACCTGCAGAAATCCAGTTTAATTAGTGCATGTACACATCATGTACATAGCTGTCTAGTTTTCTCGTCTGTCAGTGTGGAAAAATTGGTCAAATCTAAGCTTTTCATGACATTTACAGTCAATCAAATGAGCCGTCAGAGCAGCAAAAAGGCTGATAAACCGACACACTGCGATATTCTTCTTGTCACTGGGCACCTCGAGTGTGGCTGACTGTTTGCTATGATTAGTAGCCTGCAGCGATGTGAGATAAAGAGCGCTTAAAGAACTTCCCACAAGCTCTTCTAGAAAGTGTATCTTTAGTAAAATGCAGAAATATGAATTGCAAATTAATTTCTATAAATTGTCTGCTGCTCTCTCTCTCTCTCTCTGTAAACTCCAGACACACAAGATCAAGTTAAGCTACAAATCGCTCGCGGCAATTCCCACCAACACCCTTCTGTTGGATCAGCAGGTGGGTTCACATGTCTGACTGTAATCCCACTAATTCATCCTGTTATCTTGTTTAATATCCAACTGTTAAAGGCCTGGTGGGAGTTTGACTAATCTGGAGCATTATGTGAGGAACATAAGAGTGTGTGCTGAAGAAAAAAAGACATTTCTATTAAAAGAAAAACCAAATTCGTTCAGAAAACTAATTTCTGAGGGATTTACACAGGTGATGGAACTGTAAGAGCTTCTTTATTAAATCTCATTAAAAGTCAAATCATGCTTTAAGAGACATGAAAACATGGCACACTGCTGCGTTACTCACACTGCAGTGTGATACAGGGGGCTGTCTGTGAAGAATACAGAGAGGATGGAGATGAATTGTCCGGAGGAGTTTTGAGACGACTGTATAAATCAGCCAAAGAAAGCAGCAGCGGCTTTGTTGGAGCTCAGTGTGTCTGCTTTGAATTCCCAGGTCATAGACGAGCAGGTAGAGCGGGGAGAGAGTCCGTGTGAGGCGCCGGACAGAGGTGTTGAGGACACCCACGCTGAGGTATTACACATCACACACCTGTGCTGATTTCCCACTGCACATTTCATCCAACAGGCTGCTAACATCAATCATTTCGCACTTTCTACAGATGCGCTCACCTGCTGAGCTCCGGCAGCAGTCAGAGGAGCTTTATGCAGTTATTGATGAGATATTGGCAAATTCCATTCCAGCAGTGAGTTTGATTAATTAAATCAAATGAAATGAATAATGCAGAAATATAGATTTTTGTATGTTTGAAGAGGTTTAATTGGTTTTATTTTTTTGCAACCTTTAAGAGCAAAACATCTCGGTCGCTGCAACCCTCCAGGTCACTGGCTGCTAACGCTGGGCTGCAGGTAAAGTGTGTTTCTTTAACAGCATGTGACGTGAATAGCAAACTCAACAACTCTGGATTCTCCCCTTTTTAAAGAAATAGTTTGACATTGTGGGAGATGTATTTGCTGGGAAGTCTGACACGTCTCTCATGTCTAAACTGTAATTATGAAGCCGGAGCAGGAGACAATTACCTTAGTGGTTTGCAAGCTTTTACTAAAAATATTTATTTATTTATTAAAAATATCTCAAATATTTTGTCACTTACATGGTATCGAGTGCAGGTAGATGTCACAGTACGACAAATTTGACGTCTGATGGCTCCATTCACACCAGAGCTGTCATCTGATGCGTCTCACTGTTTCAAGTTAAGATGTCGAACAACAACACGAGCACAACTCCAGATGATTCTTCCACCTGGTTGTAGTCTCAACAGGTCCCACCGACAGCATGCACAGAGTATGTAATTAGAGCTGTGAATCATTTAAGCGATAGAAAATAGGAAATGCAAAACTTCTGTAATTAGATTCACGGAAACAAACGCTCTGTACTAAAAAAACAAACTGAGAAGTGAGATAAAAGTGAATTCTGACTGTTTATTCATCAGCACAGGAACTGAAGAGACATCTGTTCATTATTCATTGTGTGTGTGTGTGTGTGTGTGTGTGTGTGTGTGTGTGTGTGTGTATATAGGAGTTGGTTCACACTGTCATCCATGAGACATGAATGTGATTGAGACTACACTGATGAAAATGTGTGAATTTCAGTCACTAATGAGGAAGAGGGAACAAACAGGCTGCACAAGAAGAGAAAACCTATCACTTAAATCTCTTGCTTATTAAAGGGAGGGTCTGCAATTTATTATAGAAGCATTTTTTGGTTGTATTTGTCATAAATTCTCATAAGAGCCTGACGGCAATCAATAAATGAAAATAAACAGCAGATCTGTAATTAACCATTTGGTCCAAAGTAAATGACTGGACGACCGACACATCTGCCGTCCTGCACGCGAGGCTAAAGCTCAGGCTCAGCGTGAGTTACCAGCACGGGAGCTAACCTGTTTACCTGTGAGCAGGTCAGGAGCTCTGAGCTTAAGGTAACGCTACATTTGTGACGGCTGGTTTTCACGTGACCTGCGTCTGCGCGGCCGCCATATTGGGGAGGTCGAGATCTGCTACTAAACTGTACTGAGAGATGCAGACTTCAAAATCAACTCTAACTTCATTAATTCTGAACCGATTTTCAGGAAATTTGGTTTGTTATAAATGTGATAAACTGAACATGATACTGGTTGGAATCAAATTTAGTTACTGAAGGCGGATTTAATCAGCTCTACACCAAAACATTCACCATTTATATTATATTATATTACATTATATTATATAATATCATATCATGTAATATAATATAATATAATATAGTATTGTATTGTATTATATTATATTATATTATATTATATTATATTATATTATATTATATTATATTATATTATATTATATTATATTATATTATATTATATTATATTATATTATATTATATATAGTATAGTATAGTATAGTATAGTATAGTATTGTATTATATTTAATATAGTATAATATAATATGACACACACACACACACACACACAGTTGATGTTTCCTGTTCAGAGATCACAGTCTGCACACAGACCCAGTAGAAGTTTGTCTGTTCAGAAAGTTCATGTTTGTGTCTCCAGTAACTTTAACTTTATTTCAAACATATAACCTCCAGCACAAAGCAGACGAGCGGGGCAGGAAGTCAGGCAAGAATCTGGTCAGTTTTCAAAATAAGACACCCCGTGTTGACCTTCAATTGTATATTTCACCACCACATCAATATTTTACAATAAGTGGCACCAGGCCAGACGTCAACTGGTCAGAGGGTTTTTTAACACCAGGGACGACAAGAGGTTCATCCTGGATGTAAAAAAAAAACCCAGACAAAATAAGAAAGGCAGCCTGTCCTGTGTTGTAGGGGGAGCAGCTTTGCAGGGAGACCTGATGGGATATTTTCCGTTGGGTACTTTCAAAATGTAGATACTCTTGCTAGTTCCTCCAGTGTTACAGATCCCACCTTTAAGATACAAACAAAGGTGGGTAAGAAAGAGAAACCCACCTGCTAAATTCAGATGTATTCAGTGAGTCTGTTGGCTGGGTGCACCAAGGCTTTCTTTTCATCCTCTTCCTTTCATTTTTGAAAGTCACATATTTGAAATAGTGTACAAGCCCTTGTCAGGTGAGCCTCGACCTTCTCTGTTGTTTTGATTCACCTCTTTCTTTCTTTCTTTCTTTCTTTTTCACTTTCAGCAGACCAACTCATCATTTCCAAGATCACTGGGGCGTGAAACCAAATATGTGAGTTACAGCTGGATGGTTCTGACTGTTGAATTAAAGGAATGTATGTTTATTGCTTCATATCAACTTTTCACACAATCGTAGTTCCACATTCACCGGACTGAGTAGGTATGACAGGTCAACACTTTATCATCTGTAAACACACAGGTTGTGTGTGAGGCCCTCAAAGTTATGAGGAAAATAATTTCCTTTCATTTTGCATGAACAAATCTCTCAAAGAACCAAAACCTCACTTTTGTCAACCTCTCCCACCAACTTCAAATACGCCTGATAATATAGTATTAGCTTTTTTTTATTTAAGTCAGACAAAGAGGTTTGACGCCACTCTCATGTGGTTAGCTTTGCTTATGGGAAGCAGGGGAAACTGAAAAATACGCCTACCAGCACCTCTGAAGCTCTTTATTTATGTTGTATGTCCTTTCTAAAGATTCAGACAGAAAGTTAAACTAATTTTCACCTTATTTTGGGCTAAATTGACCCCTAGGCTGTGTACCAAATGTATATTAGCTAGTTTTACCACAAACATCAGTTCTCATCTCTGTACGTTCATGAAGTAAATCTTAAAGTCCTCGTCTAATCGTGCTTTAATAGACTCTGCATGCAGTCATGCCACCTCTAAAAACTCCCTTAATCCTGTCTGCACACACAGTGAAACACTCGGATATGTAAAAATGACACATGATGGGAAGTTGAACTTTTTTTTTTTGGCTTCATGCACCACTGAGAGACTTTCAGAGGGATGAACTGAGCCTCCAGCACTCCGGTGTTTAGGCTAACTGTCTTTTTATGCACACGTTTATTTGGACTGTGAAGTTTCTCATTAATTCACAGAATCATACTTTTGCTTGTCTCTTAATAAAAAAAAAAAAACCCAGCAGCTCTTCAAATGCTTTATTTCATGATGCATTTCAGATACTAATAAATATGTTAATGTTGTTCCTTCACCTTGTCTATTCAGGCATCTCTAAGCAGCTTACAGCCTTCTACCAGCGTGGAGAGAAAGCTAATGGATCCTAAAAAGGTATCAATTCAACTATTATTTGATCAAGTTCAGGCTCCAGCTGCATCGTCTTCAACACTGACAATGTAAAGTGTTTTACAGGAAAGGTTTTTATGGCAGAAAGCCTCAAATCCTCTGTGCTGTCAAACTCTGAATCCCTCTGTCCAGACTAAGCCCGGCGTTATTCGCCCAATGACGGCCATTCCAAGACTCACAGGGGAGGATGAAGAGGAGTTTCATCCAAATCCGTTCAGGCAGATCGCCGTCATGCAGACGTTAACCGACAACAAAAAGGTACGCTGGTGACATAATGTCATCTTACGGTGATGCTTTCAAACCCTTAGTGATACACAGTTTTATTTTTATTTCATGACACCAAAAACTAAACTAAAACTATAATTCACGTGTCTGCTGTCCACCCAGAAGCTGGATGGTTCCAAACATATCTAGATTTTTGTCAAAGTATTTCTAAGTACTGTATATATTTAGTTTTACATCAAATGTAAAAGAAGTGTGTAGCAAACTTGAGCGTGCCGATATAAACTCAGGCTTCACATCCCAGATTGTTTTGAGAGCTTTTGACCACTTCTCACTGATACCTAAGCAAGTTCAATTTGCTGAAGAACGCCGTGTAATGCTGTTAAACTATCTGCAAAAAACTAGTAAGTGAACCTTGAGTTGTGCCGATTACCTCTTTAACTAGTCATGGGTTTGTTTAACAAGACGGATGACACCTTTCTTTTTTTTGCCGGCGGTGATCACAGTCCAGAAAACCCACGAATCACAGAATCACAATGATTTTACAGAAGGAGTTAAAGAAAACTGTAAATCCAGACAAACAGGCAGAGAATCAAACCAGGTAAACAGGCACAGGTCAAAAAGGCAAAGTACCGAGGGCTAAACCAGCGACAGGTGTGTGGCAGAACGAGCCGTCTGGCAGCTGATTGGCTGACAGACAATACTCAGCAGGTGTGGATGGTGTTCACGACAGCGACAATCAATAATGAGTTCTTCGCCTTTTACTTACAGGCATTAGAGCTTCATCTTTCACGGATATCTGGTGTCTGTCAAAGCCAAACAAGGTGGACACGTCGTCTGCCTTGTTAGCCTTCTCAAATCCTCTTCTTCTTCTCTTCTTCTCAAGAGGGCGATTCCTTTTACTTCACATTCAGGTTTATCTTACGCTCTACTGCAGGGGGCACTAACTTAAAATTCATAGAGGTCCAATTAGAGATAATTTCCACAAGCAAAGTTCATCATAATGTTTAACTTGTGTGAATATTCGGAGCCACGTCCACTCAGACTGTTTCAGAGGTGTAGAGGTGCTGCTGAACTGACCTGAACACCCTCCTGTGAAGCAGCTGTGGCAGAAACACAGTGAAACTGATTTGACGTCAAACCAGTAAGAGCTTTTTTGACAGTTTCACGGTCCATATCTGTAGAATATGTCTCGAAAAAAAACCAAATAAATGTATTTTTTTTAAAAGAAACGCTTGCAGTTTTCCTTTCAAAGTAAAAGCCCTAAAGCGTTTCTGCAGACAGAATCCCTTCATTAAAATTAAAATGATATCAGGGTGAAAGCAGGATATTTCAGGGACGCTCTCTCTCTTCACGAACAAGCATTGTGCAAAAGTGAGTTTGAGTTCTGATTGCTTGACATTTATAATGAAATTAAACATTTATGGCCGTTATCAAAGGCAGTGGAGTAAGACTGGCAGGTGAGGAGTGTTCCCGGCCTTATACAGAGAGGTGTCTTCGTTATACCCTTACTGTGATAAAGGGGGTGGACAAAATATTAGAAACACAATATGTCGCAGTTCAACAGCACCATAAACTTTTTGTTTGATATGAAAAACTGTACAAGCACTAACCTCTTTTACCACCTACTGAAAAACTGGACAAAGGTTGTAGATAAAAGGAGAAAAATAATCTCTATACTCTCCGTATATTGCTATTAAATATTTATGCATTTAATTTTAATAATGTGCTATAGAGTGACATGAGCGCTAAGCCCCGTGTGTGTTTCCAGACCTCTTATTGTCAGACAACTTAAACTAGAGAGTTTGAGAGGAAGAAGACGTGTTTTTCGAGCACACAGATAAAGCAGTTAAAAGAGGATTTCATTGTTTTTCTCTGCACAAGAGCTCGTTGCAATCGTCATGAGTTCCACTCAAAATTCTTCACAGACACTTTTAAACAAGTGGGAGTTTTTGATAAAACTTTCCCGGTGAAGTATCATTTTTAGCACGACTCCTCACATTAAGTGCTCTTCACTTCTGCCTCGGAGGATATTAGTAGCAGCTCCAATTTGCCCGCTGATGAAGGCCAACAGGTTTGGAGCTGGAGCCGTCATACATAGCAATGAGAGATGGTAAATATGCGCGATTAGGCTGCAGGAAAAAAAAGGAAAGTACACACTGTTCTGGTCTTGACAAAAGGGAATCACATTTTCAACAACAGAATAAATTACGGCGTCCTGTGGCTTCTGCTGGAAATGTGTTTTCTGGATTTTTTTTGTTGTTGTTTCCTGAGTTTGCACAGAGATAACAATATATCAATATTACAGTGGATACTAACCTCAGTCCATATCTTATTTATTGTGCTGGTTTTCATTTCAAAGCTAATTTTTCACACAGTTTGACAAGATGTGAAGTGATAAACACCAAAAAATAGCTCATTTGAAATACCACAGAAATTGCTACCAATTTATTACTGAAGGCTCCCACAATGGATTCCTCAAGGTTAAGCTACTTGGGTAATTCTGTATGCTCAATTATAGACTAAACCTTGTTCATCTGTTGAATACGCGACTCATTGAATGTCAAGGTCAACACGACGGCTGCCAGATGAGAAAAAGGTCCCCAGATATTCAAGGAACTGATGCGGCTGCGATCACTTACGCCAAAGCCGTGCTTTCAGCAATCTTCCACAGCGGAGAGGTTTTAAACTTGTCAGTGCTTTTGTCATGTTTGACACTAAAAACACAGTTTTCCCTCTGACAGGCAGCCATTTACAGCCAGGCAGGCAAACAATACCACCATCTCTTATGCAAAACAGTACAACTGGTTGTTTATTCCCAAGGCAATCTTGGAGGGATATTTAGGTTTGTAATTGGTGTGTTGTGATGTGGGAGATATTAATATGCAGAGTTGGGAACCACGAGTAACATTTATATTCAGTGTGTGATGCAATGTGCTCTTTACCTTTGCACGGTGGGCTGTATGTGGGTTATCCTGCTGTGATCATTTAGCCTCACATGTTTGATTCATTGCAGCAGACATTTTGCAGTGATTCATTATCATCTCCAGGTGATTAAATTTAATATGATGGGATTTTAATCTGCATGCTGATGACTCTGCTTTGTTGGCCTGCTTTAAGTTTACAGTGAGGATGAATGAAATTTCAAAAGCAAATCTGTTTATCGTTGTTGAAAACATGCTGATGGTTAATTTGACAGGAAATGAAATCTATTTATAGCTGATAGATGAAAATTTAATTTACTCTGATGGTGAGTGCGTGTTTGAGACATTTACAACTGAATAGCAGCTGTTACGACATCTTTTTCCACCACTCAGAAGTGCATAAGTCAGATATTTTCAGTTCCTGCAGTGGCTTTAAAACGTGCTCACATGCAGTTTTAGGATGTTAATATTCAGTCTGATGGTTTCATGGCAGCTAATTTGCTTGGTAAGGATCCTAAACGGACGGAATATCTTGATTTAGGAGTTGTTATTTTTGAAGTTTGACTTACAACAACCAGCTTTTTGGGCGCTAACGTTCTGGCTTTGCCACAATTCTTCGTCCCACATGCGAAGCTCTGATTGGCTCCTTGCTTTTTCTTAACCGTGCAAACATCACAACACAATTTGAATCACTGAAACGGAGCAATTCCTCTGTTAATATTTACTATGAGAGGCATAAATCTATACATATGTGACATGCAGATTTTGAACTGGAAGTGGAAGGAGAGAATTTATTCTAACGTTTGGCAGATAAATCCTATGGAGCGGCAAACGTGGATGTAAAAACGCAGGGTTTTAAATACTTAATAATCAGCTTTTAAAATGTTTCAGGAGGGACGGAGATGAATTCAGCATGTGTGTTAGACCTCAGACATGCAGTTTAAGTCATTAACTCTGAATTTGAATATTACTTACCATAACCTTTAATACAGGAATGCACTTCCTGCTTATAGAATTAAAGACTGATTCTGTGAGTTTGAACTCAGATGTGTCAAAGGCGCTCGCTCTACCTGCCTTGGCAGAGGAAATGTGAATCAGTGCTTCAGAGCTTCAAACCCAAACAAAACAAAAGCAGAGAACATTGCGCCGTGTTTGATCAAGGTGATTGTATTCAACACCAGTGTCCTGATCTGCCTTTGTGCAGCTGTTGGCTTGTTCCTCTGAGTGATGTTTCAGCTTTCACTGTGTGTAACTGAGCTAACAGTGAAGTCATTTGACTTACCAGTTCAGCTAAAATGCGCCTCCTCCTCCTCCTCCTTTGTATAAATTCTTCCTTTGGCTTTAACCTCACTGACATTTACAATTTTTTCTCAGCTTTAATAGACAGTGGAAAATATTCTGTTGCCACGCGCTACTGCAGACAAGACGCACAGCTGCTGACTTCAGGAAGGGTGGTGTTAGCTTCTTATCACTGAATTAGGATTAGACCGGTGTGGCGATGCCTGTGATGTTCGATTGCTGGCTGTGAAACAAAGCACATTACATTAAAACATGAGGATTATATGAGACTGACATGAAACCTCCAGAGAAGGTGGATTGATGGGTCTCCAAAGTCCCAAAACTTAAACCATTCTTGCATGAATCTTTCCACAGCCAAATAAAACCTGGTAATATGCAGCATTTTAACTCTTTTGGGATATAATAGCACAGTTCCCCATATGTGTATCGTTAAAAGAATATACTGATATATTGCTGTTGCACTGAGGGATGAAAAATGCATCTAGGCTCTGTAGTGAACACGGAGTAATGAAATAGATATTGATCTTTCCATCCAGCTCCTGTAAAACACAGCAAAAGAAATGTTGTGGAGTATTCATTGAAGGCATTTAAAGAAGTGCTTTGTCTGCAGAAAAAGCTGAACAGCAGCATTGTGGAGATTGGAAATATTTTTACAGCACAAGATATGTCGCCTGCGTTTGCTGTAGCTCAGGTGATTGAAGCCGTCATCCAATTCAGAAAGATAATTGTCAATTACAGTGAAATACACAATGAATATTCATTCATATATATCCTATGGCAAACCCCACACAGCTTTAGAACTAATTTCAAGCAATTTCAGTCTGAAATCAGCCTAAATGGGAAGCCTGGGTAGCAATCAGCCACCAGAAACTGCCAGAAAATCCTAGTTGCTGCTGTTGCTCTGGCCTCTGTTACTATAAACTGTCATTTTCTATTTCAGATGGATAATCAGAGACTGGAAGAGACAGGAAAAGATTTTTACAGGAGTTCAAAAGGCCAAACATGGAGAGACGAGAAGAAGCCTGAAAGAAGTCTGTTCTCAGCATGTGACCTGCAGATTACAGAGCCCGCAGACCTGATCAGTCACCCTGTGAAAGAAGCTCCGATATCTTTCAGTCCGACGGAGGGGCGTATGGGAGCCTTTCAGGCTCACATTTAAAGCATTAACACGAAAGCACGACTAACACTGTTTATTCAAATCACAATTACCTGATAAGACACATCAGCATTGAAGATCAGTGCACAGTTAAAGGATCTAGTCTGAATTAGTGAATGAGTGTATTCTACCAGCAAGCGTTTAATTTACAGAAATGACAAAAATTCATGCCGCCCACTGTTCCCAAAGGCCCTCCCCCTCAGTTACTGTTGCTACGTCTGTCAACCCTCACATTTGCATGCAGCACACGTACACTGACGTCAGACGTGCCATTCAAACTTCTGATGCAATGAGTCCTTAGTTTCAGACAAGTAAACAAAAGCAGGCGACTCCATTCTAGCCCGCGACCATCAATTTTACTGTCTGAAATGACAACTGCATGTGGCGGATTGTAGCCAGCTAGATAATTAAGCTAGTTAGCTCAGTGACTTGATTGAAAACGCAGTCTCTGGATGATGTTTTTTTTCTTAGATAAGCAGTTTAAAGCTGCATACCTGACATCAGCTGTGGGGGGGGCCTGGCGTCACGGTCAACACTCACTCCTTAAGGTCTCACACAAAACTGTCACCTGTTGATGACTTGATTTAGCGGACATGCAAACTAAGAAACACCGTAGTTATTGCTCTGCAGTGAAGTGCAACTTGATCCTCCCCCCATATTATGAGCAAAATGAGGAAAAACAAGCTTACATACGTGGACAGAGGTTAAAGTTAGCTTCATGAATCGTTGGGTCTCTCTTAACTAACGCTGTTACGAATTGGCGCTACATAAATAAAGATTGATTGATTGATATGTTTAAGTGACTCTAGCTCGCTACCTTGGATAAAGAGAACTCCCTAAATCCAACACAGAGCTGACAGAGCTGCCTCTGTTAAACTAAACTCTGACACAACATTGTGCAGGATCACATCCAACACCGTGGGGAAATACTGCACTTCAGATGTGCGATGGTCTCGTCCTCCTCCTTCCCTAGTTACCGTCGCTAAGGTACGACTGGACAACGTGGGTGATGGATTTATCGGAGGATAAATGATAAAGTTCACGTGTGATGTTGCCTCAATTTTTACAATGTAAAAACTATTTTGAATCAGGAAGGAAAAACATAAAGAACGTGCCGTCTTAAATGTGTCTTACAGTCTGTTAAATTCACTAATACTCAACATAATAAGGGTCATTTTAATATAATAATGGATGTAACTCATTCACCTCTAAGAAAAAAAAACTTTTTTAACATCATTAAATGATTTGAGGAAAATCTGTAATATGTAATAAAGGACGTCTCTCTCTCTTCCCCCGTGTTCTGAGTTTACTTCTGTGGCTCAGCAAATGAATTCACAGGCAAATTGGATGAAAGTCTGCTTGACACAGCTTTTAAAAAGTATGCAGACGTATTATTCATGAGCGAGCAGTGAGAGTGTCAGCTCCTTTTTATTGTATACAGACTACACCTTCAAATATTAGTCCTCTGCTATGTTCTCGTGTGAGTGCTCTGAATAATAAAAGTATCCTGAATAGCATCCTACAGAGAAAAATGCTGAGTGGTCACAACCCCTCATGCTGTTATTTAGATTTTCTGAGGTTATTTCATGGTTAGATTAATGACTTTAATTTATGAAAACAACAAAGCCAGTAAGAGACCTTTATTATGTCTAAATAAAGGTCTTATGTCTCAAAGCCACAAGAGGATGAGGCGGTGGTTGGTGGGAGTGTTGGACTTATTGTGTATTATGTGTGCAGCCCTCGATCATATGCTGGCTCGTGGTATAGTTATTATAACTTTGAGAACTCTAAACAACGTGGGTATAGATGAGGGATGGACGGATGTTCAGATGTCCACTGCACCTGATCAGATCAAATAAAAGCCCACACAGCCCTGACAAAGGTGAACTTTGCTTTTTCCATTTTAGCTCCAGCTCTCTGAAATCGCCTCCCCCTCTTCATCGGGTCAGCTGAGCCGGCTCAAGTTTTAAACATTTAGAAACTCACATGTGGAGGCTGGTGTTTTTATAACTTGCTGCTCAACTCCTATTGGTTTAATTTGTGCTGCAATTTTATTTCCTTTTTGTTTCCTGTTTCTGTTTCTGTGTATTTCATTTACTTTGTTACGATCTGTGAAGCACTTTAACAGTTAAAAGTGCTGTATGACTAAAGTTTATCATCATTATTATTATTATTATTATTAGATGCAACCTCAAAGGGGCCCCTGGAGAAACTGGAGTGCACTGGAGTGATTGATGCCCTCCTCGTGTGCACTGCCTGCAGCTAATCTTACAGTGACGCAACAGTTCAAAAGCCAGTCTGTGCCCATACTCAAAGTCAAAGTCAAGTATGTTGAAGCAGCGACAAAAATATCTTGAATGGCAGCTAATGACAGGCCTCGTTTTGGTCTCAGCAAAGAGCAATTTAAGCACTGATGGATGAGTATTTGTGATCGGATCAGCGGCCGCCTGGCGTCTGAATAGACGAGCTGACATGTGAACCAGGATATAACAATTCTGCACAGACGCTCTTCGTCTTCCGCACAAAAGCTCCAATCCTCCTCCTCCTCCTCGTCCTCGTGTCGCCCACCAACTTCCAGATCTTCCTGGCAGATTATTGGGATGCTGGTATCCATGGCAACCACTCAAGGGCCAGTCACATTTCGCTCCTCTTGTAATGTCTTGTGTCCCCGTCCCCTTGGAAACGCATGTGCATGCATAGACACTGAGCCAACGGTCTATAGTCATGTCAACAAAAACAAAAAGAAAAGAAGTGTTTGTAGTGGATTTATCAGGTGGGGATGACTAGTGCAGGGAATCATGTATGTTTTATAAGCTGTCCTTGATGTGAAATAATACAAACAAGTCTGAAAAAGCAAATTAAAAACATGCATTTGAGAACATTAGTCATTCTTACATTTCGACAAATAATGCAGATCATATAACCATCAGTCAGTCACTATTAAACTAATAGTAAATCTTCTCTTACTGTCTGTTTTCAAGTCTCTCTCCCTTTTTTTTTTTTACATTTGTCAATGTTTGATTCAATACAAACCCTATTAGAGCCCTAATAAAATCAAATACTCTCCACCAGCTGTGACCAGGTCAATCAGAAATTAACTGTCTGGGCTAGTTTGAGTTCAGCAGATGGATGAATAAAGGCTGAAAATCATGATAAAATCTAATCACTATAATTTAGCACGTGCTGACAGCAATGTATCTTCAGATTTAAATAAATGAAATAACTTGCTGTATTTCCTGCCTGACATGCAATTGTGGATTGTAAACTTTGATTATTGATCTCATCTATCAACACATGGCTTTACAAACAGGAAAGTGGTAGGGAGAGTCAGACTCAGAGAGGAAGTAATAAAGACCTCCTGAGCCCCAGTCCTGCAATTCCTCTAAATATCATGCTGCAGAGTCACACTAGGCTGTCCAGAGCCTTTGCACATGGCAGAATCTGGATGGCAATGAGAGACAGCGAATGTTTTTGTCACTGGAATCCCATCCTGAGAGCAGCAAGGAAATAAGAACCTCAAAGAAAGTTATTGACAGAAACGTAAGTGAAGCCTTCTTTCGGATTTCACTTCCATAATGAGTTTTTTTTCCCGTAGCGCCCACAGTGGTGTAACGTCCTCTGTGGCTTGTAGAAGCAGCTGATGGAGTTGAGACCAGTGGGTTTGCAGTGCTCCGAGTGCATGTGAACCCACCAGCATCTCAAGCTTCCTCCCACACCGGAGATAATCCAGCTGTGCCAGCCAACTGCCCTCACAGGCAGGGTTGATTGGCCACAGTCAGAAACTCACTCCTCCAATTTCTGAGAAAATCTCAGGAGTGAAACCAAAAAAAACAAAACAACAAATCGACACAAGGAGATCCTCTCTTGGACGGAAGAATCCCTTTAAGAAAATGATCGCTTAGCATGGACTGTTTTTTGTAATTGCCCCTAAAAGATGTTTTACAAGGACGACTAATTCTACATTACAGGGACAGAAAACTCTTAAAACTGTTATATCTTGGATACAGAAATCCAACAACAAATAATTGCGGCAAACTCCAGAATATGTGTGTCTGTCTGCAGTAGCTTACTAACCCTAACCACAACCACAACTAAGATTAGGCAATAAAGTCAAACTTTGCTCTTTAATTAGTTGTTCTACTGTATGTGGCCACACAATTTCAATGAAAGGTGAGAAATCTTGTTTTATAGTGTTACTGTGGGTGCTCACTAAGGTAAGATTGAACATCTCTGAAATGCACTGGTATAATAATGGGATTAAGCTGCTCTGGTGAAGTTTACTTTTAGTCTTTTTTATGTGAATGTGTAAATAATAAAACCCTCAGGCCCTCCAGCTTGCACTGTATCCGTTTCCTGTTATATTGAGCTTTGGTCACTAAACAATTCATGCAAATTAAGGAGCAGTTTACAGTACATACAGTGCATAAGTTGATAAGTAGGCTAAAGTAAATGCATGCAGGATTTACACTTGCATCTCAGCCTGCTTGCCTTAAGGTTGCACCCCAGGCTGTGAGCCTCCAGCCTGCTAGTCTTCAAACAGCATCCCTGTCAGCGAGCCTTCAGCCTGCTAGCCTCTGGCCTGCCTGCCAGTCGGCCCGCCTCTCGTCTGCCTCCGCTGCGTTGGCTAGTCGTCAGCCTGGATCCCCTGATGTCCTGAATCAATGAGCAGTGGTGCCCATCGCTACCGAGGCCGTCTGACCTTCAGCTGCACAACAGAGCTGCAGCTGCCCAGCCAGAGATCATCTTCCAGATTATCAGTGAGCCTGCACCTGCCTGCACCTCTGCCCCGCTCCTGCTACCTGTGGACTCTCAGTTCGCTTAGCCAGGCTGGTGAGCTTATTTACCTGTTATCAATAAATCCCAGAACGATTCCTGCCTGCCTGTCTGTATTTGGTCCCCTTTTTCATGCTGCCTCTGTTGGGATCCTGTTGGTTTCTGCCTCCCCTGCCCTTTCTCCCTCCTGTGCTTTTACCTGCCACCTGAGCAGAGGTTACTCCAGGTCACTCTGCTCACACACCTGCAATTCACACACACCTGACACCAATCACCAATTAAGTCACCCACTCCTTCCCTGCCTACATAAGCCCAGCCCAGATCACCACTCTCTGCCAGAGTGTCCACTTCAGGCTTCTTTCTCCAAGACTTCTTGTGAATTTGCTCGTGTTTGCTCTCTGTCCTGGTCCCGGTTTTTGTCTCCCTAACCCTAACCCTAACCCTGCTCCACCTGGTTGTCTTCCCTGGTCCCCACCCAGATCCTGCTTTTCCCCGACCTTGCCCCTATCCGTTGGTGTAAATAAACCCATCTGTCTCCTAACCACTCAGTTGTTCTGTGTCTGCATTGTGGGTTCAGCCGGTTTAGTTCCGCACAACAGCCTCGTCCTCATCCATCTGATAATATTACTCAACACCAATGTAAATGTAAACACTGTGGTGGGCAGCATGGATGTGAATGCCAAGAATTCATCCAGTACTTGTAGAGACATTGCTAGTCTGGTGACAGAGGTTACAGGGATGAGGTGGTTCCAATAAAAAGACCAGCATACACTTTGACTGATATAAATGTAGAAAAACAGTAAAAGGCAAACAGAGACAGACGCCAACTACCTTTGAATCCAGATGACAGCAAGAGATTAAGAGGAGGGAAAGCTGTGGAGGAATGTAATGGCCAGCCAGACGCGGAGACGTAGACGTCCTGCCAGCAAACATGAATAAAGTAGTGGTTTGAACTCTTTTATATATAAATAAATGAGCTAAGATTGTATTCTGTGTACATAGACACATTTACAGTACTGCAAATGTACCAGGAACAGTTTAATAAATAATGCAAAAGCTTAACTGGCCTAAGGATCTCATTTAGGATCTCATCCCTTTGCTGGCTATTTTAAATCAAGGCCAAGAGCATGGAAATCTCCTGAACCACGAAAGAAAGCAGAAAAAAATGACATTTCTAGTTTCTAGTGAGTTTGATCTTTATCTAATTGGGTAGTCTTGTTTAAATTAAGATGACTTTTCCAAGAAAGACCCAAGGACATGCAACATTGGGGATATCTAACGTTAACTGGTTGCTGGATCGTGTTCTGTAGTTTTTAGATTTAAATATGAGAGGTTGTGAGGCAGTTTTGAAGCAGTAGAGCTTTATAAATGAATAGGATGGTACTTTCCTCTTGACTCTGAGTACGTCCATCCAGCCTTCTCATGCAGAGAACAGTGATCAGTCCTGACTCCGTCATTTATGATAAAACGTAAAGCACAATGATCCACTGGGTTCAAGTGCAGAAGAGTTGACTGAGCAGCATGACAAACAGAATATCTCCATAATCCAGAACAGAATTTAAGGTTGATTGCACAATAATTTTACGGTTGGAAGAAGACAGACATCCATTAATCCTATGCAAGAGGCCTGAATTTAAATTTTCGATATTTGTGTGGCTCAGCAAGATTGATGTGGCTGCCCTTGTATGTTTTAATGGCAGGATAGTAAGAGTCGCTGGAGAATACCATGTTTCTGGTTGTTCCTACATTTAAAACTAGGCTACGATTAAGAATTGCAACTTGGAAAGCATAAAATGCAGTTAGGGCCTGAGCTATAACCTGAGGCATATAAAATGTAGTCATCAGCAAAATATGGGCATTAAAGTATTGATTTGGAAGAATTTTCTTCATGTATAATGTGAACAACTGAGGACCAAGGATAGACCCCTGTGGCACACCATTTCTGATGGTGAGAAGGCTTGACTGAGTGCTGTCAAGGATTTGGTAGATAATTGGAGTCAAATGCTTTTTAAGGGCGCAGCACAAGATTGTTTCTATATCCAGGGAGGAGACAATGTCCTCGTTGAGTGAAAGGGACCAGACCTTAAAGCAAACTGCTAGATGTGGCGCTGCAGAGTAGAGAAGAAGACTGAAGTTTCACCCAGCAGCTACATTAACAAACTTTTTTGGCGTGAACCAAAACCTGAAGTCTTAAGTCAATAATTTAACATCAAACTCGTTCTCTCTTGCACACAGGAGAGACTGGTTAGAAGAAATGAATTCAGCTTGACAGTAAATGCTTCAAATCATCAAAAAAAGAGTACAGCATTTGTTTGATAATGGGGAAAACCAAACAAAGTCTGGAGGCACAGAAAAGCCTTGTCCACCTGATTTAAATCAGAAGAACATCAGACGAGGATTGAGTCTGTGGACAGATTTATAAAAATATTCTTATAAAAATTACACAGCCTGCTTCATGTTGCTTTTATTCTCTGTAGCTTTTGGTGATCTGTAAAAACATGTGCCTTTAAAAACATATGCCTGAACTGTGTCTGAATCTGTTTATGCAGTTGATTGCAAAATACAATATATTTTCCTTGAAATATTCTACTGCCTGGAGGGACAACGTATTACTGCAATTTTCTATATTGAACAAAATACATTATAGTAACATTATGGGCCGAGTTCTAAACATGAAACATGTCAATAAACACTGCTGCAGGCCTTTAGTGCAGAGGGTCTGAAGAGGTGATATAAAAAAAACTTTCAAAAAAATAACTGCAAATGCCCCAAACACACTGAATCCCATGAATAATTTTAGCCATGAATGAGAACTTTTATTTGAAAACGCACTCTTTGAGTAGTTTAAAATGAACGTGTGAAGCCACTGTGCATGTGATTCCTTTTAAAGATGCTGACGCTTCAGTGACACGAGGTTTCATTCATCAGACCACAAAAGGATATTTTATCAGTATTTGAAGTACAGAAAGTTCAGGACATGATTCCTTCAGTAAATTGTTTCGTGCCTATATGTTCAGTTTCCCTTTCTTTGCGTGCATTAGTGTCTTGAATGTTATGCACACCCACTTTAACAAAAGAGAGAAGAAGAGAATAATGGCATAGCCAACCTATCATGCTCCCACAATATGCAGCACATTTTGTTCCGCTTTTATCATCTCAATGCTTTCATCTTAATTCAAGGTGAAATCCTGACAAGATTCGTATCAGGAGCTGCGAGCGAGTCCGACCACGGAGCACAAAAGCGCCTTGTGGTGTCAGATCCACTTGGCAAACAGGTCTCATTGTCCTGCTGCTGCACCCTGCCAATGTGTTTGATTCGGTGCCACTTTACCCTCAGTGAGATGGAGCAGCTCCATCCATCAATGCCAATCTTGTGTGAGCACGATATCATTCAAACTAATGGTCTCCGGATGTAGTTTACAACAGCATAGCTTACTTTAGCATTATACTACTAGTACTATAGTGGATCCATTGCATTAAATATAATCTTTGTTTGATCAGTTGTTTAAGTAATCATATATTTTTATGTGGAAACTAATGTAACGACAGTGTAATTTAATAATTTATCATGTAAAATTTGCCTACGATGTAACTTTTTGTGTTTAATCTATTTAAATTATTACATTTTGTGACACTTCTTATTGCAAAATGTCTCATTTTATATTGTTTAAGGCGAGGAAAAGCAGTTTTATCTATAAAGCGGTTCATACATGGGTACATTCAAGGTGCTGCACAGAGAAGTAAAGTATGATGCTATAACATAACATGCATAACAGCATATAACAATAACACAAATTAAAAATACAAGACTCATTTAAGAAATAATAGAGAAAGATAAAAAAGATGATGGATTTAATGTGAGATTTAAGTTAGATCTGTGGTTTGCATTTTTAAAAGCTGATCAGTGGGCAGTCGGCTCCAGCGGCGCGCTGCATAATGACTACAAGCCACCTCTCATTGTTCAGGCTTTGCTGTGATCTGAGAGATCTTGCAGAGGTGTGTTGTTCATGCAGATCAGACATATATTTAGAGCCTGTTACTCCATGCAGAGATTTATAAATAAGTTACAAAACAACTGTGTGACTTACTGTGGCAAACCAGTACAGAGATTTAAGAGCTGGGGTCATGTGGACTCTCCTTTTGGTTTGGGTCAGAGCTCTTGTGGATGGATTTGAAGTTTGAGGACTTTGTAGTAATAAAATGCTAATTTAGTTAAAACATTTGTCATAGTCAGTTAAACCAGCAAAGTATTGACCCTGTGGTCATGAGCCAAAATTAAATGACTAAGTGACTTTTAAGTGCTTGATAAATAGGTTTTTGATTTAGGTTTTTTTTAACCAAATGGTGGTGTGAAGGTTTCTATAGTTCAGCCAAATAAAACAAAAGCAAAAACCAGAAAAATAAATGTGCTCATAACCACAAAATAATGATTGTTGCCACGTCTACAAAGACGTGTGCAGAAACAGCCTTCTTTTGATACATGCAACAAACTATAATAACAACGCTGTGAACAAAGAGGCACTCACAGCACCGTTATGTCAATGTCATCACCCATTGTTGAAATGTGCAGCATCTGATGACATAATCTGAATGTAAACCACGTAGATAGACTCAGCTTCGGTCTTCAGCACAGCTGTGCAGCAACACTTGTTGCTGGGAGGCAGAATTAATACAGACGTCGAGAATAAGACATTTATCCTCCGTATTTACTCTGGAATCTAATAAAAATGTGCATCTCTTATTCTCTATATTTAGGATAATCAAATAAATCCTCAATTTGTGTCCCATTTCAGTCGTTTTCATATCCCAGCTGTGGAAAAATTGATTTCCTGAACATTGTAGCTGCAAGTAGAACTTTTGAATTTAATAATGAATGCACTTATTCTTTTATTGGACTTTTATGTCATTTCTCCCATTTAGTTCCATTTAAAGTCAGTAGAGTTTTATTGAAAAGGTTCAGGTACTTGAACTCAAATGCAATAACCCAAAAAATAACCATAAAGTTAAACAAACTCACCAAGTTTGGGTTCAGTGCTTGGCTGCTGTATCGAATTGCATTAGACTTTACATTTTCATAACTGGATGTTTATGTCGTCTTTTCTTGTGTCAGTTTTCTGCAGATCAAGGGCTAGTAGATTTAAATTCCACCCACAAGGTATCCACACACTTTGATATTATATACAGCAATTATGTTTAGTCTGCACCAGCTAATCACCCCGTTCAGGAACATATTACCTCCCCTGCTGAAGTGAAGAAATCTGAGGTGGCTGCCTGAGATGTCAGAATTTAGATTTATTGGTGTATTAAAACGGTAAATGTAGTGTAATCTATTATTTTCTGATGGTTTGGGAACAAATTCTTTAGGCGAGTCATTGAAGGAAAGGCTTTTGTGTATCTGAAAACATTAAAAACGACTTTGCTTAGATGAGTCTTGGTATTGTGCAGTGTTATGCCCCACTGGGACGCTTAATGTAACCGAGCCATCAACTCGTTGCTTCATCTGTGCTGTTCCTGCTGTGACGAGTCAAAATGTCTGAGATGTAAAAGGTCTATTACTGGGAAGCTCTGACTCTGCTAATAATGATGTAACACTGATGCTACAGCCTTTCCATTCTCACACAGCTGCGGTGGCCATTCGTCCGGTTTGTCAGACAAATATCTGTAAAATAAAATGTCCTGGATTTCCCCACATTATAATATTATACTTGATTTCAGCTCTTACATAGAAGTTTGTCATGTTCTGTCCCACTGATTAATACCAGATTCAACATTAAAACATAAATGTGCATAAATTCAACACTGACTGGTCTACATGTGTGTCAACAGGCTCGTTTCAGATGCGATCACCGCGCAGCATGTGCAGATTTGTGTCCGACTTGTTGGATTATATTCTTCTTCTTCCTCTTAATATTATTATTATTGTTATTGTTGTAGACTATATCACATAAAAAACAAGCAGTTACAATGTGCTATTTAAAGCCGACATAAAAAGGACAGAAGGATAGAATCCAGTGCCAGAAACACACACATTCCCACATTAGGACAATAAATAAATCAATAAAAAAGGTTATAAGAGAGTTTTGAGATTTTTCTCCCTGTTTATTGGTCTATAAGTTCAGTCTTTCCATTTCTTAAATTTAGGAATCGTATCATTTACAAATGAAGGTGCCTTTAACAAAAAATGTCTATGTAAGCTGAAGTTATTCATTAAATATGAGCTCCAAGGCTAAAATCGTTCTCTGATTCTCTCCTAAATTATAACAGCGACATGTTCAAACAAATGAAAAGTACAACTGACAAACTCACGCTGACTTGGAAAGCAGGTTTATTGCTGCAGTGAATCTCACAGGAATATTTCTGACACTTCCTGTGAATTCTTGGATGGATGCCGGAAACTGTCCGGCTTGATTGCAGCTGTTTATCGTCAACGCTGTTGCTAGGCGGTGAGTCACAGGTAAGGATGCTAAGATTAGTTGTCCTGCTGAAGGGGGAGCCTCTTCTCCAGCTTCTTTTCTAAAGAGCTCCAGAAGGTTAAACTCCTTCCTTTGTAAGATATCCGGTAATGAAATGCTGCGTTCGTGAACTCCATGGTGTTAAAAGGTGACCTCTGTAGGTGTGCTAAGTGCTGAGATACTTCTCCTCCATCCTAATGGAAACCTTTATGGTGCATCTACAAAATAAAAATATGGTCACGCTGCGAGCAACTACAATCATGACGGTTGCAGATTAACCGTAAGGTTTGAACAAGCGTGCAGGAGGCAGGAGGCAGGCTTCTTCTTGTTCAACAAGAAATCTGTAAAACCTGCAAAATCACAAAACAAAGAAAACAAAATGATGACTACATTCATGATATTGAGGCTAAAGCTACAAAGCCAGCTGGTGATTAAAGGAAATTAACAGTTTTACGTTTAAAGAGAAAAGACTTTTAAGGTGAGGACTTTCATTTTTTACACTCTTGATCTTATATTTTTGGTCTTACAGCGATAAAAACACTTTCCAAACTCTTTAGATGCTGAGTAGCTCAGCTCAGCCATTTTCTGATGCTGCGTAAGGTAACGGAGTAAAATCTGTCTCCTCTCTTGACTATTTAATGTTAATTAATCATGTTCCTCATTTAAAATGTGTCTAAAAATATTTATTTTATTTTTTATTTAGTCTTTATTTAATCAGTCACTCTCATTGAGATTAAGATCTCTTTTCTAAGACGAGCAACAATCACAAAAACACAATTACACAGAATGAAAAAGACACACTTACATGAAACAATTATAAGAATCAACAGAAGATATCAGGAGATAAGAATGTAAGACTCAGGATATTTCATTTAAAAGTGTTTTATGAGTTATGAGGTAGCTTTGAAGCTTTATAAACGAAAAACAGGGGATCGTATTTTCTTTTTGACTCTAAAGACTACGTTATAAATGGCCACAACTCCAATGCCACTTATTGCATAATAAGCAAAACTTGTTTGTGTCTGTGAAAGCTTAGAACATAAAATGCTTCAGATGATCCATCATTTTTTTTATCGGGTGTTTTGGGAGCTTTATTATCCTCAGGACTGCCCCATATGTCCCGACTCCCTACAGAACATTTTCATGGGATGCAGCGTGACACCGAACCTCCCAGCAGAGTGCATTATCTCTGACCCTCACCAAGCCAGCATTCAATCACAGGCTTTTACTGGGCTACTATACATCATTTCATCAAAACACATGTCCAAAAATATCAATAGTCGGCCGATTTCATCCAGAGAAACGACAGCCACAAATTGAGAAAAATATACCGTATATACGCTCCCTCAAAAATACATGTAAAAGACAGAAAAGCACATTTCATTCATTCATTTTTATTTATAACTGCGAGGATCTTACTTGACATGTGGACATTAAGCTTGTGCTGTGTGAACATTACAAGCTTTTGCTACAGAAATCAATTTATTGTTCTCATTATAGCTGATTTCATCCTTTGAACTTTCTTTGGTTTGTGTATTAGTTCAGTTGGAAATACATTTTTTTCATCTCGTCCAGGGATCGGTGATGTTTTTTCCCCCTGCAGGTTGGAACAGAAACAAAGATGGTGACGGATTGGAAAAAGTGCTGCATGTGTGCAAAATCAGTTCAACTTGACTTTCAAGACAAGAAATCTGCAAAATCTGCAAAACCTTAACAGAGCATGAAATAATCTGTATTTTGTAAATATCTGTTGGTAACCAGTAAGAAGTGTAATGCTGATTCTGATTGTTTTTATTACCAGACTACAGATCATTTTATTTAAAAGGCACCCAACATGTAGTCACTGGATCATGTGCTGTAGTTTTTAGAGTCAAATATGAGTTGTGAGGCAGTTTTCAGAAGAGCTTTATAAATGAAAAACATGAGATGAATATGTGGGTTCAGTTTTCAGCGCTATGGCAACACACCAGCTTTTCCGTCGCATAAATAAACCTACATCGCTGTCTCTAAGCAAAGGGCAGATACTCAACATCGTTGGGTTTTCATTAAGGAACGTGCTATTAAATAAGAGCCGTGATCAATTTTCAAACAAGGAAATGAAAATGAACAATGGATTCATGAAATTCAGTTCTGTCCATTTAAAGAGAGACAGGAAATTAGACATCAGCTTGATTAAGTGGTGAGCAGGACGCTGACGAACTCACAGGCTCAATCGCGTCACACATCAAGTTCTGTGAAGAAACCGTGTCTAAGAAAATAAAGCTGTGAAAGTGTTGCCATGTTTTCACCAAGTAAATTAAATCCAAAGAGACGTCATCTCATGCTTCAGAGATGAAGAATTCATGATTACACAGACGAAACAAGACAAAAGTACATCTTTGATTTGTTTTCAAACTGCTTCACTTGGATTCCCTGAAGTGGTTCAACACTTGATTGACACTGAATTGTTTTGAGACTTGCAGAAATGCATTAGCACACATGAAATGATTGGATTTAACCTGCAGTTGGTTTGCTTTCACTTTGTTTGAGTTCATTGTGTGCACAGTGCAGAGGTTAGCGGAGCCACAGATTACTCCCTGTCCGTTATTATTTTAGTTCTCTGAGTTCAGCTTTCACTCCACAGTCAGACATTCAAACCCTCTGAACTCTATTGAAATGGTCCGTCTGTGCCCACGTTGGTATTTTCTGTCTATTGTGATGGAATTTTCTTAACATTTATCTTCAAATGCTGCACAAAATCCACAAATACCCCAAAAATCTGACATTTTTTCATCAAATTTGGATAAAAACAGACACAAAACATGTCGATCCAGAACAACAGTGAAGTAGAAACATAAACTAAATATCTGTGAACCTTCCAGAAGTGATTTGATAGAACAGAAATATTTCCACAGAGCCTCCAGTAGTGTTTCTGCTTATTGTCCTCATTGTGGCCTCCATAGACCTCCACTACACACTAACACACACACACACACACACACACACACACACACACTATAGACCTCCACTACACACTGACACACTGACTAACTAGCACACACACACACTATAGACCTCCACTACACACTAACACACTGACTAACTAGCACACACACACACACACACACACACACTATAGACCTTCCCACCTGTAGGAATATTAACTTACTGGTTTTACTCAGTTTTTACTCAGTTTTACTCATTTTTAAAGTTCATTTTTGTGTTCGGAGGTGTGATGAAACACTTTCATGTGGTGTAATGTTCCAAAAACACTTTACTCTCCTCGCAGCAGACGTGGCTGCAGCTGTTTTCAGCCTGTCTTCACACTCTGATTTAGAGGAACAGAAACAATCTGCTGCTTCACTCTCACCTTCGACATCTCCGTGTTTCAAGAAGCTGCCGCCGGCCTGCCGAAGAGAAGGTCACATGATCAACAGATCGCCTCATGGCATCATAAAGGGACCCAAATCTAAACGGTGTGTTTTTCACACACGTTTACTGTTTGATGGAGTCGGAGAAAAACAGAGAGGATGGTGTTTTCTCACTGCTGGGTGATATCGAGGCACGGCAGCAATACATATTTATGTTGAAAACAACATCTATGAGGATCTATTTCTCAAGCAGAAAGATATCAAGGACGTGTCTTGGTCGTGCATTTTAAAGAGCACTGTGATCGCTGTCAGCATGTGGGAATCCAGTGAGGGCTCTTGTGGCTGGTTGAAGCGCTTGCATGGATTTAGGGGGAGCACGTCAGTAAGGCATGGCAGCTTCAGTTATAGAGCACATTTAATTACAAAGAAACTCAATATGCTTATATTTAAAAAGCAGTGGTATAACAACATATATATATATATACAGGACATGTGAAGCCTTGTTGTTCATGAAACAAAGTGTGTGTCTTGTGTCTACGTCACCGCCTCCCTGACACAGAAACTCTTTCTTTTCAGTCTTCACACAACTACCTGTGTCACCTTTTGTGCAAACAGCACCATGAATGCCTTTGAGGTCCCACAGTGTGTTTCCTCTGCAGGCGTTCACACAGTTCTACAATTTAGAAAATAAAGATACAAAGGGCTGCGTTGGTGAAACATGATCCTCAAAAACCCAGTTCAAGAAACAGATCCATGAGTTTAAAGGCAGATTCCAAAACTTTTATCACAGTAGACATGAACAAACTAATCTAACTGGGCTCTTTAATTGCTATCTGAGTGGCCATCAGTGTTTTGCAGGCTGGTCCTGCATTAATATTGCACCTCCACCTCCGTCTCCAGCGTGCTGCAGCTCAAAGTCCCTCAACGCAGAAGAAGCTGTCATACACAACATGTTGTGCTACTCCGTCATTGTGTTTGCAAACAATCCTCATGAATCCGAAGATGCTGATCTTGAACGAGAGGACACACGTGGCGGGGGGGCTGTGCAGTGATAGAGACTACTGCTGCTCTGATTTTAATTCAGACAATCACTCAATCAATCAATCAGCCAGTTTGAATCTGTATAGCTCCGGTTTACAACAAATGTGATCTCAAGACACTTTCCATAAAGGAGCAGGTGTAGACCAAACTCTTCCCAAGAATTCAAGGATTCAAGAATCCCCACATGAGCAAGAATCAGGTGACAAAGACGTAGAAAAACTCCCCTTTAACAGGAAGAAACTTCAGACAGGACGCGGCTCAGAGGTGACAGAGAGAGAGACAAACAACTGAACCCCTTAAAAGTGACAAGAACTTTGATGCAGAATTGAGAATTAGATGTGAGAATAAATGCATAGACAAAACCTGTGGGCGTTCGCGGAGCCACATGAAGGTGGATCATCTTCAGCTGAGTGTCAATGAGGCGCTTTGATGTTCTGCTCTCTAACAATTGCTCTCAGCTGGAGAACGATGTCGTCTGCCAGGATTAGTTGGCAGTTTGAAAGCGAGCTTACCCCAATAAACGACTGCCGTACAGTTGTTACTCTGCTGCTAGAGTAAAACAAAATGAACAGATAAGAATACAGACTGAATAAAAAAGGTCTTTTTATAAAAAGCGTCACTTCTTTTTAATTCCAAAATGTACTTGAGAGAAAAAGATGCTTCATGAAAGAACTTTTCATTTAGTAAAAATGTCCTATATTATATGTTTTTTAATGATTGAAACAGGTGATGCACAGACGTTACATGTTGTTTATGATTTATTTATCTGGATATGAAGATTTATGCTTCAGTATCATCCTTGTTTTGTGTTGAGGAAATATGCTTATTTGATCTCTTGCTGAAAGTTACATGAGAAGATTGATGTCTGTGCAGTAAATATGCAGCTATAGTTAGCTTAGCTTAGCTTAGCTTAGCACAAACGGTGGAAACAGGGGAAACATCTCACCTGACAGGTAAAAGAATTTGGCACGTTTAAAGCTCGTTTATTAACGTTTTTTATTCTGTGATTTGAGTGAACACTTGATTCTGATTGGCTGCAGGTTATCCATTAAAATGTGATGTGGAACCTACTAAGTAGTTTTATTTTTTTAATTAGCGTGCTGGCTCCATGTAATAAGTAACCATAGCAACAGGGACACAGTCAAACCCTCTTCGTCCTCCATCAGGTCCTCATCCTCTGAGCACCACAGACTGTAACAAGCTGCAGGACGTTCATACTATACTGTTAATGTTTACTGTTAATCAATCATCTTGCTAGCATGACGTTAGCCTTCTGGCTAACAGCTGAGCCAAAGGGTTCGATGAGCTCAGTGAATCAGAAGTATCTCCTGCTGCCAAGTCGTTTCTAAATATGAACATGTTCTACCCTGTTTTTGTAATTTATTGCAAATATGGCTCCAATCTGTGCCACAGGGCCTCATTCAGTACTCAAAAAGCCTCTAGTGTCAGGGTGCACAGAGGAGCTCTGAGTGCTGCCAGTGATTGGAAAGGGATTGATTACCTCTACCTTCCCTTTCCATTGTTGTTTCATGTGTGCTGAAAGCTTAGCTATTAAAGCGTAGATCTAAGTGTGTGGAAACAGCAAGACTCATGAAAAACACGAGGAGACGTATTTCCCAAAAAAACCTTACTTTTAAAGGATAACTTTAGTATTTAAATATTATTCCAACATATTTTGGATTCCAAATGAATGGAGCCGCAAACTCATCAAAGTACGTCCACAGAAAGTGTTTGTTTTTTCCACTGACGGACTCAGGTTGTTATTTCTAATTGTCTCATAGCATCACAGAAAGGAACCTCACACAGATAGACCTGTAATTTCCTTTTTGTCTCGGCATAAACAGCTGTGATGCTGTTCTCTTCAAAGGCGCCGTGCTCCATTTACAAAAACAGTCATTTAACCTCACAGAACACAGGAGTTGCTCGTCTACTTCTGCCTCCGTTTCGATTAGATTGTTTGTGTTTTTGTGTGTTACACAAATATCATGTTGGATCTGAAGGAACCAAAGCCGCACATTAAGCTGTTAAGCTGTTGTTGGCCAGTAATTAAGTTGTAGTTAAGTAATCTGTTTCTTCCTGGTGTGGAGGCTTTTAGACTTTCACTGTTGTGGAATTACTACAATAATTAAACAGGAAAGTAGCAGCAGCCACTGCATGTTTGTTTATCAAAGCAATTTTGAGCTGAAAATACAAACATGTTTTTCCAAATGTATTCATGAATCTGCTGGAAGTGACAGGTGTGTTCTGGGTCCATATAGAGAGACAACACACCTGCTCACCTGACCTCTGTTTGCTCTTATTTCTTTATGTACTCTTATTTGGGGAAGAGATAAGCTGCAGTTTGCAGGGCAGTAGCATCTGGTTGTGGTTGCTTCCTTATATTTATTACTTCCTTGTTGCACACAACCAAATCCTCCTCATCAAACAAACCACCGACGAGGCGTCATCGATCAGCGTGTGATAAAATGATCGGCGGTGGGATCCATAGCCAGCATTTACAGTTATAACCTATAATTTACATAAGCAGGCATCTTTGATGTCACCTTTATTGGGAACATGCTATTATGTCTCTTACATTTTAAAAATCATTATCATCATCAACCAGAGTGCTGATTTAAATTATGCTTGATGAAGGTGTGATTTATGATGAACAGACTAATGAAATATACATAATTCGGTGTCTACTCAGTCTGTTGCCAAGATATTTCTCACAGGAAGACCTTCCAAAATATTTGTTTTGCGGCTTAAAAAGAAAGAACACAAAAAAGAACACAAAAGTCTGATCCTCAGTATTTGGGGTTTACTAAATGACAGGTTTCCCAGCAGCGTTACAGCAGGATGTTACTTGCTCAGACTTGCCAGCAGGAGCTGAGAACAGCCCGAGGACCCGAACGTGACGACTACACGCAGAGGAGATTGGATGTCACAAAAGGTGACTCATGGGAAGGCCGCTGTAGGAAAAGAAACTCCCTGTGACTTAGTACATACGTTACTTAATCTACACACACCCAGATTCAAGACGCAGCTGAACAATGGCCCAGATATCTTGTTTTCTTCATGGCTCCTTTCAGGTGAGGCAGCGTGGAACTACCAGAGGTGTTTTCATCATAATGAGGGTTTAATAAAGTTTCTACATGGTCACGCGCTGTATGATTGAATGTCATGATTGGTTTCTGTGAATCCTTGTCCATAAATTAGTAATTCAGAGGATAGTGGGCAGGACATAATAATGTAATCAGATCACAGCAAATATCTGCTTTTGCAAGTTCATTATATCTCAGTAAAGTATTTTTGCTTTAATTATAATGTGACAATGGAGGCGGATTTAATTTCCTGACTCAACAGTCTCAACAGTATCCATACGATACTAAAGAAACTGCCAGGAAAAGACATGTCATATATTGTTGACATTCAGCAAATGAAGTTGTGGAGGTTGTTGCAGATTTTAATACTGATAAAAGGAAGAAGAAAAACGGACATGAGCTTGAAGAAACAAATCTAAGTAAATTAATAATCTATTAGGAGTCTTTTGGCAAATCTGGAGCAGACTGTTTATGTTCCTGATATCTCCTCAGAGGCTAATCAATGAGTTTAAAAACACGATATTAGAGTTTTATTAAGGAACAGCTTGACATCTTGGGAAATACATTATTGGCTTTCTTGTAGGGAAGATTGACGGTGGATACCACTCCCACGGTCAGCAGAGGTTTAACTGGAAACTGTGGGAAACAGCGAGCTTTGCTTCTTTACACTTGTACAGATTAAATGTAATAAAAGATGTTAATGAGTGTTTGAGGTGTTTGTAGGATTTTGTTACCTTTTGTTTTCGGTCTTCGTGCTGACCGAAACCAAAAGTAGCTTCATATAAAGCACACACAGATGAGTGGTATCAACCTTCTGATGTAAATCCAGCCAAGAAAGCAAAAAATGTGTTTCCCAAAAATGCCAAACTATCCCTTTGAGTATTCTGAATGAATAAGCTGATGATTTTGTCTCTTTCTCAACCTGAAGCTGCAGACTGGGAGAGCGTCTTTCTAACCACCAGGTCAGTGTGTATGTGCATGACCAGGCCCGAGGTCAGACGGTGGGGTGAACTACGAAGGGTTAAAGGGGTCTGTCGAGCCTAAAGATCACAAGGTGGCTCTTTTTTATTAGCCTGCTAGATTTCCATGAGAGCTCATGGTGCATCGTAACCTGCTCCAGAGGAAGTTCAGAGTTTTGGTTTAAATCAGTGGTGATATTCTCTATGAGCGATACAGATTTTCAGCCGAGGGAACACATGATATATATATTTATATAGATATAAAACTCGTAGAGCCGCTAGTAATGTCACAGAACAAAGCCGTGCTGTGTGTGTTGCCACGGGAACCTAAATGCATGTGATGATCCAGAAAATTACAACAATTAACAAACGAACATTATATATAGCACATCATCCATACACTAGGAGAATGATGAAGGCACAGCAACCACAGACCACCGTGGATTATGTTTTTAAGCCTCCTGTGCCAAATCTGTTTTGCTCTGCTGCTTCTGCAGGTGTTAGAGCAGATTAGAAAACTGATCGATCCATTGGTATTTATCACAGATAACCCAAACTTGACTGGTTTCCATGCATCCTTCATCGTGGGACGGCGTCAGACCAGTGCAGCTCTTGATTAAAAAGTTTAAACATGACCTGAGAAATGCTTTGGGGCTGATTGTGGAGCCTCAGTGAAGCTCGATGATATCCAAACTCAAAGGTTAAAGCACTCGTACTGTCACACCGGTGCCTCACAGGGAGCTTTGGTGGCAGATTAACACTTCTGAAGCAGTAACATTTAATTTCAAGAGCTGAATTGAGAAAAGCACACACTCAGAAAACTATAAATTAAGAAAAAAGAAAACCAAAAACTAATGTCTGATAGAAAACTCACATTCAGCCCACCCACAACTTTGCCTTTAGCAAAAATCCTAATAAAATGAATGTGTTTATTCATTAAAAACCTGATCTCTTAATTATTTTGAACAAAGACACTAAATTAATGAATGTGACGCTTTCAGTTTTTGTCAGAAAAGAAACATTTCAGGTGGATTTGGGAAGGTTATCGTGTTTAACATCTATGTCAGTGTGAAAAATAATAACTTTATTTATATAGCACTTTTTTTTTAAATCAACGTTACAAACTAGACAAGGCAGTTAAAAATGGATAAAAGCACATAAAATAATTAAAAGTATAAAGATAAGATAAAAAATAAAAATATATCAAACATTATATTGAAAGCTTCCACAAAAAGAAAAGCTTTAAGATGTGGAGGAAGTTGAAGATGAATGTCTTGTGTATTTTCTGAATGAAAAGAACTAAAAAAAAAAAAACACTGATAAGATGTAGATTGTGCTTTTTCCTGAAGGGCTCTTTCCAAAAGAATGTGATTGCACTCACACAGTTTAATGGATGCATGTGTGCAGCGCTGGTGTCAGCAGTGAAAACACCTCAAATGGCGACAAAAAGTTACAAAACCAACAACTGAATCCATCTAAAACGAATTAAACTTTGCTGAAATATATTCACAAAGCTATGAATGTACAATAAGCGTGAGTTTGACAAACAGCAGCGACGTCAAAATAGATATTCAGAAACAACAAACGTGTCCTGAGGATTCATTTACAGTCACACTGACCCTGTTTGTGCCTTCAGCGTTCAGGGGGAAAACAGTGATTGCAGCTTTGAACAACAAGAATACAGATGTTACATAATGAGTTTCTCAAGAGGCGAAGAATGACGCATCTCACTGGAATAAATTCAAGAATGTATTTGTGTTTCTTGCCTTTACATCTTCATGAAAGCAAGATTTTACAAAATAAAGGGGGAAGAAAATGGAGGAAAACTCACATAATCCCTAATATCTATTCATGCCACATGTCTGGGTCCTCTGTCGCCACCACAGCTGATCCGCCCTGACGTTCCCGCCACATGTTCAGTAAGATGACGGATGAGTCAGTTTATTTAACACGTATGGGAATGTGGAAATCCTCTCTTTTACAATTGTGTCACTTTTTTTTGGGGGGGGTCTGAAACAGAAATGAAACACTGACTGATAAGCCCCCGTGTTGTGGCCTGAGCTGTCACAGCGACGAACAAACCACTTCTGAAGTATCCATCAAAGCCTCTTTATGTCTGTCATTATCTTGATTTCCGTCAGAGTGAACCTTGTCCCTGGAGGGAGGAGGGGAGTGGCCAAACGTCTCAAACAGGTTCACGGCTGCCTGTGAGCGAGTTTCGAGCCAGACCGTTTTGCATGTTTAGACTGGAATCCACACCCTCCATCTGTAGTGTGCTTATCATGTTCAGACAGCTCCTTGTCTTTGTTTCTTCCAGCTGGCAGGCAGTAGCTCCTCCAAATATTGAACATTAGCTGAGCACACATAAATCTAAGAAGGATATTCTAGGAGCAGTCAAGAGGATTTCCTGGAGGTTCACAATCTAAATGTAAGTGACTGCTGTTGAGCATAAGACAATGTGGTGTTGGGAGTCGCTCGCTGTGCTTTTGAAACCTCTAAGAAGCTTTCAACAAGAAGCAGCAGCTCTGTAACAATATCAGACACCTCAGTTTTCAAATGAATTCCCTGAACAGTGGGAGGTTTGGGATAAAATGTGCAAATAAATATACAGTTTGAACCGGGTTTTGCTGTGCAGTGCAGGTTAGGATTAAATGTGCTGCAATAACACCTGTTCAGTGTGTCTTTTACAGTTTGCCATATCTATTTAAATGAGGAGCAGCAGAGTCAGTGACTCAAAAGATCTTTGACTTCCAAAACTTAGTTCAAAATGTAAATACACGAGCCGAGCCTGTGAGTGTTACCTGAAAACAAAGCAGAAAGGGCGGCCGGACTCCAGGTTATTCATTTGCAGTGAAAGCCACATTCTGACCGGCAGACTTTCCCATGCTGAGCTTTAAAATCAGAGCAAACTTGTTCTTCTGCTCTCTGGACATTCAGATGTCTCCACTGTGACAGATCATTCTGAAATGATAAAAAGGGTGAATCTTTAAAAGGTCGCCTGCTGCTGTCTGACTGTAATACATGTTTGTTTTCATCCAGTTTTAGAGGAGTTCTAATGTCAGCTGTCACAGAATGCTTTTACCGCATTTAATATCAAGTAAAAAACAATGAAAGTGAAATGAAATCTCAAAACTTTTGCCTATTAGGTTGTCAAAAGGAGGCTGGTTGTTTATGAAACTTAGTTCAAAAGTCAACTTTATAGATCAGAAAGTCCGGAAACATCTTGTAGCTGCATGTTTACACGGAGGATCACTTACTAAAAAACGCTAAACTGAAACACAAGCAGTGAATTAAATTTTTACTGGTTTTCTTTCATCCCACCTTAACTTTAAGGTGCACTACAGGTGCGAGTGTTAGTCACCCTGTAAACACTGACAGGTTCAGCGTCTGTTAATTATGAGTCAGTTCTTCTGATGCGGCTCATTGGAAGCAGATCTCATCTTTTAAACCGTAGAAAAAACAGGTCCTTGCATACAATGAGCTGCTGTTAAAGGAAATACTGAGCCTGCGTTTCTCTGGTTTTTTTGCTCCTTTACTTCAGTGCCAGTGTCAACAAACTCTGGGCTCCTTACAAAGAGACTCACATTCAGGAGCAAGTAAGGCAATAATCAACCAGCTGCTAATTAGCAAGTAGCGCCTGAGTAACTCTGAATGAAGTGATTTTTTTTTATAGATTTTGTGCCATTTATCAGTATTTATCAGTCTGTTCTCAAGTAACTTCATCATTATCTGCCGTTAAATGTGTTACTGATAGTTAGCTACTCATTAATCAGGACATTCTGTGCTGTTTCTCATGAGTGTCACACACTGACCAGACAAACATAACCTGTATTACACTTTAATCAGCATTTCTAACTCAGCCACAGTGTTTGTTCTCTAATCCATTGTATCGTGTCATTGATTTGCTTCACCCATCACAGGTCACACTGAAACAGTGCAGAGTGATGGAGACCCCGGAGTTTTCCCTGCTGTCGTCCTTGAGGGGCGAGTTTCAATCAGAGGATTACATCCACCCACACTATAAGGAGTCATATCGTCTGGCGATTGATCAGCTGGTGACCGGGGGCAGAGACAGATACCAGGAGTTCCTCAAGGAAGAACGCATCGGGAGCTTCCTCTCAGAGAAAGAGCTTCAATTTATCGCTGAAAATGCAGAACAGCCGCCACCTCAACACCACGAAGAGGACATCAGTGGTCCATCAGACAGTCAGTCGTCCTCAGGGACATACTGGCCCATGCACTCGGATGTGGACGCGCCAAATTTGGACTTAGGATGGCCAGAGGTCATGCATGAGAAACTACAGACAAATATAGACCTGCTTTTCCATCCGCCAAGGCAAAACAACCCCACCATCAAAGAGGTCATCCGGAAAAATATTCAAGAAGCAAAACAGGTAATCAGAACTACCTGCGACAGCGTGCAAAGACAGAAGGAAGGACAAAACTGTGCTGTGTGGCGCTCTGAGCTATGAGGCTTTATTATAGAGCAGCGTAGATGTAAAGTTTCTCCACTGTGTTATTATGTGCCTTTTCTTAAGTGTGTAACGAGCACCTTTCTCCCTCGAGGCAGCTCAACAGACCGTGTCTCAGGTCAAAATCCGGTTTTGCAACTTGCTTTAATGAGGAGACTTTGTGGGAACCACATACAGCATTATCACACCATAATAAACTAATATCCTTCGCTCAAAATAAACTGACTTTGGGAATTATAAGAGACAATTAGTGCTCTTCCACTATGTTATGACCTTGTTACTGCCACACTGGCTCTTAATTAAACCGGCCTACACGAAGAGAAACCTCGTCATACTGCTCACAAAGAGCTAATGACATCCTTTTTTCTTTTTTTCTCTCTCCCGCTGCATTGCAAAGCACTCCAAATCAAATGCAGATAAATGTCATGGTTAGAGGTTTGGATAATATTTATTTGAATGTGCGCATTTGTCAGAAGTTGCATACATGATGAAGAATGACTACACTCACTGGAGGACCACCTGAGGGACGCAGGAAATGAAAAGAGGGAAAGAAGTTAATACGAACCACACGGAGTATAGTTGGATGTGAGTTCATTAAGGAGCTCATTACGTGCTAATTGAACACAGTGTGATGCTTTTTCGGTAACGGTCACTATTTTCAAACTGCACATTATCAGGATGAACTTCCATCACAGCTTCAGCTTCACTGAGCCTGAAGTGAAAGTAATTAACTGAGGAAAAAAAAAAGCTTTTACTCCGGATGCTCAGGAAATTTTCCAGGAGAGACAGAAACTGATTTGGGGTCAATAAATGTTGCATTAATAATGATACCAGATTCAGTGAAATCATATACAGTTTATTTGGTATTTGCGTCACTCAAACTTCCTGTTCATGTACAAAAATGATGATGACGTTGATGATGATATGCCGTTCATAGGTTAAATGCATTTATACCCACTGTGGTCATGATTTATTCATCTCGTCTTTGCAGGTCATTGCCATCGTGATGGACGTTTTCACCGATGTAGATATATTCAGAGAAGCTGTTGATGCATCCATACGTGGAGTCCCAGTCTACGTGCTTTTGGACGGTTCTCACTTGAAAAGTTTCCTCACGATGGCTGAAAATCAAGATGTAAAAATTCAACAACTCAGAGTAAGTATGAAAATACAATTGATTTTTATTGATCTTGTGTAAATACAGCTACGTATTTAGCAAATTAAGTGAACATTTTCTGCTCATCAATGCTTTTTATTAATATTTACAAATATCTAAAGGGTGACAATCTAAAACACTAAAGGAAGTTAGTTCGACCTCTTGAAAAACACTTATTCCCTCAGTAGCTGTGCGTTAGATGAGAAGATCGATGCCACTCTCATGACTGTATGAGAATATGAGGCTGACACCAGGAAATGTTAGCTTAGCGACGGGAGACAAGAAGCCGCTGGAGGGAACCTGTCACATTACCACATAACATCCTGTAAAACCACAACTTGCAATTTCATACTCTTAATTATTACTATTATTATTAAGATTAAGACAAGATATCAATGTTATTCAGTGAGCTTTAGAAGTGCTGGTAGTCAGGTTACCACAGGACAGGCCCATGCCAGCTGTTGAACCGCTTCCATGTCTTTAAGGAGTAAAAATCAACAGTAACTGCACAGGATGCACACAAGATAAATATAGTATTTCACGTAGTTAGAGCAGCTTAAAGATGCACAGGAGTGATGTTAATGCACAGGGCTGTAGGTGTATGTGTGAAAAGGGTGCTTCTGTGTGGTGGGGGCATTTATTGGTAAAGTATAATGCTGCGTTGTAGAGGGTAGTTATCATTTTAGTAGATAAGAGTAGGACGGTAAAATAATGTGTACCCAGCAGAAAACAACCTTTTAGTTGTCCTCTGCAACAGAATTTACTACCAGATGCTTCATTGTTCGCTCACACAAGGAGGAAACACGTGAAGCTACTAATAACATATAATTATAATAATGACACAAAATAATTCTCAGGTTCAGAGGGTGTTGTCCGACTGTCGTTTTGCCTGATTCCACCTGAATGCAGCATAAGAGTGGTATCAATTTTCTTACCTAGCTCTCTGCAAGACAACTCATTTCAGCGAATTCCCCCAAAATACCTGATTATTCCTTTAAAGACTGACCCTCAATTCAAAGGTGCAACCATCTATTAGAATATTTTAGGGCTTCACCGTTTTGAAGTGTTATTTCAAACCAGGTTTTTTTTGGGTGGAGTCATAATTGTTAATCTGGCAAAGAGATGCAAAAGATTCAAACACACCCTTTAAGTTCCCATCAAGTGCACATCACACGCCAGCAGCGACAACAACAGCAACAACTCTGGGACTTAAATAAAACATTTTTTCGTTGACAAAGGCCTCTCCTGTAATATTTAGCTGTACTAAACATTTTCTTGTTTTTCCCTTTCACTGCTCTGTTCACAGAACATGAGGGTGCGCGCTGTGAGAGGTCAGGATTATCTCTGTCGATCAGGAGCAAGGTTTCATGGGGCAATGGGGCAGAAGTTTCTTTTAGTCGACTGCCGCACAGCAATTTATGGCTCATACAGGTAAATAAAACTGTGGCACAAGAGGAGCTGTAGCTGAGAGCGCCGAGGCATTAACTAACCGCATTCATAAAGCAAAGCGCTGCGTTTACTGTCACACTCCACAGGCTCAGGTAATCATTTCTTACTGATGCTGTGAACAGGCTGCTTCTCTCTCTTTTCACTTTGTCCTGTTCTCCAACATTAACCATGTTTTTCTTTGGTAAATTATTTTCTTTAATCCAGTGTTTTCAGTTTACCCAATCAGGTGTAAAACAGGCTATTCAAATAACATAAGCTTGTTTATTTCATCTGTTTGCTCTGATCTGTAGGAACAGATTCATCTTATCACGTGCATGATGCTGCTATTTGTTGTTGTTCTGCCGGGGGTGTCAGTGTAGATCAGCTGCTCAATCTGGGACAGAGAAAGCAGGTTTCAGGGAGAAGACTGGCCACTGTTACGATATCAGAGGATAAGTAAAACAAATCTGCAGCGAATTATGTTCTATTAAACTTGGTGCGCTCATCAGTATGTATGTGTGTGTGCCCATAGGTAATTGTTAATTATTTGTGTAGCTTTGATGACTGAAGCTTGATCTTTGATGCTTAGCTCCATGAAAGTAAAATGTGGAGCGGGAGGATGGGGGTGGGGCATGGCAGCTTGCTCTCAGGCTGCAGCTTTGATTAGTATTTAGTCAACTTTTGCCTGCTTCAATTATCTTTTTGTCTACTTATTCTGCCTATCAACCTTTTCTCTGAAGCCTTTTCAAGCATTTTCTGACTAAATTTGTTCATGAATGTGAGAAAAACTAGATGATGTGACAGTAGGGCCTTTAGATGTTAACACAAAATTCTGTTTTTTTGTGTCTGTGGTTCTTTGCTCCAACTGGATAACACATGAAGCACTATCTTTAAGATCAGGCTGTTTTCTCCACAATGAATTATCAAATATTCAAATGTTGTTTTTTGTGTTTGTTCACAGCTTCACTTGGTCCTTTGAGAAGATCAATCTGAGCATGGTGCAGGTCATCACAGGACACCTGGTGAAGTCCTACGATGAGGAGTTTCGAACTCTCTATGCCAGGTCTAGTGTGCCGGCTGAGCTGTCCCCTGAGGAGGGGTCGTCCCAAAGCAACGGGCCGCACGCACTACTGAGTTTACCAAACTGTCATTCTGCCCCAAAAATAGAGCGATGGGACCATCTACGCCACACACTGGACACCGTCTATAGGAAGACCTGTGAGAGGAAACTAAACTCGAGAAACCATGGCGAGAGGCTCATTGAAGAGGAAACTAGCTTGCTTGGGCCTTTGATTGAGAATGGAACGGATGCTCAGAGCCAGATGCCCCAGTTTCAGTCCACAGAGGCAATGAACTACTCGAAAAGGCACAGCTACGCTGGGGAGAGACAAGATGGATGTTTGCCACAAAACATCAGGCCCAGAGCGAGCAACTGGAATATCTCTAAAGAAACAGGAAATGGAACAAACAACTACCCCGTGGACAATTATTTGCCAAGAATGTACAGAGGTCAAAACATTCGTCAGTCTTACAGCGGCATCGACAGACAGGTTCTGTCCGCGCAGCAGAACATGCCGACACTGGAGAATACATCTAAGTCGTTCATGCGCACATTGAGGATCGAGTCTTACCTCAATAATCCTGACGTCCCATTCGACTCCTGCGAGTATTTAGATCAGTTTGATCCACTGGACAAAGCCAGCTCCTTCATGCAGGGAAGAATGAGGTCCTCCTTAGTCTTCAGGTCCACCATACCAGAGCAAGTGGAGCCCAACAGGCACATGAACAACTCCTCCATTGGTGTTAGCGCCTCAGCTGCACCAAACACTCCTTCGCACTACTCGTCAATGCAGTGGAGTCCAACTGCAGGACCTGAAACTAGAATGAGTAAGGAGGAGTTCTTCAAGAGGAAAAGTTTGCATATTTTGGATGACAGACGGAACAACACAAGCTACGATCCAGGTATAAATTCGTACCAGTCTTCATACGCTAGCTTAGGCAGAGCTAAAGGTGGACATATGATCGCAAGCCCTGACATACTGACAGACAGTTGGCACAAAAGACATAGTGTGGCAGATCCAAGATCCAACACTGAGTACACACACGAATATTCAGGCCACATGTATGAAGCTTTTGACAGGATGCAAATAAATAGAAGCACTGTAGGGATCAATGCACTGAATGGAGGATATGCATCAAATCTGAGTGAGGATCAGAGATCCGTCTCTCATTATGATGTCAAGAGTATCGCAGGCACAAAGAACCCCACTACTCCCAATTGGCAGCAGCCGCCGTCCAGGGCTGCGTCTGCAGCCGTCCTGGAGGTGAATGGTAAGGATTTGACAGCTAAATCCAATAGCGCTGGCTCTCAGCATTTTCTAAAGAAGAGCTCCAAGAAAATTAAATCCTTATTGAACATACCAGAGAAAAAAGAGGATTCGTCCGGAACAGTGGAAACACCAAGTCTGACTTCAGGGGCCAGTACAGACACTCTAACAACTGTGGATGAGGAGAGGTTATCAGCTAGAAGAAAAGCTCACCAGAGAGCAGCCAGCTCTGCCAGGTACACCTCAGAGCAGATCAGGCTAGAGGACGGCCATCTAAAACCTTCACAACCTCGATTCAGAACTGAGGAGTACCGAAACCCCCCACAGATCTTGTTCCCCAAAACAAGTCCACAGAAGATACCCACCGCTGCTGGCAAAAGCGTAAGATATGGAGGGCTGGATATGGAGGGCTGGAGCAGAGATCCAGGTGCTGAAAATCGCCTGTACAGCAGGTATGAGCCTTTCTGCTCGTATGACAAGAAACACCCCTTGTACTCTGCACACAGCTTTGGAAACCCTCATCGTCAGGACAAACCCAGAAGCCTTCCTAAAGGTGAGGCAGCCACTGAAAACAGCACCACTCATGCTGCACGAGGAAACCATGAAAATAAGCTGGAGAAATTCTTTCAACGAGTGGGAAACCTCATACACAAGAGCAAGCAGTGACATCTGCCTATCGCACACACGTCCACAGGTCACTTAGTGTACTAACACACATTCAACCAGCAATGTGTTAGTTTTTGTAAAGTTGGTCTTCATGTTTTCTTTGGAGAATTTTGTAGCAGAATTTTGACATCTGCTTGTTTTATGTGTACACATGCACTTGAATTATACCACTGAAAGTGGTACGTAGGAGTTTAAAAGGAGGATGTATTTTTATATGAATACTGATACACATCTTGGCTGTCTTTGTTTGTCCTTGACTGATGTCAAACTGAAGCCATAAATTCAAATGCTGGCAACAAATGTTTTGGTCCATTAAGTAGTAGGTGTGTCCAAATGTCAGACATGTACACAATTTATTGCTCCATGTAGAAGCATGTGCACATACCAAAGTGTTGCTGTTACTATATTCAACAGACTATCTGCAATATAATCGTGGTGAAGGTGTTGTGAACACCAGCATGCCACAACATCCTGTCAGTTGTGTCTGCCGGATGTTTTATGAATGCAAGGGGGGTTGCAATATTAACATAAATGTTGTGTTTACTGGAGAAACTGAACGCATCTTTTATTAAATCTTTTTTCAAACTTTGAAAACATGGTGCTTCTCCTCTGTGAAAAGACACGGTCCAGCCAAGGGTTTGTGTAATTGGATGAACAGTGTGTATTAAGGCAAGTTTTGTCATGAAACTTTGGCAAATGATAAAAATCAAAGTGACTCACAGCAGATTTGCCACATTTCCACTTTACGATTGCAGAGGAGGAAAGCTTGAGATACAAACATGAAACTGAATACAGAGAATGATCATGAAAGATGTGTTGCAACTCTAAAATTACCTGCACACTGGAAGCGCAGCTCCTTTTAGCAGAGACATTTTGAACCATTGAAAGTCTTCCAGGCAACTGATTCTTAAAAGAATAATTAACAAAACAATGAGGAGCGGAGGCAGCCTGAACAATCTAAACAACAGGCAGCTATGCTTAAGCACAGCCGACCCAATGAACTGTAGAAACAAACCAAAGACATCGACATAGTTTTTGGAAGCATTTAATGACCTACACCATATATCTGGTAACAATTTAGACATTCCTGAGTATATGAAAAGAAAAGAGGTTTAGGATTTACAGACACACAGTGTGTATATATATATATATATATATATATATATATGTGTGTGTGTGTGTGTGTGTGATCTCAACTCAAAAACATCTTACTTTATGACTTAGCCAGACTTCGAGACTCAACACGTTGGCCACTGTGTGCATTAATGTCAAATGAAAATTACAGTAATTACCGTGTCCATATTTCCTTGTGATTGGTTGCTCTGTGCGAGCACAGGTAATTGGTAAAGGGCAGCATCTGCTAAAGTACTAAAGTAATTAGTGAAAGAAACAAATATTGACCTCCCTTCAGCATGACAGAAAGACATAAATGACAAGGATCCAACAGTAAAACTAAACTCAATACTTTGTCAACAATTCTAAGGGTTTGCAATGTTAAAAAAAGGAAAGTACAAGGATTTATGTGGATGTTATGAAGTGTCAGTGAAACACTGAGGTCTTAATGAGGTCGTATGGAAATATAATTAGCAACAGAGCACATTCTGTTTCCTCATGATTTGTTTTTATTTCTTTGAGGGACTTTTAATTTCCGCTCCTTCCACTCTCAGCTGCACATCACTTGCAATCCATCATATCCTAAATTATGCTCATGGTGGTTTTGTATTCATCATCCATTTAAATCGAGCATCACCCAAACTCATTGCACCCTTTTCTATCCATTCTATTCCATTATGCTTTAACAGAGACATATCTTTAATCTCTCATCCCTCATATATGCAAACTAGCTGCCTTACACAGATGGATAATCAATCTAAGTTTCCCTTGCAAGCTTCCACATCAATTTGTGTTTCAGCCTGCGAAGACTGACTTTAACTTAAACTGAGCATTAATCAGCAAATAGCAGCACTATGGGAAACACATTCGAAGACGAAACACTAAATATAAACCTTCACATTACAGCACATTTATTGTGAAGCCCAGGTAGAAAGTGCAGCAGCAGATGCACATTTGTCGTCAAAGTGCTTTGCTGATTGAGTGACAGAGCTACTGCTGGCAAACTGCGATAAATAAGGCAATATTATGCACAGGAGATTGCAGCGGTGCTCAATTTTCTCATGCAGCCGGCTTCTGCAACTGAACGACTGTAAGTCACTGAAGTTACTCCATCCCATCCCATCATATTACCCTCCTGAATCCTCTCCCCCTCCTCTCTTCACCAGCTTAGATCAAGAAGAGATATATTGGAAATATATTCACCTGCAATAGCCTCAATGTTATGTGATGCAACACAGCCACAACACCTCCTCCTCCTCCTCGTCCTGCTCTCACTTTGATGGCAATCTTGAGCTCAGTACAAAATGTGACAGTGAACTTTTTGGATACACCTAAAGCACAGCTTCCATCTCCTGATACTGAGTTTTACAATGCTGCGGGCGTTTTAATGATCCTCATTGAAATGCAGCTCACTTCTAGCAGTTGAAGGTGGGAAGTGACACTTGAAGGGGCGCACCTCACAGCACCTCAAAATGTCTGCGGAGGTTGCTGCTGAAACACACTGACATTTTGAGTTTTATACAAAGACAGTTGTTGATCCAATCTCTACGACATTCTGCATATTTTAAAGTCAGTTACAGTGCCACAGGGTTGTTAGGGAGTTACAAAATACTTCACAGCGACACAAAAAAGGATGTCTGGTGTGGAAAAACTTCAGTTTGATAAATAGAAGACTAAAAATAACTTGCTCAAGCCAAGTTGTCCAAGAGGCAGGTGCCAGAACACCTTGTTCTAGAAAAGAATCAATAAAAGGTTTAATGCCTTTAATTGCCTCTTGAGGTAAATGCTTCATGCATGATAAACTAAATTTGGCTTCAAAGTCACTTTATGTGGAAGAGTTTAAGTTACAAAGTCAACATTATTGTCATGCACAGCCCATAATGACCTCTGTTGGACGCAATAATTGGAATTTAGGAGAAGGTGAAAGAGGTTCAAATGCAAACACAGTGAGAATTTGCTGCGATGCACGCAAAGCTACCAACATCTGAACGTTTCACTCTCCAGTCGACTCTCTAACTAAAAGCTGCCTCCTGCTGCTCTGCTGCTGCTGCTGCTTTACAAATTAGGGTTATTTTATTTGATGAATTAACTAAATGGGTTTCTGCTTTAAAAAAAAAAAAAATGCAAAATGACAGTGGAGGCAAGTAAGTAAGTCATGTGACTGGTTTGTAATTGATGTATGTCCAAAAAACCGTGTAACACCAGTAACACCCATTATCACCTAAAGCCTACCTGCCATCATCAGGGGAGTCGGGGACATCAGTGAGGGTGACATCTCAATGCTGCCTCCAAACACCCACAGAGTTCAAAGGACTGTGAGGTCTGACCACATCAGTGCACAAATTAAATGACTTCAACATTTTTAAACAGCCAATCTGGCATATTAAAAGGTAAAGGTGAAGCCAAAAGTGTGTCAGACCACACAGGGCTGTGCTTTATAGCTGCACCTCCTGGTCAGAGGCTGTTTAGAAAATCTGATGAATATAACAAGATATTAAAGATATTTAAAACGTGTGCATATAAACATGTAACATGGGAATGCATATCTGTGCATGTACATGGATGACATTGCTGCAAAGACACAAAAGCATCTCAGAGCTCCATGACAGCTTCAGCAGTGGGAATGAACCAGTGACTAATGGTAGAACTGATGGCACGATACGTGCCACTGCATAATTAATGTCTGAAGAAGGAAGTTTTGTTCTAATACTCCTAGATTAAGTGATAACATAATCTTTAAGCAGTAAAGGATCAATCACACTGATTCATGTGTGGGAAGGATATGCGCATATTCATGAAATGTGTGATGTGTCTGAATTTAAACTACAATACTGAGTTTATCAGCACTGATTATCAGAGATACTGTTATCATACTGATATTAATGAGAAGGTTTAGCGAGTCGATGGGAAACTGAAATGGGAAATGTTAATGTAATGGAACAAAAGTTTAGTTTCAGTAAGATACAGACAGAACAGTTTTGTGTCAGGGCCTGCAGAAATGCACTGCAGGGAGCCTTGAAGCAGATAATGTTGAAAAATCAACAAGTGGTAATTAAAACAGAGCTTTGAGTCGCACCAGACAGCCGGGTTTCACCATTGGCAAATACTGAAAGACAATAAAAGAAGGCCAGATAACCTGCTTATACTTGCAGTCAAGGTGTGCTCAGGACAGACAGTGTGTAGATTTGATCAGAACTAGCCCAACCTGCAAAAGTGAGGAAAACAAAAGCTGTTAAACCAGATCACAAGTGTTATTTCACAATTTTCACTGCAATACCTGCAGGATGATTTCATCTCCACGTTTCGGGGCAGAAGGAGCCACGAGAGCCATTTTCTATCAAGATATTCGTTGATTGAAATGCGAAGGCACTGTTTATTGTGTGGGGATCTTAATAACTGTCCTGGGGATTTGAATATTGTTCACTCCAGACTCTTTAGATGTCAGCAGGGATGCTGAATGCCGTAAATCAGTGGTTACATGCTTCAGTTTCCATTTAAAAAGAAATCTTTGGTGGTTAACTTTTTGCCAGTACTGACAACCCTTTTTTAGCTAAGTGCAAACAAAGCTACGCAGACAAACAATCCTTTTATTTGCACTTGACTTTAAAGCTGCATCATTAGGCCAATTCGCATTAATGTAGAGAAGCAGAAAATACACTAATTGTTGATGGGAAGTTGAGGAAAACAACTCAATCCTCTCAAAGTTCAAATGAAGGTGCAAAACCAAGACGAAGAAATCAATACAGACAGAAGTTTCGATCCGGTCTTCTCATACAGAAAAACCTGACGGTGGTGTCAGGACGACCGTGTACCGTAAATAAGTTAAATAAGCCTTTAAATTGACTTGTCATTTTGAGAGAAGCCAGGTCATTCTACGTGTCCAGAATCCTGATTTCACTGTTCGCTGTGTCTGGTCATGGTTGAACATAATCTTTGTATATTTAGTTAGTTAGTCACTCCAAATGAATCACCACCTTATCGTGGTGGGGGGATTTGTGTGCCCCTGTGACCCTCGGAGGTGTGTTGTTGGGGGCAGTAGCTCCTGGTAGAGTACTCCCAAGGCAAAGTGGCTCCAGGAGAAGAGTCAGACCAAGAGGGAAGCAGGAAGAGCTGTGTTCTCTCGTCCAGGCCTGTCTGGTGGATCCACGCATGCCACGTGGATCCAGAACTGGTGAAGGACGCTATCGTCGGAGACTTGGAATCAGAGTGGGCCATGTTCAAAGTTTCCATGCCAGAGGCAGCTGAAAACCAAGAACCTGCTGGTGGACACCAGTGATGTCAGGAAGGAGGCATTTCGTGCTTGGCTCCCGAAGCAGCAGACTGGTGCTGGAGGGCCAGAAGGGTTTTCAGAAGCTTCAGTGATCGCTGAAGCTAAAACCTGAGTGTGGGAGGAGTTTGGGGAAGCTATGGAGAAAGACTTTTGGTAGGGCTCAGGAAGGAAAAATCATCGGACGGAGGAAAGTGAGGATGCATTTTTGTGGACTTAAGGCCTTTGACCGTGTCCCGTTGGCTTCATCAGACCGTGACCTCCAGCAGGCACCGGAGCACCCAGAATGAGAGTCAACACTTCCCAGTCTGAGGCTGTGGTTCTCTGCAGGAAGACTGCAGATTGCCTCCTCCAAGTTGGGAATGAATTTCTCTCTATTTACAGTCTATCTGTGTTCCAAATCTCACCTATGGTTATGAGCCTCGAGTAATAACTGAAGTAATGAGATCGTGGGTACAAGTGACCGAGTTTCCTCTGCAGAGCGTCTTGACTCAGCCTCAGAGATAAGGTGAAGAGCGGGGACATTCGTAAGGAACTCGGAGTAGAGCCGCTGAATAGACATTATGGTTTGATTAGAATGTAAATATACCCACATATTTGTATTCAGGAGGAAAATAAATACAAGAAAAGGGTTTATAAACCGGTAGAACAGCTACCTGCACCTCAAAAGCTCACTAATTAACAGTTTGCATATTCGTTTAATTCATAACTTCCTGTTTAGCTTACAGCCACGAGACCGACCCATATCAAGCTTCTCATTTAACTCACGGCAAGAAAAGGAAGAAGCGTATTTTACATAAATGTCAAAGCTGTGTTTTAACACTACTAAGTCATAAAAAAGTACAGACAAAACAAGGGATCGTAAAGAAAGCTTGACAGCTCCCCATCATTATGTCTTGCATGACACATATTTGTGGAATAAAGAAAATGTTATTACATCAGAGAGATTACTCATGTGCACAAATAATGTGATTCTAGCTAAGAACAAACAAGACATCACACTTGTACAATGAGTGAAGGAGATGGATGTAAAGAACAACCACCTGCTGTCTCCTAACGGTGGCATTTCAGGAGCTGCAGTCAGCAGCACAGTCAGAAGGTCGCTTGAGGAATAATGATGATGAGTACAAAAACATAAATCAGCTTACAAAAAAAATCTATCTGTGACTCATGCTGCTGAATAAACTTCTGTCTCTTGCCACACAAATGGTTTTTAGACCCATCGCAGTAAATTTCCACCACAATACTGCAGCAATAGCCACTTTTATGTATCATTTGTTTTCAAATCACTTAGAACGAAACACACTGTGAACACGATTGGTGTCTGATGGGGCTGTTGGGCTACGAGAGACAGAAACAGTTGGGAGGCAACAGGTTTGTACACCTGCACAACAAAAATATCCCCCATGCATGAACGAATAACAACCTTTTTTTTTACCTTCAAATGTGTGATTTGATCCATTTGAACCTCGACTGTCAGCAGCTGTTTGTGCAGTTCTGTATGTTAGTCTCGCGGGTTTGCAGCACTTTGAAGCCATATTGTTGACAACAACTTCATATCTTCTTCAGAACTGCTGCCTCAACCCAGACAGATCACATTTACTGCTGTCCAACAACAAGACTGTTGAAGCACTCAGGGTGTTTCAAGGTACCATTATCTTCCAACTATTGCACAGCAGAATCATCCCTCGGCATTTGTGGCAGTAGTGACTCTTAATAACCTAAAAAGCAACAGTTTACTGCAATTATAATGATGTAAAGTAAATTGGCCCATAATTAATGGCTATCCTGGTGTCACAGCTCGTACAGTTTCATCACATAGGTTAATTGGTGAGTGAAGAAGTCTCAAATTGCCCTTGGATTATTTATACACAATGGAGGCAGTTAGGTCTGCTCTGAATTCAAAATAGATTAATTTGCTTGATATCCATTCAGTCTGACTCCATCATTTACTTTATTTTGCCCACTAAAGGCAAAAGTGATCACCTAATAGAAGTTTGTACATTTTAATAGAATTTGAGCTTTAATTTAATGTCATTACTGAAAATCTCTGCAGAGAACTTTGGCAGTGATTCAGGAGACATAGTCAGATAATGGATAATAAATATTCAGCGTTGTAAAGCAGTAAAATCCCTGTGGGAATATTTGAATGTTGATATCACAAATACCAGCAGACGGTCTGGTGAAGTGGAACCAGGACAATGAGTTCTCCACCTATAATCCCTCTGCTTCACTCAGGCTTTTCCTTCATCTCATTCCCCACCTTTTTTTTTTTTTCTTTCCTTCTTTGAGGGTGGGCTCACAGCTCCTTTCTCTGAACAATCAGCTGCGTGTGACCCCGCTGTGGTCACGCGTGGAGGCAGCGTCACACGGAAAGGGTCTGCGCAGCGCGCCGCGGAGCCGCGTCCTTATCGGCGGTGCGCCGAACAACCTGCGCTCACTGCGCACTGACACACGACCGACAGCAGGAGTACAACTCAGACACACGCAAACACCCCCGAGGATGTCTGGGATCACCGGGAATTTGGATTGCGAGGAGTGTTTGTCTTCTGCACATGTGGCCAACAGCACGGAGTTACACCTGCACCCCGCGGTGGATGAGGACGATGAACTTCTGAGATACATCTGGAGGGAGTACTTACACCCCAAGCAGTATGAATGGGTCCTCATCGTGGCTTACATCATTGTGTTCTTCGTCTCACTCATTGGAAACTCGCTGGGTGAGTTGTTCTCTGTGATAGAAGTCTCTTCCCATTCATGCGTAAAAATCATCCAGTCGAGGAACACTTGGAGCAACTTTTGGCAGATGTGAATGAGCATGTTGGTACAAGAAAGTGACAGAAAGATCACATTTTACATAGTTTTTCTTGTGGTGGTCGCAGCGGTCTGCTGGTATTATTACTTTAGTTCTCACTGTGTCCAACCTCATATTTGGCTGTTTGCTGTTTCCTGACTCACCTGCTGAGGGACCTGCTGCACAGGGAGCTTAACGTGACCATGCAGCTGCTGCTCTTGATTCTTATCCACTTCTTCCAATATATATTTTCTCTGTTTGTTGCCATACTGCTGTTTAATGGTTGGCAAACATTTCCACTGGTGTTTCTGGGCAAAGAGCTCCACGGCTGCAGTCATTACAACCACCTGCTCCTTTTGATCCATCACAGCCTCAACTCCCACTGGCTTCTTCTGCACGTGTGTGTTGTTAGTCTCATTGCAGGATTCCTCCTTCTTTATCACCAGCAGCATCACATTTTGCTCTGAGTTTCTTTATCAGGGCTCCCAAGCTTATCAGTGCAGACTGAAAGAGCAGCACCCTGGACTGGAGCTGTGCAGAGGGCGCATTCTGTTATCTAAGATCTCTATTAATTTGTATTAACTACGTGTCCTGTGCCTCAGCTTGTGAGACTCAGGGGGTTTAATACATGTTGTAATACATGTCATCTTTTGGTCCAATGGTCCAATTCCAATTCAGGCAGGACAACATCGTTCAATGATTCTGATTATTTCTTGTGCATAATTCAATCCCCTATAAAAAAAAAAAACCCATTAACTTATTAACTAATAAGTTAATTAGCCCCCAAATACATAAACTCCATGGTGCTATGTATTTAAATACTCTGTGATATTTGGATCGTAGCTCATCCACCAGTGATGCTGCTTTTTTAAAACAACATCACTGAACAAGGCAGAAATGTTGCAGACAATTCACAGCAGTAATCCACCCTGCCGTACGGCTCAGTGCAGCACGTCTTTCATGAATGGACGGACTGGAAACAACGTGGGCTCGCACAAGCTGCTTTTGCGGCAACCATACACAACAGCTGTCACCCAAACTAATCTTTAAACTGTTTCATATCAACTCTGGAAAGTCAGACGCTGACGTAATGAAATTTAACAGCGTGAAACCCACACAGAGGCAGCAAACACAATAGGCGGCTGGTCCTGTGTCTCCAACAGAAAGAGAAAAGTAAAAATTGTCTAATAATGTGTTTAATTCTCCCAGCGGGCCTGTGTTTTCTGATTATGGTCGGTTCAGCTGCTGCTTTATTAATTACCCAGTGAACTACACAGAAGTTGCCCAGTAGAGCTGATTCCTTTTTTTATTCTGTGTGAAATTTGCATTTATCCAAGTTTCATCAGGGGGGCATTATTTAAGTCAGCGCTGACAGGTTCACACAGCGGAAACAATTGCAAACAGGAACTCTCAAGGCTTTTAAAATCAATCTGAGCTCCTTTCTACTGATGTTTGCAGCAACTTTACCTGCTGGTAAAAGCCGCCGAAAGGAAATCACACTCAAACGTATTCAGAAGTGAACGTAGAGATGTCACATTTTAAGGAACAACGTTGAGCACATTTTGATTTGTTGTATGATTTAATCAGAAAGCTGTGAGGAGAACCGCTCGGCGCCTTCTGACTGCAGTGCCTCAGCAACATCACCCGTGTGGAGGAGGAACAAATCCAGCAGGAGTTGAAATTGTAAAACCAAATCTATTGACTGGCTGGTAAACATAGTGGAGCAGCTCAAGAGGCAGATATTTCCCTCAGGAGTGGGTGGAGACCAAAAACAGAGCTAAAACAGAGTGAATATTGGATTTACATTCATGAACTGACCAGAAACACAACTCCAGATAAATACTAATGTTGCTTTGTGTCTGCTGGACGTGTTAAAAGGTTTGATAACGAGTATCAACGTCTGTTGTGGTTAAAAACATCAGTTAATTCAGGTTTGATGATAAGAAGCAAATTAGCTAGAGTATATGTTAAGATTCAGGAGTGGCCATCTTTGCCAGTAGTGTCTTGGCTGGGAGGCTTTGGCAGGAGAGCAAAAGCTCCAGCTGGCATCTGATTGGCCACCTCTGGTGAGCCCCTACCACGAGCTCAGCGTGAAACTGCAGGATATGGATATTGTCTGTATTTTTCAGTGTTTAAGGTGTGTGTTTTGCTGCAGGCTGATGATCCCCCTGTTGCCCTGTCGTCGATGCAGCACGTCAGCATCAGATGCATGCCTTTGGCTTTAGTAAATGCGTTCATTTAACTATGACCACAGTAACAGCAGATCAAAAAGGGGTTATGTCTTTGAAGTGGGTCTGCATAGCTGTTGCTGTAGAGGCCAGCCACCACAGCACACCTACAAGTGTTTGGTTGATGAAAATCCTATTATTCCCTTCGTGTTAATGAGGTCATTACTCGCTCTATAGTCCTCCATTCATTCTTTTTTGTGTGTGCGCTGATATCTCTGATTGCTAAAGCAGGGTTTTCATCATGTGTTTAAATCAAACAGCATTTAATAATAATAATTCATCCTTAATTTACCCACATGCTAACGCACACTTCACTGATTCATAATGATTATTTTCTTTAAAGCAAATATCTTTGTGGGGAAATATGAGTATTTAATACCAGCTGCATGTGCTTATTATGATGAAGTCAGTTTTCATTTATTTCTAGCATGTGGGGCAGCCTTCAGTGTGTGGCCCTGGATTAGGTCTCCTCCATTTAAAAGCACCCTTTAGTGCACGGCATTACATTTTCACCACAGGAAGGACACCTCAGAGGGCTCCTCATGACCTTCAGCCCAGAGGACATTTGCTGCTCAGTTCTGGCTTCACTAAACCTAACATGATATGAAATAATCTCACAGTGTAGATTACGATATAATAGTACATAGTATGAGAGCAAGATATAGATTTATGATGTGAAATTAGCTTAAAAACATAATTATTATTATTATTATAGATAGACAGATAAAACATAATAAGCATTTTATTTGAATAAGTAATTAAGTAAGGGGGTAATTATTATATAGGCTCTGCTATCAGCATTTACAAAACTTCTAAGTACCCTAAATTGGATGCTTATGAAGACAACTATTGTTAATAACATTATAATAATTAATAAATATGAGTATTACCATTGTATTAGTGTCACTGGAACTCCTCCAGTAAAATAAACTCCTCCAGACTAAAAGGAGCTCCACGTAAAGTTAGAACTCTTTAGTTAAATAAAAAAAGTACGGAAATGAAAAAAATACAAAAATAAATATACGATAATGACGTGGCAGCATTCGATCAACACACATCGATAGAAACATAATAAAAACGTCACAACATGGCTGCTGCCAACAGGAGCATTATGGGAACACTGTCAAATGCAAATTGGGTTTTTTTTTCGGAGCCATTCAGGGCACCACACATGCCCGTGAATAAATCCTTCTATGGGACGCTGTTGTATTACTGATTACAGATCTAAAATGTTTTAATCCATATTATTATCCTCAAAGTCGACTCTTGTTCCTCAGAGATGTGGCGATGGGGCATTAATGCAGCGGCACACGCTGAACTGGCAGAAATATGAAAGAATGTCAGCACAATTAATATGCAGCAGTAGATTTTAGTCATCTCTGATACCAACTACCTGCTGTTTGTTAGAGGCCCTGTTTGATAGCCTGGGTGGAACATTGATTATATTTCCAATACAATAAATGTCATAGAAAGCACTCTAAAGCTTTTTTTGTTGTTGCCTTAATTGTTTTTGTTTGCTGACTCCATTTGGGTCTTTCTGGCTTTGTATTGAGCAAATAGTGTGTCTGCGAACACATGATTGTGTGCAGGTGGGTCACTGAGAGCTGTGAGGCCTCCGACACGTGAGCCACAATTACTCATCTGAAACTAACTACAAAGAACTAAGAGGAACTTTACACACTAAGTTTTCAGGCGCTGATCAGCCTGAAATCACCCTGGACTTATAGATAATCTGATTAATTTAACAGAACATCTAAATCTATCAAGCTTTTCAAATCAAAAGGTTTAAAAAAGGCTCCTGTCCTGTACATGAACTAAAACGAGATTGTAACAGTCGTCAGTATTTTGACGTGATTTGATTGACTGGGGCAGGACGTGACATTGAGAGGGGCTTGATTAAAGAGGTCAACAATAGGCCAGACAAAGACAAGTCATTAATGTTTAATCATCTCCTCCATCATCCGCTGCTACGGCAGAGGTAGAGGACAAAAAGGCAAAGGAGCCGAGGATGGTGATGTTGTTCCAAATATCCACTTCAGCATCTTTTCACTGCTGATTTAACCGTCTCTGGCCTGGTGTACCTGCAGCGGGATCATATGTGAGCACAAAACTCCAACCAGAAAATAAGTGTGTAAGCTTTTGTCCTGAAGGATGAGCCCTTAAAGTACCTTTACAGGTAGAGGAAAGTATTTTTCTTGAGCATAGTGAGTAAGAAGCCCCGTCCTTGTGATGCTTTCACAGAGAGTACTCCACACAGCCGCTGTTCAAACAGCTGCACAAAGAGATTCAGAAAGAATTTAAAGAAACATTTTAACACACTTTCTCAAGCCAGATAAAAGAGATGAAAGGTTACAGGGTATGTGAGGTTGATCAGACTTGGAAAAACAGAAATATATATAAATGAAACAGGAAAAAGTATTGATATATTGGTATATTATGGAACATTAAGTGGAAATGATGATTAAATACCAAATTAAAGTAATTATTTAATTTAAATAATTTAATTTAATTTATTCTAACAGCCAGAGACACATAACAGAGTTTTAATGTTCCTGGTGGAGCGTAAATACACAGTTTAGTGTACATTTACTTCACTGGTGTCAAGCTATGAAAACATGCATTCATGCCATTAAACTCCATTTGAGAAGTCTGAGGATGAGGTTTAGCACCTCTCCTCATTCAGCTGAGTTTATTATCACTTAGCAGGGCTGATGGATTTAGGAAGTGACAATGAAACAGACTGATCTGAGCACAGTGTTGGTCACTGAAGCTCATCAGCAGCATGTTCATGCTTCGTTCCTGCTTTATAATTAATGCACGAGCTGTTCGGCTACCAGCTGGCACCCAACGTCCAATCAGGCAGGTGTGCAGTGGAACCATTACAACCTGCACTGTTTGCTGCTGCAGCCTCCTTCCTCCCCAACACACTATTTCATTATTGTAGCTTTAGCTCTGACTGATGTCCATGCATGTGTTTATCAAGGAGGATTTGTTCTCCCAGCTGAATTCACGTTGCTCTCTCAAAGAGCTGGTCTAATTGTATAACCAATAGCTACAAGCTGTGATTAGCAGGGCTCTGCTTTTCTATTCAGACTTGTCATCACAGCTAAAGCACAGGTGTAGCTGATAATGTTAGTTAGTTGCATCCACACCAGAAAGCGAACAACACCAGAGAGCACAGCCACACCTGCAGCTGTGGAAATGCAGCTGCTAGTTAAAAAAAAAGCTTTTGCTGTATCGACTCTAAGTCTTCATGTTACTGACACATTAACTGTTCACAAAAAAACTTTGAAACTATGGCTATGGGTGACATCTTTTAGGTTCTACCACTAGAAACGGTCCAATTTAATGGTGAACATTGGTGGTCCCGCCGCCTTGGCTGCGCTGTACCAACCTCCAGCGTGTGGTTTGGTTTGTGTTTCTGTGGCAGTGCCTGTTGTAGTGTCATTAATGTGCATCCATCTTCTGTAGCTTTCTGTAACTGTTGGCGTACGAGGAAGCGCAGCACTTCCTTGATGTGATGTGTGTGTCCCTGTACTGTGGGTAAAATGATCAAACATGGACAATTTTTTTTTTTTTTTTATCAGTACGTCTCTTTCTAGTAACTTTAGACCTTCATTGCAGATTTAGTGATTACATAATGGAATCAACTTCTGGTATTCACAGTGCTGATCAGATATGCACAAAGAGATCATTTCACTTGGCTGTGTCTTGTCTTTGATGTTGCACATAGACACTGTCTAGACTTTTCATCCTCTTCACTGCGGGTCCACGGTATCACATCTGCCTTTTAAAGTGATGATGCAGGTAAACTGAAGAAAACACTTTAATCTGATACACTTTAATCTAATCAACACCAGTGGATCCACAGAGCGCTGAATACACAGAGGAGTCACCGACAGTCAGGAGTGGCCATGGAGACAAACAGTATATACCAAAGTCACGTTTTACGATACTAAGTGCTCAGAATACAATTACGTGGGCACGAGATACAATTGGTGGCCACATTTTGACGACTTTGAGAGCCGATTCTCCCTGAAATGCCATGGCTGTGTGTGCTGGAGCCCCCTGGGGGGTCAAAACTGTGCACAGGATGAAGCCATTGTCAATGTTACTAACACCTGAGCTTTCCCTGCTGTGACAAGCCAAAATGTCTGCTGTGTAAAAGCTGTTGTTAACCTGCTCCTGATGCTAGCTCCTGCAGTTTATACTTCCAACTCTGCCCACACTATTTCCTATCTGCTCTGCTGTTTTGATGGCGTTTTTGTCGAGTGAAAATCTGATGGAAAAACCAGGCTCAGTGCTCTCTGACTGCGCTATAATTCTGAAATGGCAGCGCTGGACTTAAACCAGACGAGAGGTCTAATCAGTCAGGATGACCCTGTGGCTCCAAAACCCTCCTGATATAGTTTGAACCGTGTGGGTGTGATTTCTGTTTCATTCAGTATGGCACACAAAACGCCATGTGTTGCTATGGACACCTTAAATGGATGGCAGGCAGCATCTCTAACAATATGGACTAACAAACAGGACAAACAAACATTTCATGTAATGTCTGAATCCAAATGAACAATGTTCTGCTGTGGCTCTGCCAACGCTCAAAGAGTGACTTCACTCAGACTAATGCTCACAGGACTCACAGGAGGTGGAAGCGCCCTAATGTTCACTTCCTTTTAGTGTCCATCCATCCATCCATGCATCCAACCATTATCTATACTGCTTATCCGTCAGGGCCGCGGGAGGGCTGGAGCCAATCCCCAGCCGACTTCTTTTAGTGTCCATTTGAACTAATTGGGCCGTTCAGACAGGAAGCACCGTAGCGCGGAGCTTCGCCGGCAGCTTGTGATGAACGGCGATGGTTTTTGTTGTCTGCTCTATTTGCTCCGCTCGCAGTGAGTGAGAGATAACCTATAAATTATATATGAAATACGATAGAAGTGATCTGATTCTGTTAAATTATAGAAAATACATCCCATGCTTGACAGACCTCTTGATTTTCCCGCCCTTCTTTCCGCTGAGAATTCACTTCCCCACATTTTTTCCCTTCCACGGTAAAATCTCAAGATCTGCCCATCCACTATATTTATTGGAAATAGTAGTTTTTCTGATTACATACTACACTTGCTTGTTCCACAGACAGACAGACAGACAGACAGACAGGCAGACAGACAGTGAGAAATAGAACACTTGTGTGTCTCCTGAGAAAAGAGCAGACCAGCATGAAGAAAGGTGCTTCTGGTATGCACAGAACAACCGGGCTACAACTTGCCCCAGAATTGACATTTCACTCCACTTTGCAGCTCCTTCGCCCCCCCGTGTGCAGCAGGTGATGCACCTGCTCCACTATAGCACTATAGCATGCCACATTACAGCTGGATGTGGTCAGAGGGCACTGCAGCATGTCTTTCCCCCTTTTATAATTGAATATAGATTTGTGGACCTGTATGAGAAGAAGATATTGAAGTTTATAACAAACTCTTCGCTATCAGCTGCTGTTTGAGATTCAGCCTCATAGCTGTCGCCTCATATGGTACCTGCAGTTGCATATTAAGTGAGTTCCCCTGCCTTTGCTGCTTCGTAACAAGCATGGTCCCTGAAAATAGCCATATGGTATCTCAGTCTGGAGGAGCGTGGGAGGTTATCTGAAGCATACATCATGCAGTATACAGGTACAGGAGTGGCACAGATGGGGTTCAGGGGCTGGAACCAGCCTTGTTTCAAACCTCAGGCAATGAGGCGGCACAATCATCCCTGACTTAAACATGTACTTTTCACAGAGATGCCAGTGGAATACCTGATTTTACTGCCTCCTCTTGGGTGTTTCTACACATATATATAGCACATAGCAGTATATTTTTCACTGTGGGCACACTTTTACCTCCCAGTTCTCTTTGTCATTGTGTTTATTCCCACTGCAGCACAAGTTACGTCATCTGAAGGTGTGAATTAGTCAAGAATTTCAGAAGCAGCTGTGTCCCACTTGCATGCAACAATTACTGGAATTATTCATTAAGCACTAATTCCCACAAAACTGTTTATGCAGTTAGTGCACAAGAGAGGACTTGACTGTTTAAAGGATGACACGAGAAAAAAAAGCTTTTACAAATATCGACCGTTTTCTTTTTTTCTATCCTTTACATTTACCCGATTCGTTTGTAATTCGTTGACTCCAGGTTGGATCTCACTGTTGTCAGCCAGTTTGTCAACATGCTGAGATCTACAGGGAGTTTATGCAAAACTTAGGCAGGAGTACTTACTGCTGTCGTTCATGGAGCTACAATGATGGATTAATACCAGCATCATTTATTCATTCATGGTGATGAGCCGCTCGCTTACAAGCTGATTGACTGATTGACTGAAGTTCAGTGTGTGTGAGCACACTGTGAGGTTTGGCGTCCTCTTCACAGTCTTTACCTGCATTTATTATCTAACTCTGTTGAGTACTTGATTCTGATCAATTATTACATTTTACGGTCTGTTATTTCTGTATAACAGACATCATTTTGACAATGAAGCATTTTTAAATCAAGAATATAATTTCTATGTACATATATATATATATATTTATATTTATATCTTCTTGTAATTTATATCTACGTGTATTTTGTGTTAAGTTATTGATTTCTTTAATGTGAAGCCGTGTCCTCTTCAGGATGATCAGGGTTTGTTTTGCAGTAAAGACTCACTGTACATTTCGCCTTACATGGTGTTACATCACGGTTTATGTGGCTCAGTGAATGTTGAAGTCCAGTCAGGTTTTGAACCTTTGAATACGGCTGTGTTTGCTGCATTTTCCCCCAATACAACAAGAATTTGGAATTTGAGGCCTGACATTGTCAAATGAATGCAGAATTTTGTCATTCGTGGAGTAAAAGTAAGATATCAGGGTAGATAATAGATAATCATGATCAGTGTACCCATTAGTTTCTTAAAGAAAATGCAATAATAATCAGAAGAGAGAGCCGTTAGTGCTAGAAAACGTTACCAACCTGTTGCTGATTCTCCTTTTTGAATGAAAACTCACTGTACTTTCTCAGTATGAACTGTCAGACCAACACTTAGACATTTAATTGTCTGCCCACGGTAGACGTTTGCCTTCAGGGCTTTCTGCCACAAAGCCTCTCTGACCTTCCTGAGATCCATGGTCGGGTTAAAGGTTAGATGTACCCTAAGGCTTCCTGGTGGGAAGCCCTGAAGCAAACCTTCCCTGTGCTAATAGTCCTTATGTTATTTCAGGGTATGAATAATGTATCAGTAGGAGCGAAGATGTAAACAGGACTCTTATAGATATATATTATATATTATTGCACTAATGTGACAAATACCTGCCTTTGTTGAGTCTTTGGACCAACTTTTAAAATTGTGCATCATTTTCAGTTTGTTTTGCAGTGTGGAAAAACCGCCACATGCACACCGTGACCAACTATTTCATAGTGAATCTCTCCTTTGCTGATGTGCTGGTCACCATCATCTGCCTGCCTGCGAGCCTCGTGGTTGACATCACAGAGACGTGGTTCTTCGGAAGCACTCTTTGCAAAGTTGTGCCTTATCTGCAGGTAAGACGTCAGCTTCTCAAACACGATATTAGCAGCTTTGACCTCATCTAAACACTTCGCTCAGTAGTGCAGTAGTTCATGAATACAAGCCAAAGGTTTCTGTTCTTCTCAGGTTTCTCTTTCTCTGTATTCATGAGGGTTAACAACACGTTTTCATATCCCCTGAGATGTGCTTTGTGAGACAGCTTTGATGGTATCCCGTGGTGATTTAATGCCTTGGGCAAATCTTTTGCTTTCTGTTTGTTTTCTTAAATTCTGCTGCAGCATTGTCTCCACTGTTCCAACACATCTGCTAAAGGAAGATCCTCCACCACACTGTAGCGTTGCTGCATGCATGAGAGCACAAATCCTACACCCTGTACACTAAACAAATTCTTGCTCCAGCACATCACAAAGTGTGGTTCGGAATAACGGAAAATGTACAAACCAAAGTGTGAATTCCTCTGATGTGCTGGCCGCTTGTTTACCACTCATTTCACATCTCTTGGCCCTGGATTAGTTGGATTAATTAGATTAGTTCATCTATTTGAGGGCCTTCATATTCACATTGACCCTGTTTGCTTTTACTGTACTGTAACTGCTGCTGCTACAATATTTGCACCGGCTCCTCTTATGAACCCAGGAGGATGTTTTCTTCCAAAATTAACTTCCACTCGGGAATCACTTTAGTGCGTCTTGCGTGTTATGTGACATTTTGCTGGGTTTCCCATTTGGCAGTGCTGTCCTGCCTTAGGAAAGATGATCCCCAAGAGTGATACCAAAGCAGGATGTAAAACCGTACTGCTATCTCCATCTGCAATATTGTATGTTGTAAACCCAGCGGAAGAAATTGTGAAACAGTGGAGGAAACTGTGTCATGGATGAAAATTTAGCTACTGAAACTGCAGCAACGCATATTAATTCTCTGGTTTGTCATTGCAGTTAATTTGATGCTCAAGTAAACAAATGGGGCTGGATGAAGGCAGCACACACAAACTGCACTGGAAGCCCTGAATGAAGGCTTAATGCTGCTGGCTTAGCTTGTACTGAAGGGCTGTACTATATTTAATTTCTCATGGAGAAGGCCTGGTCCTGTGAAATTCAATGACTTAACATTTAAATGTCATTAAATGCTCACATTAACAGATGGCACTAATTATCCAACAATAAAAAAAAAAAAACAAGAATTCCCTCCCCTGCTTCTTTCTGCAGCTCCTCATTTTCTGCAACAGGATTAAATGGAATTGAAAATAACAGCTGGCAAACGTTTGAAGATTTCAGTGTCAACTGGGAAAAATTCAGTTCAAATATTATCTGTAATTATTAAGCTTAAAAACAAATGATAGTCAGACTGTATAAAAAAGAAATGATATCATCAAGGTTTCAGATTCATTACATATATTATATTGAAAAGAAGATTATTTTAATTATTGGATCTGCAGTTTTATGCCTCCACAGTCATCTTACTAAAAATAGTCCTGGTGACTGGACAGAATGTCTTTTTGCTTTACAACAATATGATATTATATAAATATATATATATACACACCTTCTCATTCAATGCGTTTTCTTTATTTTCATGACTATTTACATTGTAGATTCTCACTGAAGGCATCAAAACTATGAATGAACACATGTGGAATTATGAATTTAACAAAAAAGTGTGAAATAACTGAAAGCATGTCTTATATTCTAGTTTCTTCAAAGTAGCCACCCTTTGCTCTGATTACTCTTGGCATTCTCTTGATGAGCTTCAAGAGGTGAAATGGTTTTCACTTCACAGGTGTGCCTTGTCAGGGTTACTTAGTGGAATTTCTTGCCTTATTAATGGAGTTGGGACCATCAGAAGTCAGGTTGATACACAGCCGACAGCCCTATTGGACAACTGTTAGAATTCATATTATGGCAAGAACCAATCAGCTAAGTAAAGAGAAACGAGTGGCCATAATTACTTTAAGAAATGAAGGTCAGTCAGTCCGGAAAATTGCAAAAACTTTGAATGTGTCCCCAAGTGCAGTCGCAAAAACCATCAAGCGCTACAACAAAACTGGCTCACATGAGGACCGCCCCAGGAAAGGAAGACCAAGAGTCACCTCTGCTGCTGAGGAGAAGTTCATCCGAGTCACCAGCCTCAGAAATCACAAGTTAACAGCAGCTCAGATTAGAGACCAGATGAATGCCACACAGAGCTCTAGCAGCAGACACATCTCTAGAACAACTGTTAAGAGGAGACTGCGTGAATCAGGCCTTCATGGTCAAATAGCTGCTAGGAAACCACTACTGAGGAGAGGCAACAAGCAGAAGAGATTTGTTTGGGCCAAGAAACACAAGGAGCTTCGGTCTGATGAGTCCAAATTTGAGATCTTTGGTTCCAACCGCCGTGTCTTTGTGCGACGCAGAAAAGGTGAACGGATGGATTCTACATGCCTGGTTCCCACCGTGAAGCATTTGCTGGTGACACTGTTGGGGATTTATTCAAAATTGAAGGCATACTGAACCAGCATGGCTACCACAGCATCCTGCAGCGACATGCCATCCCATCCGGTTTGCGTTTAGTTGGACCATCATTTATTTTTCAACAGGACAATGACCCCAAACACACCTCCAGGCTGTGTAAGGGCTATTTGACCAAGAAGGAGAGTGATGGAGTGCTGCGCCAGATGACCTGGCCTCCACAGTCACCGGACCTGAACCCAATCGAGATGGTTTGGGGTGAGCTGGACCGCAGAGTGAAGGCAAAAGGGCCAACAAGTGCTAAGCATCTCTGGGAACTCCTTTAAGACTGTTGGAAAACCATTTCAGGTGACTACCTCTTGAAGCTCATCAAGAGAATGAAAGAGTGTGCAAAGCAGTAATCAGAGCAAAGGGTGGCTACTTTGAAGAAACTAGAATATAAGACATGTTTTCAGTTATTTCACACCTTTTTTGTTAAGTACATAATTCCACATGTGTTCATTCATAGTTTTGATGCCTTCAGTGAGAATCTACAATGTAAATAGTCATGAAAATAAAGAAAACGCATTGAATGAGAAGGTTTCTAGTCACTGTAACAGAGTCTTATTGGTTGTATTATGTAACAGCTCATTATAAACACCTTAGAAACACTGAGCCGCTGCTCCAGCCCACAGTAAGCTGAGCTAGCTGTTAGCTAATTAGTGCCGAATGTAACTTGTGTGCCAGCTAGTTGTATAAAATGGTAAAAGATTCAAATGGTGGAGCAGAATCTCACCGCAGAGTCCATTTAGTTACTGTTCTGGGGCTTTCGATCAAACCACGTGACGTTACACTGTACACTTTAAGGATCTATTGTTCACGTTGGAGTAAATGTTGTGACTGAAATTAAATTTTTCGAAACAGTAGATGAAAAAATGATCTCACCACAAAGTCCATTTAGGGATTGAAGCTCCTCAGCAGCTTCTAAAGGGCCCTAGTGTTGTGACTGTTTTGTCAGCTGCTGGATCCAACTTCCATTTTCAGTCTCAAAACATTATATTTTATCAGGATGTGCAACTGGTGTGATATTACAGTGAAAAGCAGCAATGTGTTACAAACAGACAACATCTGTGTGTCTGTGTTTGTTTTCAAACACACCACACTCGACATATCTGTCAATACACTATTTATTTCCTGTCAGGCAGTGGACGTTCTAAGACCTTTTAAATTAAGAAAATTTGCCAGCAAAGGTGATTTAGAACACCAATGGCATCCTGAAGCTAAACTTTTCAGAATGATGGAGATGAAAGTTCATTTCCCACAGGAAATGAACCCACAGGTTTATCTTCCATGTGAAATTGGTGGCACTGCTGTGGACTCATTTCAATTCCCAGAGACAACCATCTGCAGCACGCTGAAACAGGATGAGAGCATCTCCAACATGTGATGTTTCTCACGTATCAACGCACCACATCTAATGTTGGTCCACTTTCCCAAATCTATAATTGAAATTTCGCTTCAGCCGGTGTGTCTTGACCTTCCCTGAGAGGAAGGCAGGTGTATAATCGAGACAGTGGTGAGAAGTGATTGCTCTGAATCAACGAGACAAGGAAGCAGGCGAAGAAGATGATCTGTGACCCCTGAGCCTTTAGACTGTGATGCCACCAGTCAAGGCCACGTTCAACATTCATATGACGTCTTGCCATTTGCACAGTTGAATGGGAGGGTTGTTGAGTAAAGACTTACTTTAACGCAAATATTACAAAATATAAAATGATCTCAGGTGTCACAGTTACAAACCATGAATAAAATAAGAAGCTGTGGGATCCACTGTCTGATTTCTGATATTTAAGTATTTAAAATGCCAATCACAGTATAGTTTATCTCCGTCTAACTAGAGTATCTTTTCTTTTCTTTTCTCCAGACCATCTCGGTTTCTGTATCAGTACTAACACTGAGTTGTATCGCCCAAGACCGCTGGTATGCTATCTGCCATCCACTGATGTTCAAGAGCACGGCCAAGAGGGCTCGCAAGAGCATTGTTGTCATCTGGGTCGTGTCGTGCATCATCATGATCCCTCAGGCTATTGTGATGGAGTGCAGCAGCCTGCTGCCCGAGCTAACAAACAAAACCAGCCTGTTCACAGTGTGCGATGAACATTGGGGAGGTTAGTTTTTACAAATCCCACGCAAACACGGAAACAAAAGCCGGTCAAAAGCCGCGCGGGTGTGTCTGAATGTGTGAAAATATTTTCTATGGGTGCATTCAAATGTGTAAATATGAATTCAAATGCTGAAAAAAATCTGTGCATGACATCAAACTAATCAAACAAAAAAGGTTTGCAGCTCCACATTAAAGGTTTTGCACACGTAGATCTGTTTGTGGGTGACAAACGTTCTCACAGAACTCAAATGTATGTTTTACTAATCCGTCAAATTGTTTGTGAATGCAAATCGAACCTGTCAGTACTGCAGTGACTGCAAGGCACAGATGCTCAAATAAGAACAATCAATCAATCAAATCAGATTTAGTGATAAACTAGTCGGTGTATTCGTAGGCGTAAACTTGGGATTCACACATTCAGTCGAGTTCTGTGTGAATGGTTTTCATCCACAAAAAGATAGAAGCAGAACTGCAAACCTTTGTACAGATCTTCTGTATTCACTTTGAACCTTGAACCTTTTCTTTGTCCCGGCGCTCTCGTGGGTTTTCCTCCGTGTGCTTCACCTTCCTCCCACAGTCCAAACACATGCAGGGTAATTGGTGACTCTAAATTGTAAGTGTAAGTGTAAGTGTGTACCCTGCCTCTCTCACAAAGGCAGCTGGGATTGGCTCCAGCCCCCCACGGCTCTTAAGGATGAGAGGTATAGACAATGGATGGACGGATGCACAGCGGCAATACTTCTGACCCTACTTTGTTGCCATACTCAAACACATGTTAAATACCTCGCTGTAAGATGTACATGTTAAACTGAGATTATTGACTAAAGGACTAAAAGGGCAACTTTCTGTTTCAAAGCGATACGACCGTCAATAGAGCACGAGTCCTTCTGTGCACCATTTAGCCAGTGTCTCATATTTCTAATTATGTGAGCGAGAACTGTGCTCAAGGTTGATAAGGACCAATAATGTAGGATGGATTACTTTTCCTGCAGGCCAGATAAGACAGGCCGGGTGCCTCTCTAATTAAAGTCCTCAAAGGGAGTGAACCCTGTAAAGAGAAAAACCTTTCCAAGTCCCTTCATTAGGTTACAGTAATTGAGGCACGCTCTCCATCTGATACCTTTGAGCCACTGATTGCTTACTTTGACACATGAAGGTGAAAGTTTCATTTTAGTAATCTAAAGTGAGCAGAGCAGACCTGTCAGGCTTTTGAATGTGCACATGTTCCCACCTGCTGAAAGGTGCTGCGTGCTACACGGGCAGCGTGTCGTTAGGAGTTGGTGTTAAGAGGGTACGGGAGGACGCACCTTCCCACAAACTACTAATAAGACTGCACTGAATGTTTTACTGCAATGCATTGTGGGTGATTCAGACCTCCACTCTTTCAGACTAAAGGAATAACGCTCATGATGCGTTGTCAGGTGCGAGTGCCGAGGGGAAGCCAATGAGGGCACGTGGGGCGACTAATGAGGGCTGAGGGCTCTAATAGGAGCGACACTCGGTATCTACAGAGTCCGAAGGGCGCTATTTTTTATTGCCTCTATAAGACTAAGAACACATTTAAGGAAAAATGTAAGGAATTAATTGAACAGTGTGTGTAACAGCTCTAATGGAGGCTGAGAGCATCAGCATACGCAGCTACCTAGCCAGCATTACTTCCAGTGGCGTAGGCCTGCTGCTGCATCTCACAGGAGAGGACACTGTACTGATTAATAAGGAAAAGTCCTGTTTAATATATATATATATATAATATATATATATATAATCTTCTTTGATACGATATGCAAACTTTGATTTGTCAGTACCTCAGAGGGCAAACTCTTTATCGAGGTGTTTCAGGCACTTGTGCTAAAATGTTATGAGCGTGTTGGTGCTGGTTGTGTAAAGTATGTGCTGATAACACATTTGATTCCTGTCACAGCTTGATTTAAAGCGTCCTTACTGAGCGTTAAAGACCCCTTATTCCCCTTATTTCTCAAACCAGGCGAGTGGCACATTTACAAAATTCACATCATCGACAAAATGACCAAAAATATGTGCTGATAACACATTTGATTCCTGTCAGAACTGTCAGAGGACAAACTTAAGAGGTGGATTTTGTATTATTTGGCAGAGCTTAGATGCTGAGTTTCTACTTTATGAGGAACGCCAAGCTAAAACGGATATACTCTGATATAAACTGATATAGTCTGATACAACATTACTGCAATAAATCCTCCCTTTGTGATGGTTATAATGTTCAGGTGGTGTTGAAACTGCACACTGCAAAGCACAGAAACATTGTGCGTGACCTTGGCGAATCCCTTAGAAAATGACCATATTCTGCTAAACCCCACATCTGTCAATGTTATTAATGGCAGAGTGAATTTAAAGCACTCACCTCACCTGAGATGTGTTTTCTCTGCTGGAAAAAGAACCACTACTGAATATTAGATCTTCCTCTTTTGTAGAAAGTGTGAATTTCACGGACTTGACAAGTGGACAAACATTTCTCAGCAGGTGAAAAACATCTCTGCCAAATGCTGGATGCTCCTCTTGACATTGTGCCTGGAGGCATTAAACGTTTTTATGTGTACATGGCCGTGCACACGCACACGCAGCACCGTGATGTGACATCAGCACATCCTTTATTTGATCGAAGAGTGAATTTGACACCCAGAGCTTCACGACACTGTAGTGTACAGTAACTGTCTGAAACGCTCTGCTAGAAACACATCAGTGAAGAACACCAAAGAGTTTGCCTTCTGACATATCGGCGGATTAATCAAAGAAACCTTGCAGCTTTCAGATCAGTGGATTCACAGGATTTGGTGCCTCTACTGAAATATAAATAAAACACTCTCATGTTCATCAGCGCTAGATGTCAGATCATTTCATCACTGTCGGCTTCACCTCATCTCAATAAACAGTTATTTGCCTCAGAAGTTGAAGGTATGTCTGGTATTTTCACCTGCTTTGAATCTTATCAGCTCGTTCGTGCTTTAGCCTGCAGTTCTTGGCATCACACCTGTTGCATACCTGCTCCGGAGTGAAACGCCCACTGAGTAGGAGCCAAGGTGATAGCAGTGATTTATTTGTTTTTGGGGACGTGTTGGATCATCAGCTAGTGAGCGTGCTGACATTTTGTCCAGCATATATGGCCTCAATCCTTTAGCGATAGATATAATGTAAAGTTTTTAAACAAATAAGCTAGAAAAGAGAGGTTTCAACTAACATACACTGTTATAGTGATTAAATCTGCTAGCAAAAGTTGTTATTCCTGCTGAAAAATTCCAAAATAAAATCAAAATTCATCAGCTATAAATGAGAGGTCTGCTTTTTTATTTACTTCTATGGGAAGTTAAACACTCAGGATTCTTTCGCTGCAGCCCAAAGAGCCCAAAGTCCAGTTTGTTTGATTGCTGTGATCAATAAACTGGAGGCCCAGGCATTCGTACCCAGGTGTGGCACAAAACAATCGTACCTGACAGGAAAACGTCATCGCTGTGTGAGAACAGACGGACTGACAGACATAACAACAGTACCTGAGGGGCTGAGTCACTATCCAGGCAGTTTTCAGTCTAATTATGATGATGTGTTTTATACTTTCAACAGCTGAGATCTACCCAAAGGTGTATCACACCTGTTTCTTCATTGTCACATACTTGGCACCACTGTGTCTCATGGTCCTGGCGTATATCCAGATATGTCACAAGCTGTGGTGTCAACAGGTTTGTATTTCAGCATTTCATATTTCTAAAAGGGTTACATGAGCCACCTTCAAACAGTGAGCTGATCGTCCTTTCGGTGAATTCACAGATTCCTGGAAGCACGTCGGTGATGCAGAGGAAGTGGAGGTCCATGCAGTGCTCGGCTCCGGCTCCGGGGCAGGAAGAGACCGCGAGGGTCAGGACCAGCAAAGTTTGTGCTGAGATCAAACAGATCCGAGCGCGGCGTAAGACGGCTCGCATGCTGATGGTGGTGCTCTTTGTTTTCGCCCTGTGCTACCTGCCCATCAGCGTGCTCAATGTCATGAAAAGGTAATGGTTCAAAGATCAAAAGCCATTCAGACAGAGAGGGAGCGTCAATGAATACTGTGACAAACCAGAGCTCACATTTTTCATTTCTTTCTTTCAGTAGGAGCTCATCTTGGTAGTTCCATGTTTAATAATGAGTGATACCGTCCACAGAGCTCTTTGTTGTTCCTCCTTTTCTAACATCCTTGAGTTGTTCGATTTACATCACTGCGGTAAAAGCATGCAAACATGATCGCGTCTGTGACTAATACGATTTCACGCCTCACCTGCAGAGTCTTTGGGACGTTCAAGAACACAAATGACAGAGAGACCGTGTATGCATGGTTCACTTTCTCACATTGGCTCATATATGCCAACAGTGCAGCGAATCCTATCATCTACAATTTCCTCAGCGGTAAGTTTGTGACCTGCTTCAGCGCCTTGAACAGTTGTGTGGTGCTCATTACTGTCCACTAGTGGACACTTGGGCAATAACAATACAACTCACTGCTCATCTGGTAATAAACTGTGCATATATGAAGATTTGTGAGGCTAGACAAGTAGATTAGTTAATCTGATAATGATATATGCGTCTCAGCTGTTTTCGATAATAATGCACTGAAAAAGCAATGAAATATGACATATTTGCAGTGTATCTGGATTAAATTCAATCTTTTAAACATTAATTACTAATAAAAGTGTTGCCCATAAAGCCTATGAAACCCCACGGGGTGTAAAAGGTTCAAATCTAACCGTTTCTGACTGGATTTCATGTTACTGTTTCTCCTCAGGGAAGTTCCGCGAGGAATTCAAAGCAGCCTTTTCTTGCCATTGTTGCAGCCAAGACCCAAATCGGACAAAGAGGATAAGAACCAGAACGAGCACTGACAGCCGAAAATCCCTATCAACTCAAGTTAACAACATGGACAATGTGTCTCGCATATCAGATCAGATAGTGTAGTCTTAGGATCCAGGCGGGGAGGTCTTCTGAGCAGCACGAGCTTCAAAGGACGCTCTCATCATTAAAGTAGACATGAATATAAAAACAGACCTTTGAATGGAAAAGAATGTCTCAGCGACATTGTTTGGTCAGTTTCAAAAGGACACTGTGGAAACGTCTATGTATCATCGAAGGACAACATTTGAATGTTTTAGCAACTCATTCCAAATGTATTTTATTTAATATGGTTAAGTGATGTGACTTTAATTGCTCATATTGATTGTATAGTAAATGTACTTGATTTTTTCAGTTCAGTAGCCAGAATCAGTGCAGACATCACTGCTGACGGCTCTTAATATTTATTTACTTATTTATTTATCTATTGGTTTTATGTTTGTTTGTTTTTTACAGGAATAGAGGAGGAGGTGCTCCAGAGAATAACTATTATAACCCCTTAGATTTGCCTCCTTGACTAGCACATGTCAATCTTAATTCTTCAGTGTAAATGCCCATTAATGTTTGATTTTGTCCTCTTACAGTATGTAAATGATGCAAGGTCAAACATCCGCCAAACTAATGAATATTCAACATGGCTCCTGCATGAATGTGTCCTGGTGGACCTCATTATGACGGCCCTTTCTTTCACTCGACACACGCCGAGTCTGCACTGACACCTGATATCAGCAAAGTGAATTTTATATTGCGGCTGCAAACTTGCCCACGATGTATAGCATCAAAGCCAAATTAACTTTTAAATATCACGAGTCATAAAATCATGAGCTTTTGTTCTCAAGAATGAAGTGAATTTTTCACCACTGTGGAAGCACAACATCTGGCCAGTGAAAAATGAAACCCCTCTGTCAGTCATCTTTACTGACAGCTTCGGAAACACAGAGGACGCAAACTGCATTTTTAAATTAACGAGCAAGAAATGTGTTTTGTTTATCGAAGTCGTTCCTCAAGCGAGCTCATTGACAAAAGTATTTCCTAGAATAAAAATAATAAGTCCTCCTTGACTGTGTCTTATTTACCTTGAGGCATGGAACCTCATCAATGAGCCTCATTAATGAATAAAGCCTGAATAAATCAGTTCCCGGTTTGAAAAGAATAAATATGGCACGAACGTGTTTGTAGAAGTGATGAAAATGTGCTCAGAATTACATCAAATGTGTAAAAAAAAAAAAAAAGTCTATTGTCATTTGGTTTTTAATAAAATATTTTGATTTAAATTTCTCATGAAGGTGTTTAGTATGAAAATCAGAGAATCGCACTTCATGTCAATTATTATGTCAGTGTGATGCTGCAGCATTCAAATCAATCACAAATGGATCTGTTATAAACTCCCACTCTCTTATTATCGTTCCAGACTGTCACTGACCCTCACTTTGAATTGATTATCATAGTTTCATTACACCAACATGCGTTGGCTACATGACTCATATGAAAGCAATTTTCCATCACAGGTTAATTTATTTTGAGAGGATATTACACACACACACACACACACACACACACACACACACACACAAGCATGTATCTGAGTCTCTTCCTTCTGCTTTTGAGTGTAAATGCTTGAGTGTGAGCAGCAACTCATGTTTTACTGCTGCATCCAGTCAGGAAATCACTCTGACGTGCATTTTATTTCTACTTTTCATTATTTGAGGCAAAGTTACACACACACACATACACACCTGAAAGCTGCCCAGAACAACCACAGACTATTTTACAACTTCTAAATCACTCTGACGGTACACTGACTTGTACTGGAGCCTCTTTCATTCCCACTCTCCTGTTCTTGCACAACGTAACTTGGGTTTAGTGAGTACGGCCACACACCACCAACGATGGTCCACCTACTGTGGGTGCAGATGTTTCTGGCTTTCCTTCAGTGTTTTTGCTCTTGTTAGAGGCGTGACTCAGGACTCTTCATCGCTCAGGTATCAACAGGACTAATTGTGCTAGTGTCCTGTGATAACCATTTGTGGCAGTAGAGGCTGCTGTTGCTGCTGCTCATCAAAAGTGACCTAGCCTTGCTTTAAGGGCTTTACAGGCATTACTCCTTCACTCTCCATCCAAAATTCATCCAGCTGGACTGAATGGGCCACCTTCCAGTCTCAAGCCTGTTTCTCTCTTATTAATTTAGGAAGGAACATGTACATTAATCACCTGAGGAAATTAGTTAATGTCCCTAATATAATATTTCTGCCTCTTTGAATTTCAGAAATAAAGTTATGGTGTGTTTGTCCATTCCTTTTTAGCTGAAATATTCAGGTTGCCTGTGAGAGCACACACCTCAGTGCAAACACTGAATGGTTCAGTGTTACCTGGCTGTGCTCAGGAGTCGGGAACATGTGGTCAGGAAACTAGCTGACAGTCTGTCTCAGTCTGTGTGTACAAAACGCCAAAATCAGGGGCCATAAACACAAAGACAGGCAGCTATCTGCAGCACAATGATTAATCAGAGTGTTTGATTTAGCTAAAATACACTCTATAGATCAACATTACCCACTCACAGCATCCCCATAGCCATCACATTTTGTTCACTTAGACAAAATTGAATCAGCATTTAAGCTATTTAAGCACTTTTCATTTTAACGCCACGTGAGTTTTTTCCTGGATAATCAACCAGAGTCATAATCAAAAGCATCAAATTACGTTAAGTAGTCCCTCAGATATTACGTATGAATCTATATTAGGGTGTAGAATTAGCATGCATAGGTAGTATGTGCAGATCTTCTCTGTATTCTACATCAGTCTCCAGAAAACGTTGGTAGTTGAATGTGTGATGTTGACACTATCATAAGATACACTATATGTTATATAAGGGAGAATGCACAGCACATTATTGCAAAACGAACTCCGACAGGGTGCTAAAGGTCCTTTATCGAGCTTAGTTCACAGCTTCACACGTAAAATACTCTGTGGTACTACAGCAAAGGCAATGAGACCCTCTTTGAGTGCACTGACTACTGACCAAGGGCACAAGATGTGTGAAGTGAAGTCCTCAAACCTGCTACCTAACCTGTGGCATTCTGTAACTGACAGTCAGTCAGTTACAGAAAGAGCTCCAGTCAGAAAATGAAAGAAATAAAGATTTCCTGGGGAGACTCTTTGATGTCACTCTGCACTCGGCAACAAGGAATTCACCTTTTAGACTTCAGCATAAAAACCTGGAAGATGTCCACAATAGCCATTTCCTGGAAATACGAGAGCTCTCATGTTGCTGCTGAGAAAATCAAGGTGTGTAATAAAGAAAGCAGTTCTGAAAGAGCGGGAGGAGACGACCTGAAGCCTCCCACCAGGAGCAAAATGTGCTCATAAGATATCTGAATAACAACAAAGGCATTGGTGACGGGGAGAAATTCAGCAAATACAGATCTGTGGTACGATTGAACGTGTGCTTAACGATGAAGACGCAGAGATCAGATACAATCAGGCGACTTTTATCACCTGCTGCCTCCCACACATTAGATCTGCCCGGTGGACATGCTGCCATGGTCGTCTTCCTTCTCCTGGCTGCTGCCCAGAGAGAAGGAGTTGTGCGGCCTCAGCAGTAATGCAGGCGCTGTACTGGACCGTTGTGGAGGTGAAGAACTTGATTTACCAGTTAATAATTACTCATGAGCTCTGGGTGATGACAGAAAGAACAAGATCACGGATACAAACAGCCAAAATGAGTTTCCTCTGCGGGGTGTCTGGGCTCAGCCTTGGAGATACGGTGACATTCAAGAGGAGCTCGGAGTAGAGCTGCTGGAGAGGAGCCAGTATAGATGGTTCAGACATCTGGTCAGGAGGTTTCCTCGGCAGAGCCAGAACCTGCTGGAGGGATTATATATCTCAACTGGCCTGGAAACACCTCGTGATCACCGCTGATGCCACCGCGACTCTCAATAAATGGAAGACAATGGATGGATGGATGGATGGATGGATGTGGGGGACGTCGATAGTTTGGACTCACTGTCTAGTACCAGTCAAGAAAGATGGACTGTATACAAAGACAAAGACATGCTGCTCTCTGCACGGCCGGCTCTGATGCTCGCTGGAGTGCCTAAATTGATGCTGTGAATCCCGTAGCAACACACCCATCTGATGTAATTGAGGTCCCTGATAGCTTCCTCAGTGGATACAGTCTCACACGTGAGGCCAGGCCAGGAGCTGATGGTCTGAAGAACTAGTTCAAGACATTTGACACCATCTTCCTGTTGACTATTTGGCTGAAAGGGTTTCAGTGTATTGACGATTAAAGTAAGATTCTCCAGTCGGGGAGAATTTCACCCGAGGAGCAGGCGGCCACTGTAAATGCACTAAAGGATGAGATGCAGGGCTTTGGAAATGGATGGAGGTCTCTCGCCAGTCAAATGGGGGTTATACCTCAATTCAGAGGAGAACTCAGCTGAGCAATGTGTGACTATTCTCAAAGTAGGTCACAGTCATGGCAAAACGCCTTCTGTGTGCCAACCACTGATGATTAAGTACTCCACGGATATCACACCTCCGTTTCAGAGAGAAATAAAGCATCCGAACCGTCTCCTCTGAACGCAATCTATAAAATGCAACACATTTTTGGAGAAGTTTGCATTGTGCTGAGAATATTTTGCACACTTCCAGTGACAGAGAGCAGGTCTACAAACCTAACAGCAACTAAAAACTGATCTGAGCTAACTGAGATCAGCTTTAATGTTCTTGCCGTTCTGTCCATCGAGAGCTCATGATAACAGTCACTCTGAAGTTAGATTTGATTTATTATTTATCACTAGTTTTTTATCATTTCATCTTTTACTGTAGAGTTGCGTTCACCGTAAAGGTCATTTTCTAGTTTACTTATTTATTTGTGTTGTTGATTCCTGTTTGTCACAATAATATCAGGTTTGATAAGAATAGCAATTCTCATATCTCAACATTGTGCTGCTAAAATCAATGATAAGTGAAAATAATTGGGTAAAAGGTCACACTAGGCATTTATATTTTAGGTCTTGTTATTTGTAGGACACTTACAGATTCAGGGCCCGTCATTCTCAAACAAAGCCGGTTTAATATTTGTTAAATAACAGTTAAATAAAGAAATAGTGAAGAAAAAGGTGACTAATATGTTCAGTTTGTTAAGGAAGGTGTTCAGACTTTTCCACAGAGAGTGTGGGGTGTTTAGATAAAGATTTAATTTCATATAATTAAAATTAGGTGCTGACATGTCACTGGAGATGTGATTTTATTGTTAGTTAATTTACACAAAGTAAATGGAACGACGGTGCTTAATGAGGGCACTTATCTTCATGTTTCCGCTAACGGTGATGCATCTTTCATCGGTTATTTTTAGTGATGCATCTTTATTCTCATTTAATTTAAATCATTAATTAAGGCTGGTAGAAGTAATTAACATCAGACTGCAGCCTAAAAGGATAATGTCATTATTAATATCTGTCAAATGGGCTTTGCAGGTGTCGTTTGTTAGAGCAGTGTAGTTTACATGGGTGATCTACAGCGGCCCAAGTCCAGGCTTTAAGTGTCAAACATGAACATAAAACAAAGTTACCTATGCACAATTTATTTCATTTGTATCCTCAAATAAACCTCAGACTCATCAGTGTTGAATTCATAGTGTGCAGGCAGAGATTAGATCCAAAACCAATGAGGGACAGAATTCATTCTTTCATGCAAATTCAATAATTAAAAACAAGTTTCGTGTCAAAAGACCGATTTCATTAGGACACAATTATCAAATACTTAACAAACAAAGTCAATGAATGCAAATGTTTTTAAAAGAAAGTCCCTCATGTGGCATAATAGACATCAAATAAACCTAAAACAAGTATTAATCATCATTATAATCAGTGGTATTGATAAAGTGCTCTATGACAAAAAAAAATTAATAGTTAATCAGTTGAATCAATCAAACTGAAAAGACAATCAGGAAAAGACACAAGCAAGAAAACAAACACTATAATGTTCAGACAGGAAACAGAGCCAGCTTGATTTCTGTTCACTTGTTGGCAAAAGTAAATTTCAATGGTCCCATATTATGCAAAAAGAACTTCTTAATGCTCTTTTAATACAAATATGAGTCTCCGGTCTCTATCTTTGAGTAAATGTGTGTGAAAACACGCTGTTTGGATTTCTGTTCACTTTATGATGTCATAAGGGGATTAACATGTGACCTCCTCCTACTGAAAACCTCCTGAATTCACCTCGCTGTCATTGTTTTTTCCCTCCCTAACGTCTGCTCCCGATAACACGAAGATGTCGAAGGCGAGAGTGAAGCAGCAGAAAGAGGCCAGTGCAGCAGTCATGTCTGCTCTGAGAAAAATAGTGAATCTTTTGCACATTTAATCTTGTAAAACCGTCTTTTAGGAGCTCCAAATGCAAAAATGAACCTAAAAATGAGCAGGATGTGGGACCTTTAACATGACTGTCGCTATAGTGGTGGCATTTAGGAGACACTGTGGCAAACAGCATTGACATGCACCAGCCATTAACTTCCCTTCCTCAGTCCAGTTTCTTTCATTTTTGTCAGACTGGAACAACTTATAAAATCCTCCTCTCCTCTTTTTGAGAAGTCTAAAGATTTATTGCATTAAAATCCATTTTTGAATATATTGTGTCATGTGTTGTATGTATATTAACTTCATTATATTTGTGTATTTGACTTCATTCATCCCACTTAATACTGAGAAGTTAGTCCTTTTCCAACACGTGTGTGCGAAATCATATGTAATCTGAAATATTGGCTCCAAACTTTTAAACAAAGTGCCGTGATGCAGTAACACGACTACTCTCTGTTTTCAGATGCACTGGTTTCATCCTTCCTGCACACATGGAGTTTGTTTACAACAGAAAGTCACGTATCCAATAACAAATCTGTTGTATTTGACATTGTCCTAAAAGAGGATTTTAGTATAACCTTCTTGTGTGTTTTCCTCTGTTGTTTCTGAGCTTGTATATTCTCCCATCCACCAGGCTTCCAAGGTGCCGGCCGGGGACACAAACTATTCACGCACATTCAGACGCCAACAGCACAGCTTCGGGAGGAATCTGGAGCAATCGGTGGAGCTCAACCACTGAGCCACGGCTGCTTTGTTCGTTTTCATTTTGTATTTCTGGAAATAATAAAAGGAAGGAAGCAAGGAATGATTAAAGACTAATTTAATACTGCTAATTAAAGACAATATAGTCACATGGCTTTTGACAGTTAAATCTAGTGGTTAATTAATAGTGTTCCTCATGGAAATAGCAAATACTTGTTTCTTTGTTCAAAACTGTGACTGTCTTTGCCTACTACATAATCAAAGCAGGCAGATTTGTTTTTATCTTTATGTTTTATTGCTGTTTTGCACTAGATTTTTCACCAACAGCTCAACAGAGGTTTTCATATTTGAGGTTTATTTGCTGTTTAATGCATTGATCAACTTATTCATTTAACATAATGTTTAGATGTCCACCCATCACAGCTCCACCCAGTCATCTCAACACGTGTCCCCAGTCGATCTTTTTACAGTTTTTTTTTAGTTCCCTGACTTGATGTTTCTGTTTTGGTGAACTTTCCTCACATTCTTTATCAATAGAGTGCCGTCTGTCTGTATTATTTATCCTCCACCATCTCTCCTCTTGGGGTCTACTCCAACACACATCCACATTAATTACACAAACATTAGAAGTGCTGAGAGTAGCATCCAGTCCGCTTTCTTTGTAGAAACAAAGCAACAAATCTATATTCTTAAGATTGCCTACTGTTCTGCCACCTCGGGGCAACAAAAAGAAGCACTGACGCATCATTACCCTCAGCCTGAGCTGACATAGCAAATGTGTTAACAAATAGTTGCCTTTGTGCACATCCAGCAGACCCAGAGCAACATCAGCATTCATTTGGAGTCATGTTCAGAGTCACCTGCTGAATTTAAGCCCAATATTCACCTTCCTCTGTGGCTGCTTATGGTTTTTAATGACTCCTGAGGGAAATATTTCTCTCTTAAGCTGTTAAATGCTCCACTGTGTTCACTGGCTAGTCCCCTACTGTTGGTTGGACCTTTAGCTTTGTCACAGCTGCATACTGTGTCTGGAAACAAGGTTAGAGCAGAGAGAGTGAACCAAGACAGTAACAATGAGCTGAAAGATGCCACAAGAGGAGCTGCAGAATAACAACCTGCTGCGGCGCGGCTCACATACTAGTACTCATGTGGCCCATGTTAATATCAAAGTGTTGGTTATAGCCACTGATTAAATTAGTGGTAGAAAAAATACTGACACAAATTTTTGCTAATTTATATCAGCAGATCATAAGTCATACGCTGGCTTTCATGCTCTGTTTATGATTGATCCCATTGATCACATCACAAAGAAACAACCACTAAATCTGGTAGTCAGTTACTTGTGAAGTAAAATAAGACCCTCGGATACGATCACTAAAAAGTCACACACACACACACACACACACACACACACACACACACACACACACACACACACACACACTATGACTTTATCAGTACAAAGGGTTTGTTTTTGTTCTTCTCTGAGATCTGTATCAATCAGAAATGGCATCTGTGATTTCATTACAAGGTGCACGGTACAGCCCCCACTAAATGTGCCACATCCTGTCGTCTGTGGGTGGAGAATCCCAGCTTAAGTACTGACACCAACAAGGGCGAGAGATCAGCTGCAGGGAGAGCTCCAGTTGTCCTCTGACAGCTTCACAACAACAGCCACCATGCAACTGATACGTCTGGAGGCTGCAGTTATACTCGGTGAGTCAACTGCAGACATAAAATAACTCAATGCAACTTACTGGATTCATCTCGATGCTGAACTGAGGCTTTAAACTAGAGCTGCATATCTAGTAGTGGATGGTGCTGCACAGTCAGCCAGGTGTGTGTACAATCAGTGATGCTAGACGTGTAATAATAAATATTTAAATTAAAAATTAAAAATGAATATTTAAATATACTTGTATTTCAGGGATTGTTATTCCTCAGATATTCAGCACTTCTCCACCTTCTGACTGTTTGGCTGCTGTGAATACCTGCATGTCAGATTTATGCAAGAGTGAACAGGCGTTTAACGGCGGCATCTGTGGGGGTAAGAGTGACACCAGTTTACTGTTTTCTGCTGCAGGAGGTTGGATCCTGGTGCTGTCTTCATGTTTTCCTGTGACTTTATAAAAGTAATGATTACATGTCCCCAGGAGGCTCGGGACACGAGGACATCCAATTCAATTGCACCTCTCGGACCGTGGCTTTAAATGAAATAACGGAGGAAATAACCTTCAGCAAATTATTTTTATCGAGAAATAAGTAGATTGTAATAAATAGGCTGTCAACTGCCTTTAAAATATATGTCTGTTTTGATGCTAGAATCCTGCATTATGATTGTGAATTTTATGTTGTCCTGCATATAAACAGCCTTCACTGGAGAAACAATCAGAGCAGCAGGCACATAGGAAACGACCTGGTACACAAACAAGACTCGTGGAAAATCCTGTTTTTCTCCCTCCCTCTTGTGTTTGTGTTATTCAAGATGAAGGGTGCCAAATTAAAGGCTCAGAGGTTTGTAATATGACCATCCAGACAGCACTGGACCATTTCCCCTCCCTGCGAGGGTGTGTGTGTGCCTGGGAGGAGGAGCTTTGTGACTCTATACAAATGTTAGCCACACAATGCCACCGAAAGCCAGGTGCAGTATTCTCAGTCCCCTCCAAGATAAAGATAAGCATTTATTGGTGAAATTGCATTTTTGTTTACCAAAGGCGACGTGATGGGCCGTATGAATGAATACTATTGTGCTTCAGAGTGAGTGTCATCAGCAGCAGATGGACTTTAACGAGCTTTTGCTGGAGAATCATGTTTCCTGTCTTTACAGTAGCTCAGCAGAGGAGGAGGAGCACGGGGATGGACTGGCAGTCAAGCACTTTATCAGGCTATGGTGCTTATTTTATCATCTGACGAAAACAATGATATGATTGTGTTTCTGCAATCTCCAAAACTCACCTACTGCATTTCTTTTGGCAGTGTACGATGGTTCTGGATCCTGCTCAGACCAAATGAAAGTTTGTGTCAGTGATCCAGTGTGCAACAGGTACCTCATACCTGTTCTCCAGGCATGCATGGCAGAGCCGTGCGACCGCGACCACTGTCAGCAAGTAACTGAGCAGTTCTATGGCAGCATGCCGCACAATGTTGCAGAGATGCTTGTCATGTGCAAGTGCGAGGCTTCAGATCACGGATGTCTGCATACGGAAGCTGCTCTGCACAGCGGCACGTGTGGACAGGAGACGTGGATCTGCCAGGACAGAGTTAACCAGTGTGTTGATGACAGTAACTGCAGGTATGTTGTTACTCTGTCTCACACTACAGCACTGAAATGACTCAATGCCATGAATAAAGTTGCTGAGAACACAGAACTTATTTGAGCATGGAAAGTTTACTCCGCACCTCGGGATTATTATAAAAGAACTTTTGTAAAATTGTTTTTAGGTCACCTCTTCAATTTGCAAGTGATAAAACAGGCAGTTCATTTAAAGCAGACGAGTCTGCAGACACGCTGCAGGAACAGCACTGCTTTGAGCTAAATGCCAATATTAGTGTGCTGTGAGCGTATCCATGCTGACAATGTAGAATGCAGTATAAAGTATAATGTCTTAGTTAGCTTTAGCAAACTACATTTGCTAAATAGCATTGAACACAAAGTACAGCAGAGGCTGATGGTTGCATGTAGTTGGCCCAACTAGAGACAGACAAACTAAGATGGTGACCTGATGGTGGCGCTGGATGAAAAGTTAGTGTGGGGGCACAAGAATGTCTGTGCAAAATATCATGGCAGTTCGTCCAATAGTTCATCAAAATATGTCAAAACAAATGTCAACGTAATGGTGACAGAGGAAAAGGAAAAAAAAAAAAAACACAAATGTGTTTGAAATTTCATGGCCATCCGTCCCACGGGCGAGTTATTGAGATAATTATGTTTGATCAAAAGGGTTTCAAAGGATAATTAACTCAAATATTATGAGACTCACTGCGTTACTGCCTTACAAAGCCAGTTTCTGTAACTAATGTTTAGTTGATGGGAACTCTACGCTGTAATGAATTTATAATTGGCCGGTGAAGAAGAGGGGACCTGGTACATGGCGGCGTTTCTAAAGCACTTCTATCCACACAGCTTCATGTTCGCCATGAAAGGCACGTGCCCGACCATCTGGAGCAATTTGGGGTGCAGATGTTCAAGTAATTGAAATCTAGGTTTACAAGTGAACTCATGAATTAGTGGTTCAGGTCACATTAGCTCATTCTTTAGCACTGGTTCGTTTTGGGGCACATCTCCAGTTTGCATCTAATAAAGCTAAAATATCCACAAACAATTATCCAAAAAAAAAAAGAAAGTCGTGATATCACACATTCCTAACCGTTGCATCTGCGGTGCAGCTGGAGAGGCTCTTTGTTTTGAAGCTTTCTAACAAATGTAAACAAAATTAATGTGGAATTATTGAAATACAGATTCACCACGGGATGTTAATGATGATGAATGTGCTGCGACTAAAACGTGTTTCCTCTGATTTCACAGAGACTTGTTGAAAACTTTCCAAAACAAATGCTGGAGCCCTGAAGAGGCACAATGCAGCGAAAACGACCTCCAGAATGATGAATGCTTCACCCAGATGGATCCAGCTCTCATCCTTGGTGCCGACGCTGAATGTAAAATGGCCTTCTTGGCCACTTTGGGCACGGCTCTTCACTACCCTTGTACATGCAAAGGAATGCGCAATGATGAGCTCGTGACGTGCGCCATGATTCATGATGTACTTCATAATAGATCACACTTCAGTGAGTTGGATTTTGATTTCAAACTCAGGCAATTAAATTGGTTGTTTGGAGGCACTTTAAAAGCTTTTTTATGCATATTTCAGTGACATCTTCCTTCCTTCATCCTTCTAAACCTCATGAGATTAACGAATCTGAGCAAAGTCACACGTGGAACATCTTCCATGCAGGTTAGTGGGGAATGATTGTCTGTTTCTATGTGTGATTGGCAGCAGCCTGTGCACGGACAGATATCAATACTGTTTCTAATATGATTACATTTTGCATATTTTGTCTTTTCAGATTATCTTCTGTATGTGTTTGCAGCTGTGCTCCTTGTTGGAGTTGTTGTATTAATGCCCCTGGCTGTTGTCATTAAAATATGGTAAGCACATCAACATGCAGCCATTGTACAATACATGAAGCCTGTGACATTTAACGCTAATACTTTTAATTCTTTTGTCTTGTAGGATGTTGAAAAGAAGAGATCAAAAAAAATTTCACCATCCTCAGAAAAGCAGTTGTGTTCTCTGATGTTTATGCATCACATGAAGGTCTAATCATCATTTTGTTCCTTTTCAAATCAAAAATGTCTCTGAGTTTGTTGCATACATATCGTTTTTTTTCATAATAATATAAATAAATAGATATATATATAAATATATTTGTATTAAAACATTCCAGAGATACTTAATTACGGCAGCACTGTGAGATATAAGTCGTAAATGTGGCACATGTAAAACACTGTTGTGACAAGCTTCAATGTGCATCAGATATGTTTTAAGAAAAAAAGCATGTTTGAACTCAAAGGATTTTATATTGAATCACAAAAGAAACCTCTCTCTCTCTCTCTACAGTAAATGATTGATCTTCAGAATCAATCAAAGCTCTTCTATTATAAAGCTTTTCATTTGTTTCAGGCTTTAGCTTTCAATCATTACATCAGTAAAAAAAACCTCACATCTGACACATTTGAGAGAGAGATTTATCAGTTGTCCTTTTGTGAGGGTTTATTGATGTTCCAGGCTGTATCTGGTAATAAACTTCACTCTCAGTCTGATCCAAGTGTAGTTTCTCAGAAGACATGCTGTATTTTGTAATGATGTTAGATTCACAAATGAATTGTTCTTCTTGAACGAGTTGACTCGACTGAATCCAAAATCCTTCTTCTGTGTGATGCAAATCACAGAATCAGGTTAACACCAAGTTAACTTGCTCGTTCTGCACACACACCCCCACACCGTCGTTCAGCTAGCCCATCGTGAAGCACACACCCCTTAAGACGAAGAAAGAGTCGGTCATGAGTCGATGACCGAGCTGGAGAGCCAAAGATGGAGCGAGCAAGACTTCACTGGCGTGTTGTAGCAGCTCTCTTAGTCAGAAGTGAGCGGTGCCTCTCTGACGGGTCTAGTGGCAGATTTGCACAGAAAGGTTCTTGTTCCTCTGTAATAAGGAGTCAAAAGAGTCGTTCATGTGTCACTTCACTTACTGCAGGTCAACAAAAGTGACTGGGTTACCTAAAATATTTTGATCCAGATTTTATAGGAAAGTTTGTCCTTTTAACAGAATGAAATTTTCTGTTAAAAAAGTTTTGCTTTTTGAAACAGAAAGTGTAAATGTTTTGAGCAAACTGAGCAAGAACAACAATAGTTGACTAATAGTGTAACGTAGTAGAGTACAGTTTAGGACAACGCAGTAGTAGGCGCTGAAGGACTGACAGACTTATTAAGATAAGGAGAATAATGCAGAACAGCTTGAACCCTAATTCTGAATCTATGATCTATCTACATGTGACTTCAGACGACTGAGATGAGGAGGTTTAATGCTGTGTTCGTCCATACGTAACTTTGGATTTATTCTCTTTCTGCTGGACACAATTTTTGGACGTTCAGTGCACAAGAAAAAAAACACCCTTGAATGTGAACTTGTGTGGGCTTGTGCCTAACAATATCGAGAGGACACGAAGCTGTTTAGATTCATAGTGTCACAGGACCAACATGTCTGGACGGAGGGACGACGCTGCACCAGAGGAGACCAACACAGACGCAGGAGATCCTAACTGTAGTTTAACACACAGTCGGTTTGTAGCAAAGACACTCCTGCATCTAAATCTAGCATAGAGGAGCTGGATGGAAGGTAGAGGGTTTATTAAGTGCTTTTTATTGTCTTCTAGTGTTTTTCTTCATCTCCTGTTTTATTTCTTTGGTTCAAGAGAGTCGTTGTTGTGGTCTAGACAGCCTCCTTAAGCTCTTTCATAACCCGGCGATCAGAGGACAGCCTCCTTTGTAACCTTTTATTTCTGTCTCATCTTCTTTCTCAGCTCCAAAACGTTGAACCTGCTCTTCTCCAAGTACTTCTGGTCACTCTCAGAGCCACTCAGGGCTTCGTGCTTCCTCTCACACCAGAGTTTCCTCCCACAGGATGATCTTCTGAGTGCTTGGCTTATTGTTTGCTGCTTTAGCTTAAAAAAACAACTGGAAAACAAACTAAACATTTAAGTGCCTGCAGAAGTTATCTGAAAGCCTGTGTATGACTTCCACCCTCACCATGATCCCTCAGTCCTGTATCATGGCTGCTGCTTGCAGCTTGTTTGTGCACTTTCATCTCTTGGTCTTTTGGCTGGGAGGCAGAAATACTCAGGTAACGTCTAGATGGTCCCAGCCGGACTTCTTATAACTGGATCGATTGCCACAACATTTGGTACACACATGAATGCGCTCTAATGGATGAACTGCAATAACTTTGTGGGCCCATAATTTTTCCCCGTTGCTCCACCATCAGGTCAAATTCTACATTTTTCCAGCATTTTGGTTTATGACCAAACACCTGCAAAAATAATCAGGCTCATTTGAACTTGCTGTTACTGTTGCTGCTGCTTGCTGAACAGCCAACAACACTTAGCTCCTGGAACAGCCTCAGGGCGCTATTAGCATAACTGAAGACTCCTTAAAAGTCTCTTAAAGACATAAATATTGCTTTGCGTTAAATATATTCATAGCTGAAGTGCAAACCAGCCACGTGAATCAAGCCATTGACTCTGACTAGCTGGATTTTTTTTTAAAAATTAATTGAGCCGAGGTGTCGACAAACGTGCAGCAATATGTTTTAGGGTTTAGGATAGAATGCAACTGTGAGAGTCAAACACTAATCCACAGGCGCTAAAAAAAAGATAAAAGTACAGGAACTTCTGAGAAACCTTCCCAGGAGAGAGGAGACATACTTTGATTACATGACACCACATTGAATCACTGATTATCATCGTAACATAGCGATCAGTGACTGGTATGAATCACTATAGATGTTCTTATATATCTGCACCTGAATGCATAATTTTTTTGATGGATAGTTGTTTGCATATGTGGCGGCGATTAAAAACTGTGGGTAAGCAATTATCATATTTTAATACGTTCATGCAAATGTACCAGGTTTTCCCTTTTTCCTATTCAGTCTCAGTTTGCTCGCAGACTCCTGCCAGCTTTCACTCCGGCGTTCTAATTAAGGCTAATTCACTGGTGGGAAAAACGTGATTGCAACAACAATTAAATAGCTGGATAGAAAATCAGAGCTAGTTAGCGGAGGACCAGGACAGAGACATCCACAAGAGATTTTCTTTTTTTTGTTTCTTTATTTGTATCATCTTAATCCTGCAGCATATGTTAACACAAAGAGAGAATTACCTTTATGACTCAAGCAAACAGTATTTATTCTTTGTGATGTTTCTTAAAAGATAGAATCTCGTTCAAAATTCAGCATTTAACACACATGAGAGAGATGAAAACACCACATTTGACATAAAACTCAGACCGACGATCATCCCAGACAGCAGCTTATGCCATGGTTGAAGTTTTTAGATGATCAAGGGGCACTTTTGAAATAATCTTTGGCAGGTCTGAGGGCCAAAACCTTTCAGAAAGTGTCTGTATTTCAGTGTTGGTTTGAGAAGAGTCTTCTTTCCAATTGCTATTCACAAAGGATCTGACGAGTTTCAGGAAAAGCTGAAAAATGGTCTTCAAAGCAGTAAAGTGCATAAAGAGAAATTCATATTTTAAAGGCCTTTTCTTTTTGCAGTTTATCTCCTCCATTCATTCAAGTCATCAGAACCACAGGTGCTTCTGTAGGGATAATAAATTGAGTTCAGCCAGTAGCCGAGGCAGACTAAATTCTTATTCTCTTACTTTATTTTATATCCGCCAGTGAGCTACGCAACGTAATAAAAATGCCCTTTACTGGGTTTATTTGCCAGAGCCAAATAAATAGAACAAGGTTTTAAAATATAGGTGAATAATTCAGTCTTTAAAAACACCAGCAGTGTATTCATAACTTCAATCAGGCCTTATACCACAAATAAATACCCTCTTTTGTGATGTAGCTGCCTCTAAAGCCAATATGACCTTGTTTTTCTGTGATGTTGAACTACCACCTGGGAGGTCGGACACAGAAACTGTTTGTAAAGGGGCAGGCACGTTCAAAAACAAAATACTTGGCAGGTGATTGGATGAACCGTCTGTCTGTCACCGTCTACAACAGGCTGACTTCAACCAAGTAGATCAGTAAACAACATAACGTAGTTAAAACGCTTGCCGACAGCCAGTCGGGAGAGCATCCGTTCTTTGCTCTTCTGTCAGTGAAGCAATTCTCTCCAGTTCAGACGCAACTGATGCTTCAGCAGCATCTCCACTAACCTATTTAGGATCCGCTGTTGTTGTTTTTGAACGAACGGTTGCTTCTCGCTGTCATCACACCTAAATCCTGCCCGTAACTTATGGTGATTGGTTTGAACCACTGTGGTTTGGCCACAAAAACACAACTTTCCAGGCTGAATATCCATCAGCCTGGCACGACGGATATTCATGTGATGGAGATCTCGTGAATCCGGCTGCCTTGCAAGGTAGATGTCAGACGATATAGAGAAAAAATGAGCCAACAAAGATATTTATCACAAAAATTAGACGTCTCAATCAATCACAATGGTCCTTTGAGTCCCAATAGACTCTGTGCGGAAATGAACTTGCAGAAGAAAATACAGCAGCATAGGCAATAAATCTGAAGGCAGCAACAACAGGGGGAGCGCTATAGCGGGAGTCATACATTTGGTTAGATTCCTTTGCAGAAACACATCACAGTGTCTTGCCTTTTGCCTGGGCAACCTTGGAGTTTGTCTTGCGACATAAAGCACTGCAGATGAAGTCACCAGCCTCTATTACTTTGGCAAGGTTCACACCCTGCAAAACATTAAATATATATAAAGTGTCAGGTAAAATGTAATGTCTACAAGGTGACTGTTTGTTAAAATGCACAAAACGTGTGAAGGTACAAGCTGTGAGGATGTGAGCAATAGGTGAGAGGAACCTAAAGTGTAGTTAAAATATTCCACCAGCAGGGGTAGGGATTGTTAAATAAATTGTCCCTGGGCCGCGGCATGCAACACTGTTGGCTTGTGCAACTTGTGTAAAACCACTGATATTATAAAATAAACATTTAGAGAGTGGTATGTTTGCAGAGTGATCTGTTTATGTAAATGAGGTCTGAAAGATTGCATGAGGGATCACGGACACATAAAATACAGCAGGTCTGAACACACACTCACGGTTTCAATGCCCATGCCGTGGAGCATGTAGAGAACATCCTCTGTTGAAGCATTGCCAGACGAACCCTGAGCATACGGGCACCCTCCGAGGCCAGCTACTGCAGAGTCCACCACGCTGACCCCCATCTGCAAAGACACACAACAGAGACATTCAGCACCTCCTCGCAGGTTTCACCGTAGGTAAAAATCAAGGAACAAAGATCCTTGTTCTCTTGGATTGTCCTGCCCAGTGCAGCGCGCCTTGCCAGGCCTGCGGTCGTGTTTTACAGCTGTTTAGGAGAACTGTGGGCTTATGTCTTGAAGATGAGTGGGCACAGAATGTCCCGCAGTATGGCTTAGTCATCCTCTTTGTCAGCTTAAACCACCAGCACCACATAATTACGGCCTTGTTCATATGAGAGGAACATTATAAATGCTGAACAGAACATTTCATATGTTTCTGATTCTCCTAGTTACTCATGTTTTTACAGCACTACTCTGCCCTTAAACCATGGGGATTCACTTTCTTGCCACATTGCGAAGACATTTTTTTTCTTCAGCTGGATGGTGTCCTCTTACACCTTGCCAACAATACAGGAATTGTAACATTACTATATTAAATGTGCAGATGCTACAAGTAATCGTTGATGTCGTAGATTATTACGCCGATGACCTTGGTTCAAAATGTCCTCTGGTGATCTCTGCGCACAAAGATGGAGGAATATCTACAACTGCAAGAGATTTGAAGTTTGTTTACTGTGCTACATGTTTTGCATCAACATGTTTGTTACATTTTGTGGGAAATGTTTCTGGATTTTTGTACGGCCACAAAGTGTGTCTGGCCTCCATATGAAAATTAATGACGTGCTTTCAGTTGTTTTTCTGAATTTTAATGCTTTTGTCGGTCCGTTTATGAAACATCGTCAAAACATATAAAAATATAAGAGTTATTAGTTTACTGCTTTTGTTTTGAAGTTGCGAGAAGCGTTAATTCAGATTGATCTATTTCACAATTTTTCGGAATGCACATATTCCAGACAGAGCCAAAAAGTCTAGTTGTTGCTGTGAAAGTACAGAACCCAACCACAAGCATAAGCTTTGTTTTCACACCAAAAAGTGATCTTTGAATGCCAGACCTTGAGTTTTTCAGAGTCATTATGGACTAAGGTCTCGGGATGTTTTCCACATGTCCCTGGGATCGTCATGAGAATATTAAAGATGTTTTCCAGCTTCCGTGGCAGAGCCAGATGTCAGAGGATCCCACAGTGAGACAAAATTAACACCGTGATCCCCTCAGTGGCATCAGGTCATGAAGGACTTTTACCCCATGGAGCAGAACTAAGGAAGCTAAATTAAAAGAATCTACTACCTTTTTTTTCTCCTTCTTTTTTAACAATGCTGCTAATTGGTTGCTTTTTCTCCAGACAAAAACTACTTCTTTCAGTGGCTGTCTGAGCCAGCCGTAATTGCTGTTTGTGTTGGCAAAGGAAGAGGAGGAGGTGGGGTAGAAGGAGGAGATCTACTCCGGTGTGTGCAGTGCACGAGATTTCCAGACCTTGGTTAAAGCCAGAGCAGGATATTGTACTAGGCAGAATTTTTTGAAGGATAAACACAGAGTTGTAATCTACCATGCCGATCCTCTCGCTTTCAGCGGCTAACCGTGTAAGGCCAGGGGTCTGCAGCATACTGTTTCCGAGGGGAACAAAACGGACCCTTCAGCGGTGTGCCCTGTTCCTCTGGACACCGATCGCACATGGAATTGGTGGTCAGCAGCTCGAGCTTGCCAGGGCTCTGTTAGGTTCACACTGCCCAGAAACCAGATGTGCACTCAGTGTTAAAAAGCCATATTGAGTGAGCTGTGGCCATAAGAAAACAATACATCTCTGGGTAAAGACACAGTGCATTTTCAACCTTGCATGATTTGGGATTTGGGATTGTTGACATTCTACTCTCGGAGTGGACGAGGTTGTAGATGGACATGCTCCCATTTCGGTTTTATAAGTGCGTCAGAGGGAGAGGAAGAGAGAGCGTGTATTCACTGAAGGATATGAAGCAGTGATGCTTCACCCACTGCTACATAAACTAGGAAGCTGAAAGAAACTGTCACAGATCCACTGCTGACACATATATCACCTCCTCCCAGGAACGCATAAATACGTCCAGATATTGGAGGGCAGCTAGGAGATAGACAAAACAAACACATAGAGAATAAATAAATTCCATCTTTACTTTGTGATTTATTTGAGCACAGACGTTCTGAACTATATAATCAAGTCATTCACCTTCCATATCAACCTCGTCATGGATTTCTGAGTTCCATGAATGCAGAGCAGCCAATATCCACGACAATCACTCCATTTTATGTCTGTTATTTTAAGGTGGAAGCTGTGTGGTCAGTAATAGCTGAAGCATAATATATACTGTATTTCACATCACACTTTAGTGGCCCCCCGAAAAAGGAAATTTGTTTGTTTGGAGCTGCTAAAAATGCAGACAAATACAGAGACAAAAGCACTAAAACTACTCATTGGCACAGACCTTGCCGAATGTCTCAGTCATAGTAAAATCTTTTAGAAAAAGTATTGACCCGTTCGAACTTTTTACAGTAAAAAAGGTGTGTGTGTGTGTGTGTGTGTGAGAGCTTCATGTGCCCTCAGCATTTGTGTGAAAGACAATACTTTTGTTGTTCGTGATGTTTGATATCTTGTTGGTTATTATGAGGTTCTGAATGTCATACTGTTCGTGCTTGTATGTGTCTGTTCTGTGATGGGTTTTATTGTCTCCTTCTACTTATGCTGCTTTTCTGGCCTTAAAAAAATGTTGAACATGTCATGAACCTGCCAGACGCTGCAGATGAAAATTAGCCTTAAGGCCGATTCTGACACATTAACATCACACTGATGGTAATCAGTTAGTTTCACCTGATTAATAAAACGATTAAAGTGGAGAATAACCATGAAATGTAGTGCACGACCTAGATAATATGATTATAAATAATATACTCCACACGTACAAATGTACATATGAACTATGTGATTTATGAATAGATGTATGTAATATAATGTTCTGCACTTGTCTTCCAAAACATCTTTGAATATCTAAAAAGGGCTCTAGAGGTAAAATGTATAATCAATATTTTGTGATTTAATAGAATTCTATCATTGTTCATTTAACCACAGATTTGATTATGTGGGTGTTTCCCCTAATGGCCACAATATCATCATATCATCATCATCTGCCAATGATAAATGAAAGAACGCACTCACTTAAAGTCGGCCTTTGAAAGTTAGTAACACAGAGTTATTGACCTTGCACAGTCACGGCTGGACATTTACTCGTGGACCGAGACAAAAGAAAATACTGAAGATGAATGTTATTGTGAGCGGAGAGCTCAAGTGTGAGCACAAACAGGTTATACTGTATTCCCCAGCTGCAGCAGTACACAATACACCAAAATTGAGGGTAAGAATAAATAATTTTCCTTGCCAAGCCTGTGAAATCTAAGTACATACGTTGTCATTGTGTGACCTGCCAGGAGTAGGTTTGTAACAAAGCCCCCCCAGACCTCCTGAAAAAAAAAAAGAAAAGGTACAAAGACTGAGGAATGTCTTTATCAGGAACAAAAGAGGTGACTCAGGGCTGACAGCGCTGGGGGAATTCATTTCTCTCCCAGTTGGTGGTGTGGACTTCTGGCACACAGTAATGAAAAGCCATGATAAAATCTTTAATTTCCATCTTGTTTATGGGTGAGCAAATGGTAGGCTAAATATTCCCGGCTGCTATTATTTTCTGTGGCCATGGGGCAGCTGCGATGAATCATTCTAAATATGATCCACAGAGGAATTCCAGCGTCCCTGTGCTCGTTCTCACTCCGCCATCCAAAAATCAAGGCTCCCTTTTAAAATATTTGCTACTTTACATGTGGAGCTTTTCCTCGGCACAACGCTGCATTGTTACAGATGAACAGCCCCACAGATAATCAAGAGAAAAGAGTACATCAAACCATAAAGTCCCCCAAATAAATGCTTCACTGTGTTCTGTGTCCCAAGTTGTATCTGCTATAAAATATCAGGAAATTAAAGTGTGTAGTAAAGATTTACCAGCTACATATGTAGTAACTAGTTATTGCATTTACAGTATAAGTTTTAATATCAAGGTCCTTTGTCTTTGGCGGGTGTGTAACACTTGTTAGTTAATGTTTCCAGGTCGTAGTCTTGGGGGACCCTGTAAATTAATGACATTACCACAGCAATTATGCAGTAATTTAAGCACACTTAAAGTCACAAAGCATAATTATCATCTGCCCACCACATATTTACAAGTGCTACCAAAGTTTCTAGCGCCGTGTCCTCAGCTGCAGGGCCATTCATCACATGTTCGGCAGCGAGCGAATGAAAGGATCATTTTCCACTGGCCTTTAAGCACAGCATTGTCAGAGAGTTCAACAGCCAAGCGACAGATGAGTTAGGAGCCCCCCAGGGCCCTCCTATCCACCTAGCTCTCAGTTGCTTTGTCCAACAGACACTGAATAGGTGAGCCTTTGTGCTGACCCCCTCACATCTGCTGACCCACCCAGCCCCCAATGAGCTTCCTCCTCTGCAGTGACAATGTGCTCCAGAGAACTGATACAGCCATATCTGCGTTACCTCTGTTTTATGTCTGGATTTATGTCACTTTTACACTCGCTACGGGCGAACCGGTGAAAAACATCCCGACGAGAGCTCCTCCACAGGGGTTTACAACCTAATTACATTTTTGGGAGCTGCACTGAAACACAGCATATTACTATAATAGTCCATGAAGTTTTTTTTCTTCTTCTTCTTTACAATGCATGTGTACTGTGATGGAAGGGCCCATTGGAAATATCTTATGTTCATTAAGATTCTGGGATTTTTTTTCCAGTGGGCAGTTTGCGAATCATCTTGCTTTGTGGGGAGGCTTAGATCATGTTTCTTAATGCCCCCCTCGTCCGTGTTGACTGACGGGTCCTGGTTTTCTCTGTGTCCCATTGTAACCTACACATTTGTTTTGTGCGTTCTCAATATTCGTCCAACAGAGGACACATTCATAATGTCGTAAACTGACACATTGTCATTAAAGCTCGGGGCAGATTCAGGCTTCCAGTGAGCTTCACTAACATTTGGACAGCGACACATCGTACACTGGCCTGCGATTGTATTCTTGTAAGCTCTAAAATATGGGATGATTTCAAACAACCTTCAATGGCTTGAATAAATAGCTATCAGGCTAACGTAACTAACTTCCTTTTGCCTGATTCCAGTGGAAAATAAAACACTACTTTTCCTTTGCTCTTTATGAAAATGAACACAAGATGCTGTACTTGAATGTACTGCAACGTCTGCCTCAAACATTGTCTAAAAAGATGGATTGGGAGCAGCTTAACATATGATTATACCCAGCAGGAATAATGATTTAAAGCCTCAGAAAAGACGTGATCTCTACAATGTTGGCAGTAACGTAAGGAAGTTGAAAGATGTCCTGGAACAGGAATCACCACCTCCACTTTGCCTCCACATCTGGTCGCTCCTCTTCATGTCATCATGAGTAACAACACTGATTTATGCAAAGGCTGGGCATTTATCCATAATCGGCCTGCGGTTCTCCACAAGAGTGTTCATATTCATCATAAGGAGAAGGATGTGCATGTGAATGAGAAGGTGCCCAAAGAATTCTTGCCAAACCTCCATGAAAAAAGAAAGGAAAGCTGTTGAACACTTTAACATGAGAGGATGTGCAGATCAAGAGGATGATGCATTACTGTCATCTTCATGTACAGAGGAGAATCCACGTTTCCGAGGTAAACGGGCCTCCTCTTCTAACCACGCCAGTAACCGTAAGCCCTCTACAGCGAGACAAAGCACTGGCACTTTTTACATCCCTCACACGGTGATCAGGAGGTGTTTCTTCAGATGTGTCTCTACACAAGAGAGTTGTGACTCCAGTTATGTCAGAGCTCACGTCTCCCTTTTCTTCAGACAGAATTGTGCCAACTCTCACCTCTCTCGGAGACCCCGCATCACCAAATTTGCAGAGATGTCAAGTTTCTCCTTCAGTCTATTTTCAAAGATGTCTGTTTGATGTCTGCCAGATCTTAAGAATGTAAAATTTCCTCTCTTGTCCTTTCCCAGAATTTACAGGTCCTTCACCCCAACTTTTGGAGCCGTTCCCTTTTATTTTAAGAACTTCAAGACATGCAAGGGGCCCAGAGTGATTCTTACCCTGAGTAAGGCAACACGGCGCTGCCAGAGAGAGAGCAGCCCTTACATACGTTTACAGGAATTTCTTTTTAAGATACTTAAAACATTGAGCTCTTGTTTGTTTGCGTTTGTATTGTTTGCAAGGTAAGACTCAATTAACGAATGAATTGAATCTTGAATCTAAATCAAAGCTGAAAAAGTTGATGCAGTTGTGCAAAATGCAGTAAAATGTTTCTGACACCTAATTCAGTCTTATCTTTATTGTCAGAACAATAAAAGCACTTATTTGTATTAAGAACTATATGTGCTGTGCTCGAACTAGCAGTACTGTTGAGTTCTCCCAAGAAACTTTTCACAGAAGTTCACAGAAGAAATCTGATTTTGGGGTCGGCCTCAAAGACATTAAATCAGTGCTTTGCCAGCAGACATGGTTTCATGTGAGAGACATCTGAAGAGAATATTTAGCACTTAGCACTTAGCAAGGAGACTCATCTTTATCACAAAGCATACTCTGACCTGGAGGTCCTGTCTGAACTACCAGCTTTAGTAATTATTCTGGACATGGACGACGTGAGGAAAGAAGATGTGCACTTAGTGTTTGCTGGTGAAGCAGCAAAGCAGCTCAAGACTGACAGGGCCCCCCACTGACCCACCACGGCGGTGCACCTGGGCAAATCGCGCCCAGGTGCACCGCTTCATGTCATTCCAAGCATGTGTATCGTAGGGACAGGTGGCAACACTAGCGTCCATGGAGCCAAGCTGACCCAGAAGTACAGTGACCGAAATGAAGTTTAGTTTTCCAAGAGAACGTCAGAGTTTTTTTTAGGAGAACACAAAAGTATTTATGTTTTTTTTCCATAACACACAACTCCTCTGCCATCGGTGACAATAATTTTAGTAATAAGATGAACAGAAGATGATAAAAAATCGTCATGATGTTATTATGAGTTCTTACCTGAAGTGCAGTGAGGATGTTGGGCAGCGCTTGGCCATAGGTGTCATGGCAGTGAACTGCTAGAGAGCTGGTGGGCACCTCCTTCATCACGCTCTGCAGCATCTTAAGCATGGAACCTGGAGTCCCAACACCGATGGTGTCCCCAAGAGAAATCTCATAACAGCCCATTTCATACAACCTCTTCGCCACCTAAAGAAAAGTGAGGATATGGTACAACGCTCTCATCCAATTAGGAGTGAAAAGGCAGACAGAAAATACTTTTATCACCTTTAATGCCCCTCTATAGTTACACTTGGAACATGGAGAACTCGCTCAGTGGCTGAAACCATAAAACCAAATTTTCTGCATCCAAGCAGAACTTTAGTAATAAAACAGACACCACCCAATCCCCAGACAGCTACTCATGCTGCTGACATAAGAGCTCTCTCTCTCGTAGTTTAATGAAATGAGCATCATCTCATAAATTCACTGTGTGTGAAAAGTGGGGAAAAAAAAGCATTTTGACAGGCTACGAGGAAGACGTGACTAAAATCAGCTCCTTGTAAAAACATTTCAAATTGACGGCTCATTCAGATTTTCTTCGCTGAATATTAAAGTACAGTGAGAACGTGCAAGGTTTCTCTCACCTCAGCAACTTTGGAAGGTTCAATGTGTCCCTCGTGGGGGCAACCAAGGGCACAAGACACGTATCTGAAAGTGAAAGAGGACATTTGTGTGAATTTTAATGTGTTTATGTCACATTTGGCAGCATCTGATTTTCTGACTACACTATAAAAACCTCAGCTGCTGCTTGTGGGGAAGTCGTACTATAGCTGCTATTCGCATTTATGTTGAAAAGCAGAATATTTCAGTGTTGCCTATTGTTGTTTGATGGACCAGCTTGGTCTGAATAAAAGAGGATAAAAAGATCTTTGGTATTTTGGCTGTTCATCTGTTTTGTCAACGAGATTTACATGAGATTTGTTGGTGGTGGTTAGATTTTGGTGGAGATCCAGATTTTGATCCGATGCCATTTGGCACTTGGAAAGTGACAGTGCTTAGACTAACACACTCTTGTTCTGATGTGTTTATTCCTCTTTTTTGCATGGAGAGCTTCTTGTTTAAGATTTTCCATCTTAAACAAAAGGCACAACTATATTCAGTAACTTGCTCTGTTTGCTTTGCTTTAATCTCCATCTGGACTTGTGGTGTACTAATGCATAGATATAACGTGGTGAACATCTGGACGTTTGCTATAAAAAGGTATCATTACTGAACTGTGTGTTTTCTTCTACATATAGACACTGCAGTACTCTCAGCTGTTTTCTTATCAGAATAAACGTGATGAAAACATTAGAGATGTGTTGTGAGTACTAACCCCCGGACTGGAATCTGTCGCTCTTTGGCAGTTTTGATGACTTCCTCGAACCTCCGCATGCTTTCATCGATGGAGCAGTTAATGTTTTTTTTACTGAAGGTTTCAGACGCTGAACCAAACACCGCCACCTCAGTAGCACCAGCTGCGACCTTATAACAGGAGAGAAAAATGGACTTGTAAAACCATTTTGAACACTGTGCTGCAGTCACACTTACGTAAGTGCTGTAATTATCTGGCAAAAAAGAATGTAGCACCAATAATTAACTCGGATTGACAAGCATGGATAAATACTTGTGGTTCATAGCAGAGATCATTGTGCTGAACTGAAAATTAATGCTTACGGCATCTTGGAAGCCTTGTATGTTAGGTGTCAAAACAGGGTAGCGAACATGAGGCGCTCTCTGGATTCCTCTGAGCACATCAGTGTGGTCTGCCATCTACACGCAGGGGGAGAAAACACATGATGTAGAAAAATAAACCTTTAACATCATCTCAACACGCTCCTGAGAATACATCATCTTGCGCAAATATTTTCATAAGAGGACAGAATCACTTCTTCATGTCACATTTCTCGGCGCAAACAAAACACGAGACATGTTTGCGTTAGCTCTTTTTCAGGAAATAAATAGTGGCACAATTTATGACAGGAAATGAGAGGGTGACTATATGAGGAATATCCCCTTCTAAAGCATCTGCAAGGATCCTGGAGGAGCAGAGTTTCCTCCGCGCTTATGCAGACAAGAGAGAGAGCTAAATAAATCACTCAACACTCTTTTTCTGTGCACAAAGAAGAGTTATTACCTGGGGTACCCACTTTGAGGAGACAAAGCTGGTGGCCTCAATCACAGGCAGGCCTGTTCCTGAGAGCATGTCTATCAACTTGATTTTCACCCCTGTTGGAACAATTTCCTGGGGAACAATGAAACTGAAACAGCTGTTTCTGGATTTGATTTCACACAAGATGGGAGGTACAACAAGCAAGATATCTGGCAGATTGTTTTTTTGACTTCCTTTTTTTTTTTTTGTTGTTGCTACGCTGCCTGCCAATCACATTGATATCTAAATTCACATGCAGAAAACCTCTCAAAACATCCATTATTTCTCATAATTACATGTTATGGTAAATATGCCTGCATCCCGTGCAATCTGTAAAACTACAGGGGCGCAGTAAAGAAACGATAAAGCGGTGACACACTAAGCAGAGCAAACTAAGCCAGAAGCCGTGTCATCTTTCCTATTCAATTTCAAAGAAAATGTGAAGCATATGCTCCTGGTAATTGTGGCACATAACCCATATGTTATGAATTGCTTTCTGCATGCAGTATACAGAAGAAATTGGGTTTTCCCCAAGGTGACCATGTATAGAAATACAAATCATGGGTGCATATACATGAAGTGCATACCTTTTCGTTTTGAAGTCCATCTCTGGGGCCAACTTCTACTATCTTAACAAACTCTGGGTACTCATGTCCTGCAATGGTCTGGAAGAAATATCAAAGACAAACAGAGAAGAGGGGATGAAGAAGTCAACAGGACGCTGAACACAAGCAGTAAGTCATGGCTTTGGCATAGGATGCTCCAGGGCATGTTATTTCTAACATGAAAAACTGTCTACCTCAAAGCCAGATGAAACCTGAGAACCAAAACATAAGCCTGTCATGCCATTAGGATGCAAGCTGAGGAGATCACAGAGAGGAAGGTAGGCAGGGGGTAACTCCACACTAACCACAAAGGGCTTTCTGGGGATCAGGGTACTTTTCTGGACTCAACCTTATATTTCTAGAGAGGTAAAACACAGGTAAACCATCACTGAGCACCACCATGCTGAACAAAAACCACTAATCTGATCGATTTGTGACACAAAACAAGCTAACGTGCGAATGTTAGCATTGTAACCGTTCGGCTAACGTGTTAGCAAACATTTGGAGCCGTTTTCTCTTTACCTGTCAAATTTAGGTCCAATAATCACCAAAATATCCGCGTATTTTGCTTGTCGGACACTGACCTGCCCTCACTGACGAGATAAGTCGCTAACTTTTTGTGCAGAGCAGTTAGCTAAACTGTTTAACTGTAAGAGAAAAGCAGTGGGTTACAGTTAGCATAGTTAGCACAGTTAGCACCGTTAGCTAACACTAGCTAACACTAGCTACTGCACCTTACAGGGCCTCCATGTTGGATCACCTGTACTCGATTACTTCCTTCCTACTTTATAAATATTGTTATCTTTTAAATCCACAACATTTATTCAAGTATAAAATAGGAGCATGTGCAGTAGTTTGACACCAGTAAATACAACACAGAAATACTTCTTACTGACAAGTCAATGCATCAGTAATGTGGTACATGAAGTACATTTTCTCTGTAATACTTATGTACTTTGGAGTAACATCTTGAATGCATGGCTTTTACTCACTAATGCAGTGTTTGTTTGTTTTTTTACTGTGGCATTGGTACCTTTTGGGGAATTAATGAATGAATGATTGATGAATTCAGCTCAACCATTCAAGAAATGTGCAGCTATGAGATGTTAAAAGGCGGCACACTAATATTACACACTCAATTCAGTGTGAATATTAGATTTACTAATAAATACATGCTTATCATGTGATCAGGGAGTGTTAATTATATAGAGAGAAGTATTATAAGCAGTCTATTTGTCCCCATGTAGTAAACAAATATTCTTCTTGTTAGTGTTTGACAAGTAATTGAAATATTATTCAAATAAGATGTGAAACAGACGTATATACAGACGAAGCATCGTGGGTTTACAAATCATTTCCTCCAGACATAAGGGACCGTGTTTATTTGGTATAGAGCCCAGCAAAAATCACAATACGCAATCACAATATCTGTGAAAATATTCGCAATGTGTTTTTTTTTTTTTTTTTTTTGCATGTCGTTCAGCCCTATTGCTCGTTAAAATATTATCCTATAATCACGTTGGAGCTACATAACGCAGAGGAAACAAAAGCATCTAATCTGCATCTTAAGTCACATACAGTCAAATCAGGAAGATGAAAACAATTTACCATTCTTATTTAGAGAGGGTCCCATGCATCCTCAAAGAATGTAATTATGTATAAGAGCAGAGCAGAATTTCAACTGAAGAGCACCATTATATAAGCAGCACGAGCATCAGTGCTGTCATCAGAGGCTGAAGGCTGTGCAGCCTGTCTGTTATTAGAGTCATGTGGCAGAGCATGTGCAGCAGATTAGAAACAAGGAAAACAACGCCCACCTTCTCCTCCAGCAGCCAGCGTCTCAGCCATGGGTAGTCCTGGAGGAGTTGCTCATAGCTCAGGCAGTGCTTCACTGTAGTGGGTACGTTACCCATCCGAAAGGCTGCTAATCAGCCCGGTGCAGCTCCGTGTCCTCCGAGACTAACCTTCACAGACCGCTGCTACTAATAAAGCAAATTGAAGCGTCAGATCAGTATGCTAATGCTGGCCTGGAAGATGGAGGGCCTCGCTGCACGAGGGGATGGCGTTAGAGGAAGGCTGCAGACAGCGAGGATGATTCAGCAGTTGCCATGGTAGCCACGTCCCTAACAAGGAGGGGAACAAACCAGAGAGGGATGGAGGGGTGGTGGAGAGACAGAGAGAGAGAGGAAAGGATGTGAAGCAAAGTGGCAAATGGAGAGATGTGAGAGATCAGTCCTACGTCTTAGACTGGGAGTACTAGATGAAGCATTTTGGGAAGAGATATAATATTTTTCTATTATCTGTGCCGCATATTCTTTAAGGTCCTGGGGGACGTTGGAGACAATCCCAGCTGATAATGGGCAGTGAGAGGTGGCTAGTCAACCACTTTCACTCACACCTACAGGCAATTTAGAGTCACTACTTAACCCTTGTATGGTGTTCGGGTCTGTGGGAGCCGTTTTCATTTTTTTATCAAGAGCAAAATGATACGATTAATTATTTTTCCAAACTCAGACTCATTGGCCTTGGCTCATATTGATGAGTCTGAGTTTGATTCTTTTCTTTTGATAAAGAACATGAAAACGGATGAAGGGTTAAAGGGTTAAAGTAACCTGCATGTCTTTGGACAGTGGGAGGAAGCCGTAGAGAAAACCCACGCAAACTCCACACAGAAAGGTTCAAGGTTGAAACCACAAACCTGCCGACCGGCGTGTTCGACCCTGGATTCTTCTTGCTGTGAGGCAACAGTGCTGACCACCGCACCACCGTGCAGCCCCCAGAGATACAATATGTGCATTAAAAAGGGTAATGAAGGTACAGGGCGGAAACTATGAGGAATGAATGATGCATGAACAAGCCCAGTCGTGCACTCTTTCTTGATTGTGGTAGCATTTCAACCAGTAAGAAGTCTCACAGTCGGTGTTTTATCTTGAGTCAACAACAAGATTGGATTCACATTCAACTCCCTGTTCGAGTGCGAATTGAGGGCTTCAGGGAAACAGGCTGCTTTGATTGATCTCCTGTGACCTAAACATTTGAGGGGTTTTCATTGCCAGACGTGACACTGCTGCCAATGTCAACTGCATGGTGTAATAAAATCCCTTGTTAAGCCAGGGCAACATTTACCAGAGAATGAGCCATTCTTCTGAACCCAGATGTTAACAATAGAGGGGCTTAATGAAGTCCTAGCATTCAACCATCTCACCACGCTAAACTGCTCTGTGATGAGAGAGCTCTACCTCTCTCTCAGGAGAGGAGGGCGACGCAGACTTCAAGGTTGATATCTATCAGTTGCCACCCCCTAAAATTTAAAATGCCTTTTGGTGTATTGCCTCTAATCTCGTATACATGATCCTCTTGGGCGCAGAAAAACAAGGAGCGCAGCAATGATTATCTCTGCCAAATGAAAGGAGTAAGGGGAAATTTCTGTTGTATTAATAATTCATTCATGTGAAACATTTTTTGGGGGATTTAAATTCTTTTTAGATGGCTGTAAATTGCTGCTTTAAATGCACGAGAGCACAGAAATAATAAGTAAAACAGCATTCTGCAGAGGCACTAAATTAGTGCTAATTATTTATATAAGTCTGCTACCATAGTGTTTGATATGTAAACTGTATCAAGAAGCTTTTAAATAAATTACAAAGGTTGAGAAATTTGCTGTCATCATCACCATAACAAATGTCAGTCATCATTTGTATTTTCTGTCCATTTTCAGAAGAAAAATAGCTTCTCAGTGGCTCTTTTTCAATCAACGATAACCGCATCAATTAACCCTAACTGGCCTTTTAACATTTCATTTCTTCTCTCAAAGAAAAGCAGCAGCCATGGTTTATCTTGACAAGTACCAGCTGCAGACGGTCCCTTTAAGGAACCGGCCTTCGGGGGGTTTCCTGCTTTTAGGAATCAATGTAATGCAGGTGAGTGGAAACTTTAAGGTTTAAGAAGTAGAGGAAGAGTTTCTACAAAAATCAGTGCCATGAAACACCTGTAAAAAAGGGAAGAACAGCTTTCTTGGTAAGATGCTGGAGAAATATTGTGGTTTCAAGCTAGTATTGATTGATATGTGTGTGAATTATCGCTATTTACCTTTTATGTTGTACATACATTTATATAGTATAAGAACAATTGTACATTTCAGTTTGTCTGAGTGCACTCAGGATAGAGGATCTACAAAACTGTGCGTCAGATTTTCACATTCGCAATCAAATCAAAGGGTGAATTTTTGCATCATTAGCATTAGCGAGTTCGATTTGTTCAGAATTATGAAGGGAAATAAATGGCTATTCAGTCTAATTTTCAGGCTAGTCACAAACAAAACCACTGTACAACCTTGAAGATGCTTCCAATAAGGTTTAACTCTGCTAAGGGACAATAATCTTTACCTTTGTGGAGATTAGACAAACAGATATGTCTTGACAGGAAAAAGGATGTTTCTGTGCTACTTTGTAAGCTGTCTCCTGAGAACAATATATTTTACACATGAGGATTTTGGAGACCAAGTAGATGATAAATGCCTCACGATATTAAATGAAAATCAAACAGTGCAAATGTTACTGAACTAGAAAAAGCTGCATATAAAAGCCGTTTTTGTCCTAAGAAAGAAACAGATGTGAAAAAACAGTACTTTATAGAGTACAGGTTTCGGCATGGCATGAAAGAAGTTTTAAGCTCTCAGATATATAGTGAAAACAAAGTGGAATAAAGAAAACAGGAACCAGATTAAATCAATTTTCATCCTCCATCCGTCTTCAATTTCTACATCGTGGATTTAACTGAACTGTAACAACAAGAGAGTCCTGGTGCTGAGCGAATGGCACATCATCATCACCCTGAAAGTATTAATCATGCCATGCACGTAGCGTTTTATACCCAGAGAAGATGGAAAGGTTTATTGGATATGTAGTCAGAGGAAATAACACAGTCCTTTAGCAACAGGCCACTTGATGATGTATAATTGAGCCATGCATAATGCACGCTGCACTGGAAGAGTGGAGGCTGGACGTATAGCAATAATCACCTCCCGTCTCAGTTCCATTATATTCTGCTGTGTACTGGGAGGAAAAGTGACCACAAACACTTTCAAATGTAAAGCCTTTATAAAAATAGCAGTATACCTCACAGCTTCTTCAGGAAGGCCAGCCGCTATGAGCCAACTTTCCACAGCTCCCCTTAGAGACAGCATGTGTGTTAAAGATTATCCTGACAGTAATCACACCACAGAGCGCCCTGTGGCTTTTAGTCACAAAAGCCACTGACCTGTGTGTTGGTTTTGTATCCGCACATGATCGCGACTGCCGAGCACGGATTTATAAAATAGGATTTCTCTGGCTCTGTGCTTGCAGTTCAAAGTAACGTTGAGGGGACTCTTCTGTCCAGAATAATGAACACTAGTCTATATTTGATAAGGAGTCAAAAACAGTCTTCATTGTCTCCACGCAGGCACTGCTTAACACCTCTTTGTCACAGATACATTCAAGCGGATGTTTCTAAGCAGCCAGATATTTATCGTGCAGATTGTTATATTGTACCGTAGAGGGCTTCATGGCTGGATTACGGCTCCGTCTGGATCATAAAGTACAGAGATTTCCTTCAGTGTATCCATAGCCTTGGTGGAAGAAATTGAATTTCACAGCAAAATTTACAACAGCAAGAATACACATGGGTTAAGTGGTAGCTGCTGACATCTCTATTTGCTGTCTGAATTGGTACATTAGCATGTTTTGTTCGTTATATACAGGGGACAGATAAACATCAGCCTGGTAAAATCGAATGCACTTTGGTATGGTATCGTTTGAAATGCTTTCATACTTGTATCGATGCCTAGTTTCAGTACAGACACCTTCCTGTTTCTTTTTGAGACACAACAAAATACAATCAAAGAAGTCAGCGAGGTTTTAAATCTGAGCAGACAGTTGACAGCCTGTGTGTCGTCCTTCTGCAGTCCTTTCACATGCAGTTAAGACAAAATACGCTTGTATAACCTTCAGCGCCTAATATTGAGTTAAATATTTGTTTTTAATTCTGAGCCACTCGTGATCCACTTTCATGAGACGTTTACTCAAAACCAGAGAATGTCTTTGAACATTTTGACAATTTGAACATACAGACAGACATTTATTGAAAGAATAGTGAAAGATGTCCTGTAGTCTTTCACCTCAGAGAGGTCACTAAGACACAGTAAGTATATCCTTCAACTATTAACACTACTAAATACCTTTTAATTGTCTTGGCTTCTTCGGTGATGCTGGTTAACTCAGAGTCCATGCCTTTAAGACTCGGACCAGCAGGTTTTAATAGAAGCAGTTTACCTTTATAGGGTGAACTGTGTGTTTTGCATCTTGCTTTTGTTCTTTTTGTCTTTCCTCAGTTCATAATAACGCCCAGATATGCCCAGATTCTTCTAATGCACCCTGTTTTGGCAGCATATTAAGACATTGGTTTGAGATGATAAATCAGCATGTTTAATACAGGATAGCGACATCCTTGGCCTCAGAAACAGGTTATTATCCTGTGCATCTGCTTTCGTTTGTGTTTTTCCTTTAAACCTTTTTTTATAATTTTTTTTATGTCTTCTTTGACGTAAATTGTACAGTAGATGGGTGACAGGAGGATATAACTAACCTGCACAAAGAGAAGAGAGCAGACATTGTTAGCATATCATGTCAGAAGCTTTTATTTCTACTGAGACAAACCCACATTTCCCATGGAAAATATGTTTCATAAATGCTCCTTGCAATAGAAAAAAAAAGAAAATGGAAACCCCAGACCGGATTTACTTTAAAAACAACTGTGTGTAAATATATTTTATAGAGTTTTGCAAAGTAAACAGATGGTTTAATTCATGATTCCAGTTTGTTTATTAAACACTGCTAACCAGTTCAGCTGACCCATACATTTTAATGCGTGCATTAAATCCAGACTAAAAGTTTTGAAAATATAGAAGCGGTTTAAAGGCACAGGTGCCACCTCTAATAGTAATGGGAAGTGACAGTTGAGTTCACAAACAGCTTGTTGTAACTCTGAGAACCTCAAACCCTCTGCTCTCTGACTGGGGAAGCTAATGTGCATATGTGAATAACAAGCAAACATGACGGCGTTTGAGCGTTGCCCTCTGTCGGGACACATTCCTCCCTGGTCCTGCTGCAGCCTTGTCATACCAAACAACATGTAAAAATGTGACCCATATGGTCTCCCTTTTCAAGAGGGTCTGATTGAGCTGTATGGAAGTCGTAGCCCACCCACGGAATACAAATAAGGAGAACCATATGTGGGGAGATGAATTAGGTAAACTGCACAACATTTTTATTAGATACAATTTCACTTGCCTTGTGGATGGACTGCAAGGTGACACTTTGAAAATAAACTTTGAGCCACAGAAAGAAAAAGACCTCTGGTTAACACAGGATAAATCAGTGGAACATGGAATTACTAAACCAAATGAACAGTAACCGTTATGTTTTGTAGTTGTATTAGATTGACCAGAATGTGATCAAAATAAGCATCATGTCAATCATCCAGCCTGGCTGCATTAGACCTGACTGCACCAGTAATTAAGCCAGGGTTTAACTAGGAGTGTGTCTTTATAGGACTTGGCATTTTAAAGTCCATTAAGAGTGTGAACAAACGTTTAGTTTCACAGTTTATTGTTATGTTTGTGTAAAATCAAAACTTTTACCCCGTGGACTATTGACCGCATTTGTTTTTCATCTCTAATACAAATGTTCTCTTTTATAACACGTTTATAAAATGAATAACTACTCAAAATATGTTAAATACACGGTAAATAAATCATTATAGGAAATTAAAGGGTTCTGCAAGGCCGGGAAGCTTTGGGTTTGGAAGCCACCTGGCATTGAAAAATACACATATGTTCAAAATATGAGGTGGAATTTTTGTTGTCTTGCTCATACATAATGAGGAAAAGGTACTTTTTTTCTTGCATACATAAAGTGCTTAGAAACTGTTGACAATTATCTTAATAATAAATAAAGATTTTCTTTGAATCATAAAAGTTTATAAACTATTTAATATGGATGACTGAGAAAACCACTCCACTAAAATCAGGCTTTACTCAGCTTTGAACAAGAAAACAAAGTATAAAATATAGATATTCTGTGATTTCATCTGTCTCCTCGTATCGTTAGACAGCACGAACACCTCTGTCGGTGGTCTCAGAAGATCAGTGGCCCGTTACGCCAGCTTTTTGTTTTTGTTTTGCAGCATTTCCTGCTTGTTTGGTTTCCATTAAATAGAAAAATGACCAGAGTCATCAAGCATTTGCACTTTTCTGACAGATAGCCAGTCCCAGCCTGCTTGCAGCCTGCAAGATGAGCTCTCCTTACTAAATTTATCACATTTGCTAAACAAAAGAACATGGTCTAAGCAGCCGCTCACATGGACACGTCTGCTTTCTCAATCAGGTTAAGAGAATAAACATGTTTGTGGTAGAAAAAAGCTAAATATCAGCACCTGGAAACACATCTTGACATTATGTAACTGTGTTTATGTAAAGCCAACAGTATGTTGTGGCGTAAACGATAAACATGAGAGCACGATGCATGAATAATTGACAAGAAACCCTTCCCGGAACGTAAACTGCAATAGGTTGTGACCCTTTTTCAGCGTGTTTCTGAAGTGGCCACTGGAAGTGCCGATCTGATGAATGTCAGGGCACCTCTGACTCACTGCAGCCTGCTTTTGACCGCGGGGGTCTCAGAGGAGAAGCAGCCACTTTATGAATGTGCCCTGAGTATGGCAATTGTTACCCTTCCCTTTCATGTGGTCGGAGAGTTGCTGTCGAGAGGGCTGCGTAGTTTTGGAGAGCCTAAATAGGAGCTCATTCATAGCAGCTCCTGCCGTACAGAAAAGGAAGAAATGTGGCTGAATTGGAAAGAATCCATGATATTAAACAGTAGATGGGATTGTGAAGTGCTACGAGTAATCATGCCAGGCAACAGGCCGCAGGAATGCAAATCACCCCTCAAGCCAAGAGTTAAGTTAGCAGGTGGCCTCTTCTATTCACCGAATGTCAACACTCCTTTTAGATGGAGCCCACATAACATCTGGGCAGGCCAGCCACTGCTTTTAATTAAGTGAAATACAGTCACTCAATGTTCTGCCATGTCAGAGAAAAAAAATGTTATAAAAGTGGGAGGGTAGGGGGAGAAAAAGTGCAACAGTACATATCCTGTGTTCAGTAAAGGTCAACACAGTTGTGTAAATAAATATTAATCTTTAACCTAATCCATAGATTTCCAAAACTATTGAAAATAACTGCGTAATCAGGGTACTTCTCTGGAAATAGCACACTCTCCTGCATTTTTCTGGACGTTTTGCTAATCCTGAATGAGGAAGGAAATGCAAAAACACCCGCTCAGTTTAGTTTATGGTCTCCACTTTGTTTCCAGGGGTGAATCGTGGAGGAGATGGCAACATCCACGGTGTGAGTCTACAGAATGCAAGCAAGAACAGCGATGTGCCACACACGGCTCATAAATCTTGTGATGGATGGTATCTTTCCCCATAATCAGGAAGGGATTGCTTACAAAATGATATACCATTCTCTGCTGGCAGCCTCGTGATAATCACCCTTTTGGGCTTTGGTCTTTGGAGGTCACATTGCTTTACTGCTAGCACTGTACCACTAGCATTACACTCCCCAAGAGCATGTCAACAGGCTCAGTGGGTGGACCCCTAGTTTATATCATAGATGTCAAACATTTATAAACCTGAAATGGTAGTCCAGCAACAGCGTGTAAAACATCAGCAGACCTCCAAACTGAAATACAAAAGGACAACTTGAATTTGAAAAGGCTGGAGGACTTGCAGCTGGAGCAGAGGGAACAGCTCCAAGACGAATTGCATTTCTGCATATAGTTTAGGTCGATCAGTGCAGCAGGAAAAGCTGCGAGCTCAAGTGAAGGCAAAGCAAAAGAATTCTTTCAAGTGGTACATTTATTAAAATACACAACACTCTACATTAAGATATACTTTCCCCAAACGTGAGCTTGAATTAGTGTGAAGCAAAAGACGCTTGCAGCTCTGACAAAGTCCACAGCGGAATGAGAAAACAGTGTTTATGGAAGAGTTTCATTCTGCGCTGATATAATCCCCTTATGAGGACACACTGTGTTATAAAGAAACAAAAAAAGCTGGCTTGGAAAAGGTGAAACAGTTTCAGTGTTGAAAGACGGTGACAGCTTGAAAATAGCTTTGGCCAGTTTGGTTTAGATTAGAAATCACTCACTGTTTTTTTCTCCCAGTGATCCAGTTTGATTTAGAAAATTTCCGACACTCTGTTCAAGTTGGGATGTCGGTGCTAAGAGCGTCATTGTGAGGTCTCCCTTGTTTATCAGATTAACTTGCGATGCTGCATTTTGTGACATTATTCTCTAAGTATGAGTCATTTCTAATTGTTGGTCCATTATGAGAACAAACTAAGTACAAAATTAGCAGTGAAAAAAAAACACACATCATATACAAACATCCAAGTACAATTCCACATAGCTCAGTGAGCATTCATAGCACAAATGTTGTAAAAGGGGAAAAACAAGCAAAAGGGGAAGCGATCTTATGTATCATGATGACTCCAGTGAATAGTTAACTCATAAAAGTTATCATACAGATGTAAATAAGAGAGAGTATATGCCAGCGGACACAAAAGGTAAATGATAACTGACGTTAAGTAAAATCATCATTTTGTCCTAATCATTTTAAATATCACAATATTCAGTGCTATTTTTAAAAAAGAAAATAAATTAGGTAATAAAACTTTATATACATAATACTGTACATCACATCACACCTGCAGTAAATGTGTTTTCCAGCGATTCCCATACCAGATAGCATAAATTAAAGTTAGCCCGGGCCCCTAATGGCAGCCACAGGACCTAACGACCATATTTCTGTACTTCTTGAGGATAACGTTTGAGCTGTCGTCGAAATAAAGTACTGATATAGCGTTGAGCTTGGTTGGGGCACAGCATGGCTTTGGCACATTGTCAGGAAACATTAAATGGACCTATAAATGAGAGCATAAATTGGGTTTAAAAGAGGTGCGACAGCGGTGAGTTTTAAATGAATCATAACTGCTAAGAACATTATGGCGGCTTATAACGTGATTTTATTGCAATACACGCTAAAGAACACTTACCAGCGTTTGCACGATTGCGTGATTTGTTGCATTCATGTGTGCGTTGAGTGGAAAAGAGCATTCACCATCACAGTAAAAAGCTGCGTAGCCCTCAGGCGCAATGATCCAATCCTTGACAAAAAAAAAAAAGCTTGGTGATTTTTCTCTGTGTCACCTCATAATTTCAATAAAAATGTTAATTGTTCATTGTGTTATTACAGTTAGTTCTTCTGGGATATGAAACAATGTTGACATAAATGTCTTACCTGCCAGCCCAAATCTCGAAAACTAACATAAAGTTCGTGCTTCTTGCAGGCTTGCTTCTGTTCACTGGTGTTGTAATCTGAAAAAGTAAATGGTTATTAATCATAACAGAAGGTAATGATTGATTATGTCAATGAATATGGCATTAAGTGTCCTATCTCGTAGTTACAGGTGTTTTCTTTCCGCTTTGCCTTTACAAGGGGCAAACTAAGCAGGATATTTGTAATAGTCTACAAAGGGTTTCCTTCATTATTCCTTGAGATAATTCACGATTAATGAGATGAGATAATGAGATGTACAGGGCGATGCATTATAGGTCTCAATCACATTCACAGGAATGTTATTTCAGTTTGTAGTTTAGAAGCTAATGCCGAATAAAACTCCTTTGATTTTAACAGATTTAACAGACTTTATAAAGTTGTGTTGCTTTCTAGCTACTGAGGACAAACAAACAGAAGAAGATAAAAGACAAGAATAAGAGTCTAAAGCTCTGCAAATGAACCCTCCAAGCTGCCACGGTCATTACACCTCGCTATATGAAAGTAAAGAAAAGCATACAACAGCATACTGATCAACATTTTATGAATGGGGCTAAAAATGGAAGGTTTGTTCTGACATTTTGCAACAAAGAACAGGAATGGATAAAATCATAAAATCAAAAGGCTTCATCCTCTGGGGAGCATGGAGGGCGATGCTCAGCAGATGCTCATTATACACAACAGAGTATGTACACATGTTTCTTTTATAAGTTGAGACCGTGAACTGGTGGTCTGAAAAATCCTGAAAATGTCGGTCTGGTCAGTCAGTGTGGAGACGTTTCGCTGCAGGAAGTCGAGCTGGTTAGTCTGATAAATGGACGGACAGTGTGATGGAACAATGACCGGGTCGTTAGCGAGGAATAATGATGTGATTAAAATGTATCGTAGCTTTTTAACTACACCATAAAAGTGCACGAACCTCCAGTTTTTGGTGCCCTGGATGATTCTTGTTGATTAGTAGATTTATTGCGATTGTGGTTCTTTTTTTTCCCACCAGCAGCTCTGACAGAGCGCAGCAACACCCCACTGGCCTTGAAGAACGCAACCAGGAACGGCTGCTTGGACTGCGGCCCGTTCCTCCCAATGATTCCAGCAGATTTTATGTTGATACTTCGTCCTTTAGAAAAGAAAAGATAAAAAATGGTTTATTTATTCATTTTATGACTGCTTTCAAGGTGATTCTGAAACCCACCATCTTAAATACTAAGTCATGCCAATCATCTTTTTTCTTGACTTAGGCTCATTAATTGGTGGACAAGTCTGTAATGAATCTGGGGAAGATTATAAGTAAAAGGAACAAATTCCTAGAACAAAAAACTGAACTTGACTTGCCATCTACAGTCTCCGCACAGAGCTGCAGACCCAGGTTCTGCTGTGGGTTCATCACCCAGTGGTTACTGGTGGCCGTGATGTCAAACACTAGCCAGCCCCCATCTGATGCCTGGACCTTTTTGGAGTCCAGCAGGAACGTGTCCGCATCTCTGAGGGTAAGAAAAAACGATGTAACAACCACCTGATGCACACATACAAACAGCAACACAACCCAAACGTAAGAAGCTCCTCAGAGTAGATATATCATTATCCAGTGGTTTTTTTTATTCGTACATTTCAGTTTCTGTGGGTATGTTGGTTTTCAATTTTATTTCTCCTGCATTTCAGAGTAGTGCTTGTCAAACAGATGGTGAAATGAATGTGGTCACTTTACTGCGGCATTACAAACAAACCTTAAGTGCCTGCTACAATGCGTTAAGCTGTAGAACAAATAAAAACTGTCTGTCCACCTTAGTGTTGCATAGCTTTAATGGGACACGAAAAAGAAACCACATGCTTCTTTGAGGGCATTTAGACTGAGTCCAAAAGGTCTTAACCAGTTAGTCTGGAACAGATAAACGAGGTATCACTGACTAATCACAAATGGATACTTTAGCCCATTCTCTACCCAGCAGAAGCCAAAATCTGAGCGGCTTTTATTAGCTTTTATTAGTAAAGTATCTCTTTATCCTTTTGAAAACAAACAGTGTTCTCTAAAAAGACCTTCAGTATTGAAAACTGCTGATTTGAGGAGCAAAAGCAATTTGGTCATTTGTGTATGCCAGCCTTTAACTGAAGATAAAAAGAAAGCACCGGCACTATTGTTGAAGAAGCTGCGACTTAAATAAGCTAATAAACTGCAGAGTTGTGTGGTGAAACGCGTGCCAAGATTTCAGCTGTGATTGGCAAAACATTTCAGGAGTTATGACTCATGTATATCGGCCCTTGTGTATTTTTAACATGAGCCTGACATAAGGCATCAATCAGCCCCGAGTTGAAAAAGCCCCGCTTCGCAATTTGCATTGGATTCCTTTCAAGTGGCGGATCGGATAAGGCAGCGCCTGTTCAGTTTTTGTGGTAACGTGGGGCTGGTTGAGGAGAACCAAGATTTTCCATGTGGCCCCAACAGGTCAGGGATTATTCTTGTGTTTATTACAGGTGTAATAAAACTCAACCTCATGTGGAATTCCACCGTCCTTAAAAGTGACGTACTGCTGAACTTCCTCTTTGAAATATACAGTATTAAGCTTATATCCTGTGATAATTTAGTTTGTGCAGGTAGGAATTCGCCATTCCCATAGCCATAGCCAAGAGGAAAATGTTTATCCCACCCCTTCATCTGTGATTACTGGATGTACTGTTCCACAGTGAGTGGATACCAGGCATAGAGGTAACTCCTCTTTTTGGAAAAGTCTGTCTCTGTTCATATGCCACTATTCTCCATTAGCAATTTATGTTCAGTAGCAAAGGTCAGCACCAGTGCAGGATGTAGTGTGATGTTGATGGAGCGGAGTGAGTGGAGCTCAGGTTGGTGTGTGGTTGTCTGACTTTAAAGGCACCCCGTTGAGTTTCTGACTACCGGTACTGCAGCTACAGTATATGAAGCAATATGTTTTTAAGAGGTTTTGTTTAGTATCCTGTTCTCTTCATGCACAGAGGGACATGCATCAAAAGCTCACGGCAGTAAAGTACTGAAAGATTTTGCAGGGGAAAAAGAAAAGCGCTACAGTAGCCACCAAACATGGATATAAACAATATCGTGTTAAAAATGTTTTCTAAGAAAGGAAATGCATTCAACATGCTCATTACACCTCAACGATGCACACAAAGCATTTTGGTTAATCACATCCCCAAACTAGTGAGTCATTGTTAACTTCTTTACTACTAACTGCACCCCTCACTTAACCCTTATAAAGGCATTTTTTATAGTAGGAACTGACAGGAGTTAAGCTGGCTGGACTTTAACTGGGAACTTAGCTATTCCTGCACATGGTCACTGTCTTAAACCTTTAAGACACCCAAACAATCATAACGTAACCACTAGAAATGACCAACTAAAAGCCTTTGGCAGTGACCACACCAAGTATACAGTGCTAACATCCTCTCTGATATGTTAAAGAAAAAGCATAAAAGAATATGTACGGCTTTCCAGACCAATAAGTTGAGGGAAAACGTGAGAAGACGGACTGTTTTAAAATCACATATTCCAACGTTGTGTCTGAGATGTTAGACACACACACAGCAGGCTGGGAAAGAGCTGTTCTCCTCTGTGAGCACTAACAAAAACATACTATTCCCCGTGAAAACGTGTGTGAAAACTTAAACTGAGCACTCTTCCCCTTTAAGATGGCAGAGTCCATTGACTTGGACCTTTTCAAAGCCCAGGAGGGCCATATCTCCCCTTCAATCACCCACACACATTTTTGGCAAGCAAATGTGGGCCCACTTTTAAGTGCACCCTTGTGTATTCAGCTATGTCATGGTTTAAACTTCCGGGATATTGTTAAGACAGGCAGGTGGTGGGCATAACAGTGACCACGGGAGCACCCGAGGGAGCCCCCTCCCCCTAATATGGGCCCTCATGGTTTCATCTGGGACACGGCCAGCTTGGCAGGCAACACAAGACGAGTGATAACTGATGGACCTTCCAAGCTTCGTAAGTGGCCAACTTGCTAATGGAGTTCTCTTTATCCGAGGACTATATTTGTAAGGCAGACATGGTGCGAATGAAGGAGAGCAGAGTCGCAGATAGAAGGGCGTTCTGAGCGAGTGGAAAGTTTGTCCAAGACAATAGCTGTTGGACTATTTGTCTTTCTAACCGTGAAATGAGATCTAAATATCACACATCTAACAGCTCTTCTTTTTGTTGTTCTTTTCATCAGCTTGAACACAGGATGATGTTCACTGTCCTCTTGGTGTTTCACAACCTTTCAAATACCTGAAAACTTGAGACTCTTTAGTAAAACATCAGTGTCTTTTTACCCTCAATAAAGGGAATCTATAGAGAACTGTCATGTTTTAGAAAATACTCCAAGTCTCACGCTCATTTTGCTGAACTAGAATTTCAGGAGTACTGGCAGTAAAGTGTCCTCAAAGGTAAAAGTACTCCTGTAGCGTATTACTGGGCTACAATTACTGATTTAAGATCTGCACTGAACGTTTTAGCAGGTCGAGGCAGAAGCTAATTTTAGCTACTTTATATATTGCTGGTCGCAGAGCTGCAACAATCAGTCGATTCATTGATTATTATTAACTTACTGACATTAAATCACTATTTTATAACCATAATCGATTATTTACAGCAATTCCTGACATTCATTCTGAGTCGTTTTTCAAGAAAAGGTGTCCAGATTTTATGATTTCAGCTTGTCTGATGTGAATATTATCTTTATAACTAAATATTTTTGGATGTCACACTGGGCTTTGGGAATCAACTTTTTCTTACCATTTTCTGGACCCAACAACTACTCTAATACTCTGTTAAGTGAGAAATTATCATTAGTTAGGGTTTTATCTGTAACAATGCACTATTTTCTGTTTGCTGGTCGTATATTTTGTATGTGAAATCTTAATGTTTTGAGTAGCCATTCAAGATTGTGCTTAAATACGGGACTTGCCTTTAGTGTTTGGTTGTGGGTGACTTGGCACTTACTTGTTCTGATATTCCTTGATGACTTGATATATGGAAACCTTCAGAGTCATGTTGTCGTAACGGGAATGACTGCGATCCTTATAGATCCGAAACTCTGCAGCCGTCACTGCCTCTCCATCCGGGATCTGAGTCAGATCAAAACGGAACTCCTTGTAGTGTCTTCGTTGGTGAGAAAAATCTTTATCTTTCTCCACTGGGAAAGAAAAATATTTCATGATGAATTGCATTTTTACTGGCAGCAAAGCTCCCCCTGATAAAAAAAAAAAAAAAAAAAGCTCCTGAACTGCTTCCTCAAAAGAGAAAATATGCCGACATTAACACACAGAAAAAAGAGTAATGTATCACATCTTCTTTTACATTCCGGGTCCAATCCAAACATTTTGACTACCAACAAAAGCACTTTCCAGTTCATTAAATCAGTCAACTGAATACAGGTAGCAGTTCCCAGACAGGCCCTCTACTGTGTGCCTAACTGCATTCTCTGGCCATGATGAATGGGCTGTCAGTTAAGAAAAACACGCTGATTTCAATTAAAGACACTTTCGTCTGCTCCTCAAGTGAGAGAAAAGACCAGACAGGATTCTTCCACGTCATGTGAGCGTCTGCGCTGACCTCATTTCTGACCTCATACTGACCTCCTGTAGGCTTCATACAAAGGGCTAAGGGTGTTTAATGACCTTCAACCTTTAAAATGAAATATTTCTAATGTAATGAGGAACAGACGGGGCCATTTTTAGAGCTGCCATTTAAAAAAAAAAAAAAAAAATCTTTAAAGACTCATGACATGTAGGATTCTATCATTTGGAAATAAATAAAATGTACAGCTTGCTTTTTCAAGATGTTACATCTATTTTTGGAGATAAAATAAAGCCTCTCAATGTAGTGACTTTAATAACAGCATCAATACACCACAGCGTATCAACAGGTCGCCCATGTTGACTAAAGACACTCTGGCAATACTAAGAAGTGGCCGCCGACTGTCTCACACCGCTGCCTGGTAGCAGAAGAGAGGCATCTGGCTGAGGTCAGTGGATTTTCTGACATCGGTGGTGATATCATGCGGTGCATTTCCCTGATATTTTATCGAGAGGGAACGCCTGCGGTTACTTAGCACAAACAGGTCAGAGGTCACGTCTGACTTTCACCCACCGAGTGTGTTCCATTATATTGGCCACGGCCGGTAATCTGAAGCAGAAGTGCCACTGAGAGCATTTAACTTTCAAATAGCTAGATTTAAATAATAATGATTTCACTCTCTGCTGAGGGTGAGCCTCGTGCGTTCTTAACGTATTGCATATTAATTGGATTCAGCTCCTACCAGGACGGCATCCATATTTTGTTAGAAAGATTAACAAAGGATTTGCAAGTTTCATCGTTCAGTCTCATGAACGCACATGAATTTTACAGCTTTATACACTGAAAGTTAAAATAGCTACAGTAAGCATGTTAAACGGCGTGAAACGCCACATAGACGTTTGTGAAACAGTTGAGGTCAGTAGCTATATTTGAGTGTACTGTAATAAAGACAGAGCCCCATTGAACACCTCACTGACAGTCCCCAGAACGAGTGCAGAGCTTTCAAGGCTGACAGTGTACATGCCCTGGTATAGTGGTAAGTGGAAACAGATGGGCTCAGGCCAAGGTGAGGGATTATACTTCCAAGTAACTCTACACAAATTCACTTGTGCATGTTTTACTCTATATTTCATAGAAAATAAAATCCCTAACAGCACAATAGCGCCACTATGTAAAGTTTATATATGGTTGATTCTGCAACTGTGAGGAATATTTGAAGTCTCATTACAGGACAATAAATGCCAAGAATAACACAAATATGAAGAACAGAGCTACTGCTCTCTCGCAGTGACAGACTCTCAAGATATACAGGCATCCGTCAATATCACTCCCCTTTTAACAACAGGAAATCATTTAGACCAATTTTCTCAAGGTCAGACAGTCATCTGATAAGCTGCTCTGAACTGCTGGGTTAAGGGTCGCTGCTACTGAACAAACACAATCATTATACAGATCAGCTGCTTTTTAATAGAAAGCAGCACAAATTGAAAAGGTCAAAATGTTGAGTCTAATTCTGTTAAACACAAAATATTTCACTCAAGGTTAAAACAGCTGAACACATCAGAGGCCAGATGAGGGCCGATGTCTGAGAATGCTCTCATATATTCACATTTAGATGTAGAAATATGTATATATATATATAGTTTTAAAGCCATTATAGAGCTTTTTATAGCTCCGATTATTTCAACAAAATCTACATGTTGCCAAAAGTAATTACCTGCATGTGCTGATAGAAACACAACACACAGGCCAACAATCATGTGAATGAATTAAAACCGTCCCAGCAATAAAAACTGATGAATGCTTTCAGTATTTTATAGTTCTTTATCTGCTGTGGATGCAGATCTTTGTAAAGTCCTCACCAATTTTCTTCACATTGGAGGGAAAGAAGATGAAGAGAAACATGAGCTGGAGGATTTTTTTTTCCTCTGATAAAACTGAGATGTGCATTTTGCAGCAACTCTAAATGAGAGTGAAACCAGGCATCACCTGCGTCACGGTGCCAATTAATCACTTCGTTTTGGATTAAATGAACGCGGTGGGAAAAGCACCCACTTTAACACCACTTACCTAAATTGACAAAACTCATAACCATGTCGGCGTCATTGAGGAAGGTGGTGTCGTGCGCTGAGGTGAGCGCGGGGCTGTGGCCTAACAGAGGCGCCGCGCGGTACGGCTGCGCCACCCGGGAGTACCCGGCGTGCTGCGGGCTGTAGTAACCTCTCTTGGAGTGCCCTTGAGCCTTGGCACTGAAGCTCTTCCCCGCGCCCTGGTGCGCCCCCTGCTCCTCCTCCTCCTCCACGGCCATGGCGTTGTACAGGTCGAGCATGAAGAGCGGCGCGGAGGACGCCTGCTTCCCGGGAGAGAAGGGCCTCGGACGGTGAGGCAAGCCCAGGATGGAGAGGATCTCTCTCTGGATCTCCCTGCGTTCGTGATTGCGCAACCTCCTGTAAATAAAACTGGAGTGCACATGGTTGTCACTTAACCCGCAATGAGCGCAGGACAGAAAGCTCAAGCAGCTCCACGCAAGTCCAAGAACAGCTCGGTTCAAAGGTGTCATCTTGACCGAAATTTCACTTTGGGGCGTGAAGTTGAACTACATCGCTCTCAGAGAGGAGAATAAAATACTTTATATTTCTGCCAATAATCATAGACTCTCCATATTGGACAGACGCACCACAACTTTCACGGTGGTGACTGGAGAGGCTTTTTTTTTTTTTTTTTTTTTAACCAGTCAGCCTTTCTACAGATGAGGTATCAGCTTGCAGAAAAGTCGCCGCTCCTCTCCTGTGTGCGAGGCTCCTCCAGCGGTATTTACTCCTCCAGGGTCCATCCAAAGTCTCCACCACACCAAGTATTTATGAAGCTGTGACCCCGTCCCTCACCTTACTCCTCCGTGATGCAGAAGCGCGTAGGTACGCCCATAACGTCGAGGGATAACCCGGAGTTTCCAGCGGATGAAATGTGTTGAAGTGTGTCAAAAATGAGCAGAGAGGAGCACTCAGCTCATGCCCCGGCTCGCATTTTTCTTTTTTTTCTCTCCCCCTGAGAGAGTTTTGGGGCTAGTTGCCCTCTGAGTCCATCCCACACTCAACTTTTTGTTTTTGCATCCACCTCTAGCGGCCGCAATAAAACTTCAGCCCGGTCCCATGATGAATGTGGCGGCTCAGGAGTGTAAAAGGAGACACTTGAAATCCGAGAGGCCGTCTTAACGAGTGAAAGAATAATGACAGAGCCTTTTAATCACCTCAAGTTATTGAAGTCTGTGTGTTTATGGGAGAGGGCTCCAGCTGCATTCACCACCAACAGCAAGGAACCTGTTTTTATACTGTTTGGGCTTAAACATGATCCACTGGGATGCTGTAAAACATTATTTTATTAAAAACAAACAAGCTTGTAATGTGCTGCAGGGACAGAGATGCCACAGTACAATCATAATGCCTCTATAGGAACAGATCAGGGGGGATATAAAGATAACACGAAGACTGATAAGGATACTGCAAATTCAGTATTTAGAGCCACAGACCTGCTGCAGCAGATCTCTGTAGTCTACAATGATTTCCTCCTCCATGACTGTAAAAAAAAAAGCTGGATTCTTGAGTTTAGAAAAGTTAATTTAAAGAAAAGTCCCTTAATACAGAAAGCTCCTCTCTCAGAGGAGCATTAAGTAAACATTACGTTGAAGTCAGTTTGCTTGGATAATTAAAAACAGGAATAGTCAGAGGTTTCCATGTGATGGGTGGCTGCTGTCCAGCATGAAAAAGGTAAAGTTATTCCTGGACTATGTTACCACAGAGTGCCATCTAGTGTACGAAGCTGCAACAGTCGATGGCTGTTTCTCACACACACACACACACACACACACACACACACACACACACACACACACACACACACACACAGCATACAGGAACTTTTATGGCCAAGTTTCCAAGCGCTGCGTCCTTAGAGGGACGCCCAGGTGATGATCTCTTCCACGGCCATGTTGTTCCATGACTATCACTCCTCCATCCTTTCTGATGCTGCTGTAAAAAAAAAAAAACATGCCAGCGATCTCCGCACACACCACACCCAAAGCATCGGACAGTTTCCAGGGGAACGATGAGATCGACGATGTGATGGAGCCCTGAAATAAACCTGAAAATCAAACCCCACGAAGCACGGAACAAACTACGTTCACAAATCTTTAAGATATTTTAATTCTAGTAAAAAAAAAAAAAAAAGAAAGATTCATACAAACGTCACCTTAACACAAAATAATAACATTACAAAAGCTGTTTAAGACATGTCACTGCTGAAATACACAGTTATGACACTTTTATAAATAACAATAAAATACCTGCTACAGTAATGAAAGGTAAGCCTCAGGAACATGAATGGCACCAAATTTCAAACTTACGTGTCAGCATGTTCATAGATGACAAAACTATAAATATTTTACTTCCTTAATTGGAATAAAATGACGTGAGAAAGAATGGGTATTGTTCGTTTATCTTGGGTGATACAAAATATTTGCTGTGGCAAATAGTTTTCATAAAGAGTGAAGTGCTCAACAGTCAAACTGATGCTTAAGGAACACCGGCTTACAGCAGCTCACAATCAGCTACAGGAAATCAAACTCACAGTCTTGTGCAGAAATGTGCCAATTTCAGATAAACTTTATGGTGAAATAATTCACTGAACATGGAGTTTATAGGATTTTTAACGGAACAAATAGCACCCAACCAATGTGCAGTGAAAATTTAGAGAGCGACATGCGATGAAGCAACACCAGGGGGCAATATGGGAAAATGCACCAGCCACACTGGCCAGAGAGAGAGATCCACACACACACACACACACACACACACACACACACACACACACACACACACACACACAGGAGATGAGTTCAAGGTGTTCAGATGAGTAGAAGTAAATGGAGCCAATTTTTAATTCTCTTAACACCATTAAAACCTCAATGCTTGTTCGAAGACATGTGAATGATAATACAAAATACCAACGAAGAGAATGTGATGGGATCTAGTTCTGTTGGCGGTCTGAGATCCCACGAAGGGCGTTAGAAGAGGTCCGTTTTCCACGACAGAGAGAAACTGTAAAGATGAGATCTTCCTGAGAATGGCTGTTTGCTCCACATCAGCTCTAGACTGGTGCCTGCTGTGACGCTGCATCACGTCAATAGTTTGGCCCTTTGCTGTAAGGATCCCGCCTCATCATGCTACCATAGCACATGGATGGATCACACACCCCAGGCTGACCAGGGATGCCAGGATTACCACTTTTACCCTCTGCTCCATTTAGGCCGGGGGCACCGGGCTTACCTGGGGGACCTGGCTTACTGTACCCCAGGGGACCCATTGGACCTGTGGAGATAAAAAATACTAAGCCATGACCAATTCAGTGGACACAGCAGTAAAAGGTGGCATTAAATGTCTCACAGCTCTCTGTAAACAAGGTGAATAATTAGTGAAACTGAATAATTAGTCACATTATTTACCTGGAGGCCCAGGTGGCCCTTGGTCTCCAATGGTGGTTCGACCAGGACTCCCCTTCTCACCTGTGATGCCTGGTTCCCCTACAAAGACAGGTGTGCTTGAATCCTGCAAAACAGCTTTACTAACATGCAGGTGATGCTGGAGCTAGTTTTACCTTTCAGCCCGTTAATACCAGGGTGTCCCGGCTGACCGGGGCGGCCTGGCTGTCCCCCGGAGCCAGGAAATCCAGGAGGACCCCTGAGTCCCTGGAGCCCAGCTGGACCTGGAGGACCAGGAGATCCAGGTCGGCTTTGACATCTGGTACAGCTACTCTGCTGGTTGCTCAGCAGCAGTAACGGCATCTCAGCTAGGATGATTGACAAGGAAAAGATTCCAGATGAGTGAATGACACGCACAGAAACACGTCATCAGCCAACAGTGTGTAATTCTACTCACACTGAAGAATCTCTCTGCAGATCTGCCGGATGTGATTGTCAGACATGTCACTTGCCTGGAATACAATCCACTCCGTTGTGTTAGTCGACAGCAGATATAACGTCATAGTGAAATGATGAACAGTGATGTTGCTAGCACAATATGTAGCTTCACATACAGATCTTCCTTCAGGTCCAGGTGGGCCAGGTGGACCCATGTCCCCGTGCAGCCCTCGGGGGCCGGTTGGGCCTGACGGACCCGACTGTCCAGGCCGTCCCACTTGACCTTCCTGACCTCTCTGCCCTGGATCCCCTGCTGTCCCTTTCTGGCAAAAATACCACCTCAGTGTTAGGAACACACATAACAGCTCAGGCTGGACGGAGGTTTGGTGATTCATGTGCTCAGGTGAACATACCTCTCCCTTTAGTCCCGTCGGACCACTGGGCCCCTGGTAATGAATAAATCATAAATCATAAAAAACTGGAAAGCATTCACAAAACCACTTCTCTCTGATGAGGCTTCACAATCCTCAAAATGAAAACTTGAAGTAAGTCCAACTCGTGACCACTGACTGGGTATGAAAGTGTTGTAGCGCCATCTGTGGGCTAAATAGCATCACTGACATCAAATTTCAGTTGTAGTTGCACTTGCAGGTATTCAGGAATTATGGTAATTTATTTTAAGTCCTTGCTTATAATAGGTCACACAAATATGTATTTTAAATGGTAAAGACTGGATGAGGAGTGGTGGAATAATAAATGTTTTGCAAAATGATTAAAAAAGTAAAAATTCATTGTTTGTGAAAGTGCAAATGACTCATATGGATGAATAAGATATGGATTCAGAGGAAAAGTCATGTTGTTGCTAAGGAGTTATGAGTGAAATGCTGACTAAATGGCCACATGGTGGCGACATCCACATTAAAAACATCCTTCACGTGGCCACTTTTACAGGACATAATCAATAAATTGCATATTGAATATATTGTCCAGGTTTAGCTTAATTTGCAGACCATTAAAAGAAAACAGTTTCAAAAGATCCAAACTATCTGATAACAACATCTTAGTGATTTCATCCTGCATTTTTGTGTCGGTTTGTCTAAAGTCTTCGTCATAGAACAAAGCTGATGAAAAGAAACTCACATGTCCTCCTGGTCGACCGTGCTCTCCTTGTTCACCTTTCATTCCCTGGTGAGAAAATCACTAACTTAATGCGACAAAATCATATGAAGTCAGCGTTCCAAACACTGGTCTTTACTGTGTGTGCAGCGTGTGGCATTGTTGATAGAACTGCAGGTCAAAACATGATGACTGGTGCGTATTTGTGGCCGTTTTTATGGGTGTTAAAGTGTTTTAAATGCAACACATTAACACCCATTAGGTTCGATTACATAACTATGATGCCGCTTCCTCGTTGCATCCCAGAGTGCATTTTATTTTCATGACATAAATTTGATCCAGCTGAGTGTAATGGAGAAAACCATGTTAGAAGTCAGAGTTACTATTTTAGATTAGTATGACAGAGGTCACGATCAGAGAATAATCTGCTTGTAAGAACTGATGGCAGTGTCATTTTGTCTTACCGGCTCTCCTCTTTCACCTGAATTTCCTCTTTGTCCCTGATTAAAAATAAAGACATAAGTTATAATTTAATGGTACATTTTGTCACAGGAAAACAAACACACATCGCGAATGATTTACACAAAAAATATATTGCCACAATATGTCCTTATTCTTTATATCACAGTGAGAACTTTTCACATCTGCCGTATTTAAACCACTTTTGTACAAACATCCAACAATGACGTGTGATAACAAAATCGCTGAGAAAAGCTACAACAGTTCTCTAAAACCTGGTTCGGATGGAAGTTGAACCATCAACTGTAATATTTGGCAAACTAACACTTATAAATACACAACAATTAACATACAGTTTATGTTTGAGCAGGCTGGATTAATGTATGAATATATAAATCCTTTATTTAACCAGGTAAAAATCTCATTGAGATTAAAATCTCCTCCCAAGAGAGAACTGGCCAAAAGGGGAACATTTATATTGTCGCATCATTAAAAAAAAACACAAACAATTCAAATAGACAAATAAATCTGTCTTACAATACAAGGCAGTGTTACAACACTGGCATAGAAACATTACAGTGGAGGTACCTTGCTGCCCTTCAGGCCTGGCATGCCCGGGTGCCCCGGCTGACCGGCTCTTCCTGGTTCCCCTGCACTCCCCTTTAATAGTATTCAACGTAACACCAGTTATTAAACACACTTAAATTATATAATGTTGGACATAAAACTGTGAAAACTTTGTTACATTGTGAATAAATGTTTACTCACTCGCAGCTTTATTAATTCAATGCATTATTACAGTATTTTACATTAGGAGTAAAGTCACCTGGCTCATATTAGATTATTTAAATGGAAACATACCAGAGGCCCCGGTGTTCCTTGTATACCTGGACTTCCGTTTTCGCCCATATTCCCCTTGATTAAGAAATAAAATATGTCTTATGCTACAGGAAACACAACATTCAAACCACAACGTATCATTGACTGGACTGCAGCATACTTTCATGAGGTTTTGCAGCTTGCCGTTTAATTGTGTCTAGTCGTATGCTTTCTTTTCCAGTTGAACAAACCTCAGTAATTGCAGCCTGAAGCTCAGCCATAAAATCAAAGTATTGCCTGCCTGTCCATAAACTAGGTTTTCACTTGTGTGCCATTTACCAATACACATTGGCTTGTTAAAGGCCGATCAGCTAATGAAATGTGATTAGGAGACAGAGCGTCCAGACCAGACAAACCCAGACTGCTTACATTTCCACTAAAATTCCACTGACGAAAGCAGTAGAGCCGGATCATCGCCTAATTTAGCACGGCCGGTGTGGCCAAGAGATCGTTACTTGTGCTCAAGTGTATTTTAGAAAAACAGTGACCAAACAAAACAGCTTTCTACGCATTTAATCTGCTCCATGGTTAGAAAGCTTCAAAGATTTAACATGAACCCAACTGATGACACTGTGTGTTGCTATGTCTTTTGTGTAGGCTGCACGATAACGCGTTTGTAAAGTCATACAACATCACATCACGCTGATCCACTGTAGTTGCAGTTTAACTGAGCTTGGAATCGACTGAAAACATGACATGACTTGGCCTGCAGCTTGATGATTGCTAATGCCAGCTTGTGTGCTGTATTGACTTTTCTGGGTCACACTTTGAGCTCAGGGATGCAGAGAGGGATAAACTCACATTGTGTTTAGTCATCATTTATCCATTTTAAAGACTGTATTAAATCTTTTTGTTGGTAGGTCATTATTTCTGCTGGCTCAATCGTTGCTTTGCATCACCAACAATACAGCTGTTTGGAGAAGCTCAAGGGGAATTTTAAACCGGCATAAATGATTACCTTGGGTCCAATTGGTCCTTTTAAACCAGGTGCACCAGGTAATCCCATCTCACCCTACAGGAGTGAAGAAATTGTTTTTGGTAACTCTTCAGATTCAGTATGAACGCTTCGGTGCGCACTGCACCTTTACTCAAATAGTCCAACAGCTGTCAACTTACAGGCAGTCCAGGCAGTCCTTTGAGGCCCCTGGGTCCTGGCAAACCAACTTCCCCCTTAGAGGAGAATCATGTCAGTCAAACAAGATCATAGAAATGATGCCAAACCATCAGTTACATTAGGAACTTGCTCACCTTTTGTCCGTTCAGGCCTGCAATTCCTGGCAAACCAGGCATACCCTGGGAGCAAGGAAACAGGTTTTATTGTATTGTAGATCAATATAATTAAAAAAATACAGCTCTTGACATTGCAATGTTTCTGCTTGTCTATTAATCCAGCCCTGAGTAATGTCTCATATGCAGCAGCATTATCTACTGCAAGACAATGTGTAATAATATTTTTAATAAAACCATGATTTCATATGATACTAGAAACAGGTTCCAGTTTACATCCTTTCACAGTAAAATACTCACGTCATTGTGTCAGTAATAATTGTTTCCAATTACTCAATAAAACCAAGCGACTGAACTGACATAGTGCACCAAGAAATGTTAATCCTCCTTAGTTATGGTTGGCAAGTTGTAAACACGATATAATCATTTCAAAAAAGAATATTTCATTTCATTTCCTTACTTACTGACACGACCTTGTTCTGCGCAGCAATACAGCGCTAAGGTTTGATCTCTGTGTCAAACTACACCATCTTTAGATGAGTCGTATGTCCTGCAATTGAACTTTGCAAACATGTTTTATTTGCTCATAAATGTAAAAAGTAGTTGCGGTTTAAATTGGACTTGGAGAAAAAAGAATGAAAGCAAATACAAATGTCGAAATAACAGAGTTAATACTCTGAACGTTTATGTGGTTCAAAACATGCAGAAAAACTACCCTGGAACGCCTGTTCAGTTGTTCGGTTTAGTTTTTTTCTTTTTTGTAGATAAATGCTTGCAGAAGCTTAGTGGTTGCCTCAGACTGAAGTTTGAGTAACTTATGCACACAGTGAATAGATTAGACAAGCAGGCAGGGAGACAGAAATGTAGAAAGAGCCACCCAGACACCCGCACACTCAACCTATAGGTGAAAAACTCTTTGTCTCGGGGCCATTACTGCAGAGCCAACTTCATCGTGTTTCAGCTTGAGGATGTACAGTACAACTGCTGTCTCTTTGGATACACAGCAAACTCTTTTGTTCTGGTGGGGAAAAATGGCTTCCAGCCTTGGGAGCAACTGACTCATCTTTTGTAGACCCATCACAAACTTTTGGACAACACTTATAATCATGATCAGTGGTGGCTGCCCAGTTGAAACACTTTCTTCCTAAAACAGATTTGCCAGAGCGCCACAGCATTCCCTCAATGAGTTACTCTCACTGAGCCTGCTCGTTACATAACAGGGTTATCCTGGGATGAACTACAGGGGAAATACCCCTAATTTACTAGCTGTCAGGGGTACTCTCTGTTCTGCTGACAGAATGTTAATACGTTGCAGCCTTACTACATGAAAAAAATATTATGCATGCAAATCTGTGTGATCCATAAAATCAGGTCTTGTACTGTTTTACTCTCCTGTTACTTACAGCATTATTTCATGTCAGCTACAGAATTTATTTTAATAGAATTTGTCTGAGAATAAATATGCAGACTGTAACGTAAAGTTGACCTTTTCTTGCTTCAAAATGCATTGCTGAAGAGTTCAATCTTAACACAATATGACAATATTGTCCAAATAAAGTTAGCATTAGCTCAAACAGTCTGCAAAATACCAAGCATGTACAATGAGTAATGTGTTTACAACTCACAGGATGGCCTTCCCTTCCATCAACACCAGGAATACCGCTGCTCCCAGCTTCTCCCTTAACACACGGGGAAAACAAAAGCATGAATACATGAATCTAAATTCCTGGTGATGAGCCATTAACTCGACACATCCTGCACAGCATTGCTGCATATGTTTTGCTGTGTCATGATGAATGTATTAAACAGGCATCTATCTTAACCATGAAGAACGTCTTAAGTGTTTACAGAAGTTGTCAAATGGGGTTTGGAAAAAGACAGGGGGGACACCGGCGCTGTGGGACTGCATTTCCATGGTTGCCAAACATCAACAACACAACTTTTGGGAACAGTAAAGTCTGTTAAGAATGTGCACGCTTGGCCGACCTCATGCCTTCTATTATTCTGCTAATCTCTGAACGAGCTTTGTGACATACTGCTCTGCACTGTCACAGCAAACAGACCTTTTGACCGGCTTGTCCTGTTAGTCCATCCTGTCCGTCTCTCCCAGGTAGGCCCTGAAATCAGAGAAAGGGACTTAACGCATGATTATAATGTGAGCTCTGGCTTTGATTCTGACTTGTTTTATACATACAGGTTCTCCTGGGTAACCTGGTGGCCCAGAAGGTCCCACACTTCCTTTTTCTCCCTGGAAATAGTTTGACATTCAGTTAAAACTGTTACATTTCTCGTATCATATTCAGTGACTGAGCTGTTAATTAGGATTTTCTGCACCCTTACCACTTGACCAGCTTTTCCCGGTAACCCTGCAATTCCTGGAGATCCCATTGAGCCCTGAAAAAAGAGATTCAAAATGATAATCAGATGTGATCTAACACTGTTTCCTACCTTCTGTGGTCAAAGCTGGCCAGCTTATCTAAACTTCTCAGACAGTGATGAATCTGCCACTCATTTCTAGCGAGCAAAACATTTAAACAGCTCTTCATCAGTCTGATCAGGAGGCAGAAGTTACACAGTCTGGAACAGGAGACACTTCATAGACTGATTGTTAAGTTGGCCTGGTCACAAATATGCAGTCAGTGTTTGACATCAGTCTTGTTTTCTGGGATAGAAAATGAAATTAGCAAATATTTGGACTGAGACTTGAGGGAGGAACTTGTTTCACTGCATCATTCTGGCAATTTTAGAATTGCACTGGTTGACCTAAAACTAGATGTTGGTTAAGTAACTGTTGAACGGTGCCAATGGGGGGAATGATGCGTCACTGCTTTTTCACATTTTCAGGATATAAAAACAGCATTTGAAACCAGACAGGGTGTTGCATCATTTGTTTTCTCAGATTTGCACTAAATCATTCAAAAATCTAATTATTTCAGAAGGGAGCATATTAGTGTACAGCGTGAAACCAAATAATGTATTTATTTATGGTTGGCTCAGGGACTTTTGTAGGTGACAACATTTTTATTGTGGCCTCATTTTGCGAAAATATTTTCTATATAAATATACATTTCAGTAAAGGTGTAGACAGTTTCTATCTTTCAGTTTGAGCTGAATGTTTCTGTGTGTATCTGTGTGAGCTTAAAACATGGTCAACATAGTTTAGGTATTGTAAGCAATGACTGGTATGTGCAGGAATGACTTGTGTAAAGTAGATGAGGAGCTCTCACTGGCCAACATGTTCACTCCTCAGACAGATTTCTGTCACATTAATGCCGTCAATGTCGTTACAGTGCTAATGAAAGTCAGAGATCAACAGCACAGACTGGTTGAGCACATAATTAACGATAAAATGTTCCTTCAAAGGTGATGAATGACTGTGGTTATGAACAAGTACCACAGACTGTGAATACACAAACTAAGCCAACTTTTGGCAATGCGTCTAACAGTCTTTCTTCCTCTCGTGTCCTTGAATTATGTACCTCTGACTTAATTTAGCAGACATCTCATGTTTCCGTTCTCTAGATCCTGTGCCAGGAAAATGAGACTACACCCTTGGGTGGTCGTACAATATGGGAGCAATTTGGAAAGGTAGATGCAAATGTGCTTATATTAAAAGAAAGTCTTATACTCTGCAGGATGAGGATTCCCTCCAACTTTAAGAGAAACTCAAGTGGCTCCCTGCTGACCTCTTGGTCCTCAGTCATTGTTCTGTGGGATCTTCAGCTTTCCTGGAGTGCAAACATCTCTTGACCCAGACATGAGGGAATTTTAGTTACTCAGACAGACATTTTGAAACGTTTTCACTTGGCCACTATGAAGAATAATTTAAAGTTGAATGCCAAATGGCTAGAGATTGAATTGTGGAGGAGCCAAAGGCACTAGAGCTCTACTGTTTCATGCTTTACATGTTTTTAGCCATGGTAGCAGCATGTAGCAGCACATCTGTATGAATGATGATGTTGATTAATTTACTTTCACCTCAGGATGAATTGTAATAACTGTATTGATCCACAGCATTGATCAGGTCAACATTTTAATCTGTGCAGTACTTTGGTTTATGACCAAAAACCTGGAAACTAACTCGTCATCCTCAACTTGTGTTCGTGTTTAGCGCTCTTTAGCAACTGTTAACCTGCTAACATGCTAAAACTAAGATGGTAGACCTGCTTAACAACAACATGTGTAAGCATTGCCATTGTGAGCACGTTAGCATTTAGCTCAAAACACAGCTGTGACTGCAGAGGCGCAGTCATCTTGTTGATCCTGTTAGCCGTGGTGGTTTAATGTGACTGCGATGTGTGTGACCGATCAGTCTTTCTGAGTCACACGTGTTTGTGTATATAACTTTATGTCATGCATTAATGTAGAAGTCTTTCCTCAATATGAGTTCCAAGGATATGACTTAATGTCCAGAAACCGTACTGATCTTGTCAGAAAGAAACTGTCTCATACAAATAATTTTATTGAAGGCATTCTGAATTTAAATTGACCACGTTTGACGTGTGGTGTGAGAAAATATACTTCATCTACCATATGAATGCTTAACCTATTTGTTGAACGTACTGTATTTGGCAGCGGTCTTGCTTTGCCATGTAAGAACGGATGGAAAATCACTGGCACTGCACCTAGCTGTCATCTCATCATTCATGATGCCTCAGACCATTACACTAATTAGATGTCTAATTATAGGATTTTAAAAGAGTAGTTTGATGGACCAGTGAAAGCCATGATCCTGTCATGCTTCGTGTATAACTGGGAATGGGACCAGGATCTTTCGCAGGGCACTCCCTCATTGTGTTCTCTGTCTTTGTGTTTTTGTATGGTTAGAAAGTTAAGAGGATTGTCCAAACTCCAGTAAAAACTTAATATGATACATCCTGGACATGTAAGTGAAGCCATGATAATGGGACAGATGGTACAGGAGGATTCGCTCCAGGTGCAGACATGTGTCTGAAGACAGCCGAGACGGTTTCAAAATGACATTAACTGCTTGAATTGTTCTCCACCTCGGCCAACTGGCCCCCTGCAGTCACCCTGATTACAAGGTGGGAAGATAGGACAGAGGTGAGGCAATCTAGAGAGGATGCATTACCTCACTGTACCTCAAAGTAAGAAGTTCAGATGAAGATCAAAGTGATCAGACCAATAAAAGCTGGATAAAGCTGTATGGCTGTCGGGCTTCTGCTCCAGTCTTCTCTGACTCTGGTTGAAAAGACTGTGATAACAGCTGCTCGTAACACGCAGCATCAACTGCATCCATGTTTTCTATTCTGTCTGACCGAACAGTGGGAGAAGCAGTTATCCAGCCAAACCACTCACTGTGGACTCCACCTGTACAAAGTGTATTTGCTAACATCTTGACATTGTCACCTGATTCGGTCTGGGTTGTCATCTGTGTCTTAGAGGGGCGGGCACTGAAATATTATGGGGTTTTCTTTTTGTTGCTATGCTTTTCCTTACTTCACATGTCTCAGCAACAAGAGGAACAAGACAGACCCCTGGCTCCCTAAAAATAGCAAAGTCAGTCTTGACCTTTCTAAGGAAAGGGCAGAACAAAAGTCAGGAAATATGAACACATTTAAAAAGTCTCTGATGGCCTTCATGCGCCCTCTGAAAAGTACTCGTGTCCCACAGTATACTGTGGGAGCTGTATTTTCTACTCTCCTAGGAGATCCGGCTTTATATCCATAACATATGGTTTCTAGAGTGATTGATGCAACAATGTTCAAACAGTTCAAGTTGATGTGTTTAGCAGGGATTTCCTGTTAATCCTACATTTGCTCTCATAAAACGAAGATTTACCTTGACAATTCAATGTGTGTTTTGTACTTTTTCTATGGAAATCCTCTTATCTCAGCTCTTGTCGCTGACTTTGCATGCTTGCATTACATTTTAGATAAGTAAAATTGAACCACATCTAGAGACTATATTACTGAGCAGAAATGCAGACACCATATCAGAATAATCAACATCACCACCTTCTCTCCTAGTTGTCCTGGCGGTCCTGGTAAACCTGGCACACCCCTCTCGCCCTGAAAGAACAGACTTGAATAACCATATTGCTCACAAATTAGTGTTGCAGCACAATAAAAACACAGATTGTGCCACGAATGTGCTTTTTGACCTTCCTACCAGAACACCCGGCCTCCCTTGCTCGCCTTTGTATCCAACCGGCCCACGTTGACCCTGTTAGAAGTAGCAAAGGAAGCCATCTTTAATTGTTCTGTTGTTAATGCTGAATTCAGTTTAATGTGATATGCTCCTCACCTCTACTCCTGGTGGACCTGGCAGCCCTGGACTTCCTCTAGTGCCAGGGATACCCTTAAAATAAAAGAAAAGAAACAAAGCAGATACACACATTTGGTCAAACATATGAATCCCCTCAGCTGTGTGCATGCTCTCTAAGTGGTTCTCGGCTGTGGGGTGGCCACTTTCTCTGAGTTTTTGATCATGCTGTAGAACATGTGGTTCACGTTTGGTTTGCATCGCACAAAATCACCACCATGCGGCCACAAGTGACACAGTCAGAGATGTTTTTTTTTTTTTATTTACCCATGAAAAAAGTAAGTAAATAAGCATATTTACGGCTGTTTTGACATTCTGAAGCAGTCCTGCCCACACAGCGTTACAAACAGAAACTGTCCCGATGTCACGGACACGTTCACTCATTTGGCTTCTTGCATTTTCTCAGATGCTGCTGTTACAGTGCTGTTGGCGGTTATGTTCTGTATGTTTGTATATTGAACTATGTAGTACTCACAGGCTTACCATCAGCACCAGTAGGTCCAGACTGACCGGGCTTGCCAGTGTGTCCTTGTTCTCCCTAAAGAGGAACGAGGTAATTCAATCATGTATAACTGAAACAAGTCGTTTGTACATCTTTGATGATCATGCACCCGCAAAGCATGCATAAGTTAATCCATTTAAAACGTCTCTGGTAACAATGTGCCCTCTCAGGCGTAGAGTGTTGATCTAATTCATCTATAAAACATGCTGAGTAAGCTTGTTCATCTCCTGTGAGATGCTCTGGAGCACCATGTGGGGTTATAAGGAACATCTGCTAACCAGCAATGGTCCCAGCCTTTTGGATCTATTAGTATAATGTAGTAAAAGTACAGCAGCGATTCTATAAACACAAACATGCCTCAATCCACGTGTGTTTAACTAACAAAGAGTTTGGTTGCTAAGGTGATAGCTCTCTGAGGTCCTCGTGTAAAGGCTTTTATGACTCGGGCAGCTATTATTTGGTTGATACCCTGTGATCAATAAAGGCAAACATGTAGGTTTTATTCCCTATTTTGGTAATTTTCCATCCTAACCAGTGTTTATCTCAGGCAGAGGTCTGGTTTGCTTTAAGCAAACAGTACAGTACAACAGGCTCTCACAAGATTAACCTTTCTCACAACGACAAGCTACAATTTGCATACTGGAGGAAAGAGGCTATTTGGTGCTCCATGATTTGTTAAATGAAAATGTGTATTTAAGAGATAAAAGTGCTAAAAACCACATCGTTTGTGGTGCAAAGGAAATCTGTGTTTACGGGCTGTAATGACTGTAGTTGGATTTGACCTATTGGTAAAATGCAACCTCATGTGCACATCACAATTATCCAACACAGAGAGCACCATTACCAGCGCACATTTCCACAAGGCTGCGCTGCAAGAAAGAGCCATTTAGGGTCTTTGTCATTCCTGAGCTTACACACAGACCACCGTGGATAAAGATTAAGTTATTTGCTCTTATTAGTATACCACAGGTTTAAGTTAAGTAGCAGTTTTGCATTTCGCTCCTGCAGGATCTACTTGCTTGTGGCGGTTTGTAGAGTATATAAAACAACAACGTGACACAAGACAAACACTGTAACTGACCTTTATTCCTGGAAGTCCAGGGGGTCCAGGAGGACAAACACACGGTTCTTGAGTTGGTTCAGTGTAATCAGGACTGTTGGAGCACTGTAATGAACAAAATTAGGCTCCAGTAGACAATAGACAAGACCAGAGATACACACATACAGATGTTATGCATATTAGAGCTGTAGCTCCTAGCTGATTAATCAAGTAGTCAGTAGAATTATCTGAAACAGTTTTAACAGTTCGACTATTTTCAGTCGGTTTTTTTTTAAGGAAAATGCCACAATTATCAGGTAACCACTTCACAAATGTAAATATTCGTTGGTTTCCTTACTCCTCCATGGTTGTTTCTTCACTATGAGTGATTTTTAATGGTGGATGGACAAAACAAACAGATGAAGATGTCACCTTGAACGTTTCTCCATTTACTGGACTTTCTCAAAATTATTAATTGTCAAAGTTTATAAACTGTGTGTGTGTGTGTGTTTTCTGATTAATTAATACGTTCAACATTTTTTAAAAATAGGTTTACCATTTTCATCTCTTTACTGCTGTGTTCATAATGAACCTCTGTGTTACTACTGTGCACTGTAAGCCATCTTTATTTTTACATCAAATGCAGTGAAACTTTGCACTTAAAAAGAAATTAATAACTGAACTCTGGGATTTCATTGCAAATAAACCATTGAAAAGCACGTGTGGGGGGGTATTTGGCAAGCATGTGTAATTTCATGCCTCTCATTTTGTCTCTTTTGATATTTTCATCCAGCAGTCTCACACTGAAGATAATAATTTGGAGCTGGCCTTGTGGTTACAACAAATTCTAAAGCCAGCAGACAATGAAAAAAAAAAAGTTTTGAAATGTTTGAAAATAAAAAGTTGAAATTAAAAGGTTTGAAGCTGAGCCATGCGTCCTCCTCCAGGAAAATGTTTTACGCATAAACAGATGTGACTTCGAATGAATATGCTGAGTTTATACTTTCACTACACAGCACACTGTACTGATGAAATATGAAGAATGAATTTTATGCCTTGCAGTGCAAGGAGAGGAGTGAGCCGGTGATGAAACTGTACGGTGCGTTGCAGAGCTGAAACAGATGTGGTCGGACAAGGTGAGAAGGAGGTGAGAAGGAGTTAGCTTTGTTGCTTTTGGAGCGAACAACAAGTGCAGAGCCAAGCGTGTTCTTGTACTTACAACTCCAGGTATTTCACACGCAGTCTCCCGGTTGTTCTGCTCAGGGTCACAGTAAATGCGAAGTTTCTGGATTTCAAACTAAACAAAATTTAAAGAAAGAAGAACATGTTGTGAAAAACACAACCTCCGCTGTTGGAGAGTCCAAATGAGCCAACAAAACAAACAAACTGTACTGTAGAGGCAATTGTGCATTGAGTTCAGTTTTATCAGAGCTTTGCTGCTAATGAATATAGCTGGAAAGATAAGTGCCCTCAGTGGGCACTGAGCAGCTACATGTTTCCAGACCTCCCTCAGTGTTTGGAAGTGTTCTGCAGTTCTCTTTGGTATTTTGTTGATGTTGGTGGTAAAATGGCTCCAGAGTGTCGCATAGACTGTTTCACTTCAGCTACCACGTGAGCAGAAAGATGATCCTCACGTGTGATTTACAGTATTTCCAGCCTCGTGATAACGTTGGTACGATTGGAAGCACAGATCAATCCAAAACAACAACGTTTCCTTTTTCTTAATGCAAGTGGTGGCTTTTATTTGGGTTTAAGCATGATAAGAACGTCTGTTCTGGTCTGACGGTTCATGCTAATGTGATCTTATTTAAAATTGCATTGTTCTCCATTCTTTCAACAGTTCACTGACAAAAATCTGTTTCCAATTATCCAGAAAACGATACTTACACAAGTACATTCACTTGGTTCACTTAAAACTATATGATCCTTGGACCAGCACACACAACAACAACATCCACTGCCGAGCTGTGTTTCATGTTCGTATCCACAGCTGCACTGACGTGTCAACATACCGGCTGGCATGTGTGAATGAATTATGTTCTTTCATCTTAAACAAGAGTTTTTCTGCACAGAGCCTCTCCTATTCTGTCATATGGTATGTAATATTTATGTATATTATAACCACACACAACTAGCTGTACTAAGGACTCTAGTTTGAAAAATGGCTGCATTATTTGATTGTAATTTATTTTACATGTATTTTATTCCATTGACCACCATCATGGCCACAAATGCAGCGATGCCAAACCTGCATAATTGCTTACATGTGTTTTTTAGCTGGTCAAGTTGTGCTGTTGTTTCATAATTAAAGGTGTTGCATCATATTGACAATTAGAATAAAAGGATGCATTGTGCAGAGCGCAGTTATTCTTCTTTTCCATAATGTTATTATTACATTATAATGTTATATTATGCTTGCAGGCATGTATTTGCATCAATATTAAAAAGAGTGGACACTATATAGCTTTCTGCAGAGCAAATTACCACACAGCACAATTATGATTTATTACAAATACAGCATTTTTGGCACAAAATGTGCCAACTGAGACAAATAAAACAAAGATTAATAAGGCCTGGTGGACAAAAGCTAATTTTTGCCAAGGATTTATTGTCCACGGAGTTAAACATGTCTCGCAGGAGGCAGCAATAAACTGTGCAGTGCCGTGTGATGCTGTTTAAAACATACATCAGTACTGAGTTCGTTCAACCAACCATTAAACAAACAGCTCCCTCTTTCTGTAGTCATGTTGACGTATTGCTGGATCTGGGAACCAAACAGCATGTATTTTATGAAAACAGGCTTGTTGATCATAATAAACTTACTGGCACTGTCGTTTCCTTCCTGACATATTTTCCAACTTGGGTTTTTCCATTTATGAAAATGCCGACAGGGGGCTCCAGGGGAAGGGTTTCAATTTCCAGGTCATCAACGTAAAGAGTAACGTCCTCTTCAGTTACCAGCAACCGCAACTGGTGCCATTCCTCATCGAACAGCTTCTTTTGTCATAGACAAGTAGTAGAAAATAGTGATTAATGTAATGGCACATGCTGGCAGAGTGATGATAAAGACACTGAAATAGTCTTGGTGTCTGTACATTGCTGCAATTGTTCAGAGCAGGAAGCAGGAAGAACTCCTGACAGTTTGATGTGATAAAACCTACAAATTAGTTAAAGTTATGAAGCGTTTATTCAAATATTGCGGTATTTTAGGAACAGGATGAGGATAAAAGAATATAGTAATAAAACGTAACTACCACACAATCTATAAAACCTTGTTAGGTAATAATAATGTGGGTTACACAGCATCCAGTGTCCAGACTGAGACTCTTATGATCCAATGATGGAAGCTCAGAGAGATAATCAGTCAGATCGATACGTCTTCTGTTTCCTAGACTAACAACTTGTTATGTAACCGTACTGCAGGTGTCAATTAAAATCTTCCTTTGTCTATCTAAAGGAGTTTCTTTGTGCTTCTTCTTCAAGGGCAGGGACATGATCTGATCAGTCCTACTTTTGTAGAGACAAAACAGATTTCTGAAGCTCTACAGGCTTATACAAGCTGTACCGATGTGACAATAGGAGGATTGTAGTCGATTTATTACATAACAACTGTTTTGTGTGGTTAAAAGAAAATAAATCCTGGATTTAAAGTGTACTTTACATTTATCACCTGTATGATGCAGTATGTTCAGTTACAAGCATTCATACTGAGGCCTTATGGTGTAAATGCATCAATCAGACTTGTAAAGGTGAAGTCCAGCAATTTAGCAAAGCACTTTCATAAAGTTGGGGGACTCTCAGGGGGAGCATTAAAATAAGAATATCAAAAATAAAGCAGAGGAGATATCACAGCTTTTAGTTTCTAGCATTTGTCAAGCTCTGAAAATACTAGATCCTATTAATTTCACGTGTCCCTACTCTTACCCACATCTTTGAAGCTCCAGGCTCTCAGTTTGTCTTGTTAAGGGGAGTTCATAGAAATAATGCAGAGGGTTACTTTACCCTTGTCGTCTGTTGTGAAAATGTGACTGTTTGAGTTCCACTTGGTGCTTCACTGGTCGTAGTGAACTTGACGGTGCTGTCCAGTCCATTCAGAGTCACCGCCATCTGAGGTCTCCCATCACGCGTCTGGATTCTCCACACGTCCCACTCCTCTATAGCCACCGATCCTTTATACCTCAGCGTGGCCACAAATACATATGATGGAGGCAGCCCATCAGGAAAAAGGTTCCTGGACGGCCAAAAATAAAAGTCAGTCAACTTGTGAATATACTGGTGACGGTCAAGAAAGAGTAAAAGATGATTACCGTGTAGCTTCACTCAGGTCAAGGCGAGATGTCACTTCATAGGCCCTACTGCCATAATAAGCCCCTTGTGTCTTCCTTGCTTTTTTAGCCAAATTTAAATGAAGCAGGATATCAAAACCCTTCTCATCGCGGGAATCTACAGGAATTCTTGCTGGACAAACAGTCTCTGTGCCGGACAAACAAAGAGGAAAATAGACAGACATAAAGAAAACACTGATACCATCATGAAATAACAGTTGACCTCATAATAATTGAGCAGAAGAACCCTTTTTGCTCCAGACATCGATCAGCGGTTACTCACCTTCACACAGTTTCTGTCGTATGACCTGTATGATCCTGGAAATAGCTTTGTAGTCCTCAACAGAGAAGACGTAAGTCGAAAATGGCTTGTTTGCAATGTCCTTCAGCTCGGCCGCCTCTGTCTCTGACCCAACGCCGATTGCAAACAGAATGACTCCTTTTTTCCTTGCTGCCTCTGCTGCTTTCAGAACCTCATCTTGAGACTTCCCATCTGTGAGGACAACAGCGATTCTGGAGACGCCCTGTGGGCCGCGCTCAGAAAGGCCAAACAGTTTGTCTGTGGCAAACTTAATGGCTGCCCCTGTCCTTGTGTTCCCCCCCATGTACTCAATGGACTCCATCGCTTTGATGAGGTCTTTGGTGGAGTAGAACTTCCCCAGAGGTATCTCTAAAACAGGGTCATCGCTGTACTGGACGACTCCAACCTGCGTAAACTTCTCTCCAATGTTGAAGCTTGTTGTTATGTTGACAAGCCATCGCTTTACTATCTCAAAGTTGACATCTTCAACACTCCACGAGCCGTCTAGAATAAAGACCAAATCACATGGTGCGGTCCTACAACCTGAAGGAGACAAGAAATAAATAATTACCAGTGTAAAAAGATGGTGTCAGTAACAGATAAATCACATCTAGTTTGGTGGAGTACATTAAATAGAATGCATTTACAGTACACAAAATCACCTTTTCCAGTTTTTAATTTATGAACAAGCATAACAAAGAGTGAGAAAATGAAGACAGAAGCACTCTTACTTCTCATGTCTTCATCTTGAGCTGCACTAAACAAATGGAGAAGCATGAAGCACAGGCATCTTAAGACACAATGCATGGATGTCGCTTTGTAACCCATTATGCAGCAGTACCAAGTTCCAATTGTGCACCTACAGGGAAAGGGAAAAACATGCTTTGTATTGCAGGGAAAAAGAAAAGGACAATGCAAGCATTTGTGACATCTGCTCCTTGTGTTATCCTTGCCTTGACAGAAATTAATGCCTCAGACTATTGTTTTTCCATTATTGAGATATTTGGTCGCCATTTGCTTTGGCCCGTCATCTATTCATTGGATTTAAGGCCAAAAGCTTAAAACACAAAACCATCCCACTAACTGCAAACCCACACCTAAGTAATGTTGCAAGGCTCTGTAAAGAATGTAAAATGTAATTTTCATAATTCAAACAATAAATGATTCAAGCATTGTATACACATGCAAATTAGCAGCAGTTTTGCATTGAGGTCATGTTGTCTTAATGTTAAGCTCTGTGTAAAAAGTGTATGACACAAGCATGACAGCAGGAACTCCATGCATAAATTCACACTGAAAGCAATTGTCGTGGTTCATTTCAGACATTTTCTTCATTCATTTTGATGCTATTTGTTTTTTGGGTTAGGTGTAACGACTCAACGGTTCATATTCTGGTTGAGGTTTTTAAAACTAAGCCATATAAATTATACAGCGCTGTTACTTTTTGTTTTACAGTGTGAATTGGACATGTCAAAATTCAGCTGTGCGCAGTGTGCACACATACAATGGGACTTGGTGCAAAGAATACTGAATGCATTGGACAACTGAGGACATGACACACAAGAAAGTCTATTCATTGTTTGTGGTAATTAAACTAATTAAGTCAAAGTTAGAAGAAAATAGAGGGCAGATTTGAGGTATTTTTTGGCCACTTGGGGGCAGTGCAACAACAATATTCATTTGGAGTGGTGTCACTGTCCACCTAGTGAATGTATACTCTCTTTTTAGCTCTGTTTTTGGTCCCTACCAGCTCCAGATAAAAGTGTTTTTTACTTCTTAAGCTGTTAAATGTTCCACTATGTTTACCAGCTAGTCACTAACAGTGTCTGTCTGTTTGGTGCTGGACAGGAAGTGTGCAGTCGCTTTTGTCAGGAACGAACCAAAACAGTAAAAAGCCACTGAAAGTCACAGCACATCCTACGGGGAGGACCAGTAAGGAGGTAGCACTCCTGATCAGCCACCTGCTCTGAATATGAATGGCATTACTAAAAGTCTCTGGGGCTATCCAGTGCTAATCCCATTTGCCCATGTTTGCTTTTTCTTATTCACTTCCTACCTCCCACTGCTTGTACCACTAAATTAGACTCTGATCTCTGCATCCATCCTCTACACTCTATCCACACTCCATCTTTCCAACCACGCTGCACAGCCTCCGCAGCCTCGGTACACCTAAGCATTTTCCTTTCAAGCCTCATCGACCACATCCTCACATGGCACTGTCAGCTTTACTAAACAAACAATTCACTGAACCTCTGACCACAGCTGCCCTTAAACCACTGCTCACTGTTTCCTGTGGGATTATCAGCTGTTTCCTCAAATCTGCTGCCATTTGCCAATCTCTGCCCACCCTGGGCCCAAATACAATATGTCTGCCCAGAAAAGCTTCACTCCTACACTTTTCCTCCCTCTTGGATAAAACCAGTTGTACAACCGTCCTTCCCATCAGCAGATTAAGTAATTTTAACCCGTTACTGTCTTGTGCTGGTAAAGCACTTAAAATAATTCTGTCACCAAGTGTGTCAAGATTATTTTACACTCAAAACACAAAATGTTTCAAAACATTGGCAAGTCTGAACATATGGGAAACTGACATATTGGGAGGATGTTAGCTAAACAGTTTGAACATATGATTTATCGCTGTTGGTTGATGTCCAAACTTTCTGCTCCCTCCAGCTCCTCTAGATTTTTTTTTAATTCACGCACTATGCCAACTCTTCTAAAACATCCTCCTTTGTGCTGATGTTTTACCCTACAACCATTTGTTGCCTGACAGATTGACTCAATCTGTAATGATTTCACCATGCCCAGCCCAGAGGCTCCCTGCTCGACACCACATCTACCAGATATGTCCATCTAGCATCCTAACAGCAAGTTCAGCTAACAACAAATGACGCAAAAGTCATTTGTCAATTAGCAAAATTATTCCTTCAATGCTTTTTTTTATTATTTAGCAGCTAAAACTTAATTACAGTTATGGAAAACTGAGGTGAAATTCATCTTGTATGTTGGTTTATGACCAAATTGCTGCCAAACTAACAACTTTCCCATCAGACTCCGCTGTGCTTTGTGTGTTATGCTTATGATTGCACGATTTAATGCAAATGTTAGCATGCTAATAGAGCCAAACTAAGATGGTGAACATGGTATAAAAGCCAAACATCATCATGTATGTAATATTATTTGCATGTTAGCATGCTTACATTAGCATTGAACTAAATGTCATGGCTTTAGACTTTTAGACCACAAGAGGGCCAGTTCTTTTGAACAAATGACCAAATCTGCTCCCATTAAACTCAGATTTTAAGGAAACATTGTCAAGGCAAGTGCAACACACACTTTAACATCGATTACTGTCAAATACAACATCATGGCATGTTACATACGTGCTATGGACTGTATTTTGCAAGTTTCTATCAGTGAACACTAATGTCATTGCATGTGGTGCAAACAACATGTAGCATTACAGTGGAGCACAATGATGGTTATGTTCATGCTCATGGAATTAAAGATGGGATGTTAAGAGCCAGGTGGAATAATGAAAAGAGTTGTATTTACATCAGGTGATAATCAGCTAGAGAGTTGCATGTGAGCAGACAGCAGACATTTTATCACATATTGTCTCAAATAATCTTTTTTTACTGTAGTTTCCAACATGTGAAAGAAAGAAACTGCTGACTTCCTAAAAGGAAGCAGTTGTGAATGGAGACCAGATATGCCGCACAGAGTATGTGAAGCAGGACTTATGGAAGGAATTTGATAGGAAGGAACTGATCATACACCTTATTCATGGCTGGTTCTTATCTTGACGCGTGAATTTCAACGAAACAGTCTCTAGGATACAACCCTTGGCCTACCAAGTCCTTTTATTCCGGTGCAGCCAACGAGAGGTCACACTCTTTAACATGACTGCATTTTTCCACCATGTAAACTCAGCGCTGAAGCAACACAGTTGAAGGAGGCGTCAAGCTGCCATAGTTGTGCAAGCTGTTTCTTCAGAATTTTTCCCCACTAGAGAGCTGGAGGAGGCTGTTGGAAAACCCCTTCATTGGCAGCGTCCAGTCAGGATGACTTTCCCCTCGACTGACTTTCCCCAAACTGAGTGTTTCTACACCTCTGCTCGAGCCACATGGAATTCATTTACACCATCAGACAGTGAAATTCCGGCCGTGGACTGTGACCAAACACATGTAGTCATGATGAAGGGAAGCAACCTTCATCCAGGAATAAAAACGCAACATTACGCGTGCCATGCTATAACGCTCGGAGCTGGAATGCATGCATACTGCAGCAGAATTAACAGGTGCACTTGTGTCGATCTGCGATGTTACCGGGGTTCAGACACTTTGCTGCTCCGGGTTTTGGTCGATTGTGTTTGTATAAATATTTAACAAACTTAAAAAGCTTGAAGATGTTCTAGCTGCGACTAAAACTACCACATGACATTAATTCTGCACGGAGCCTGATGTTTGTCGCACCACTTTGCAAACTTAATAAAATGTATGTGAGACTTTCAGTAGAAGTTTAGGTCCATCTGGATATGTTGTTCAGGAAGCTGCTGAACAAATGATTTCTCACATTTCAAGAGAACATTTCACTTGTTCAGGGTGGGCGACACTGAGTCATTAAACAGACTTTAACCACAGTATCAGACCAGAGATATTGTGAGTAACGTGTTATACTTTGGTTCAAGTTTATAATTTTTTGACTCACTGAGCTCAGAAAGAAAAAAACAGGTTATTTTATTTTTGTACCTGTAGTTTATCTCATGCAACTGCAGGCTGTAGCAACACTTGATCCGTTGCAGTTATAGTTATCTGCTGTAAATTTGGCAAAAGGAAGTTGTTTCATTCCAGAAACAATAACTGCTGTTCAGCATGAACAGTTGCCAAGATCAGGGGAATTTATTGCTGCCAAATTCTTCAAGCAACAAGGGAAAGCTAAGCCCGATCAGTTCTCTGTAGAAATCTGCACAACTAATCCCAACAGTTAAATAATGTCTTGTAAAACATTCGCTCGGTAGGAGACCACCACGTCCTCTTTCAGGTGCTTCCTATATATATTTTCTACTCTAGTCACAAAGCTTATTGTGATTCACTTTCACATTTGTTAAACGGTATGAATACAATACATGCGGTGCAGAGGTGCTCTGTGCAGTATTGCTGCACAGATTCAAGAAATATGAGAGAAAATCCTTTTACGAGAAGTGAAAATGGCCAGGAAAAATGATTCCATTCATTCTTTGCATGACAGTAGCACAAACAAGGGACTGATAACTGAGCTTAATGTCTTCAATATGTAACTGTGTGAGCACAGACTCTAGGACACTGCAGTTAACGTTGACACAGTGCTAAACCAGTGTTACAGTGTCACAACACACTGAAAAATTAATCAAACACAGTGAAATCAGCCCAGCAGCTTTACTTTAATGATCAAAAACAGCCTCCATAGAGACCAGCACTCTGAATTTAGCTCTCTACTGGTAAAAGAAATATGACAGTGGCCTCTTCATGCATAAAAACACACCCAGAACAAGACAGAGTTTCTAAAATTCAGAAATACAACAAGTTGCAAGTGAACAAAAAGTTACCGGTAAGTGTCCAAGCCCTTGAGTGAATTCCCGTTAATCCTCTCATTGAGAGCCAGTGATCAATACTGTTCACAGCCCCGGGTTAACAGAAACTGAATTGGGGAGAAGTGCACATGTTTCTCTGCTGAATGAAAGCCTGCCCTTTCCAGCAGCTCTCTCTCCTCTGTTTCTGTCCTTCTCCCCCCACCCCACCCCACCTCACTCCGGACTTTTACTGGCCTGCAGCCACCCTCAATTACCATGGGTGGAAAGAGAAGCAGATAAGGAGAGCATGAAATAGTGAAGCAGACAGCCCATCTCTGACAGTCCAAAAGGAAAATAATAGTAATGAGCACAGCCTCCTTCCAAGTGTTGAGGCTTTGGATCGTGTGTGGGTTGCTAGGGGCACAACCAGAGAACATGGAGTTTTCTGGATGTGGGACAAGCGGCGGATCAGCCAACAAGTTTCAGTAAACAGAGACCCACGTACTGTACCCTTCACGGTACCTTCAGCTGGACGGGAAGAGCCCAGCGATGCGTTAAGACTACTCACTTTTGAAATTCCACCTCATCACCCAGCAGATTATGTTCTACAAGTCAGCAATGAACAAGGTGTGAAAAGCTACTGCAGCGCTTTGCCTGCACAAACAGCTGGAAGTCGTTATAAATGAAGAACTGAATCTGCTATCTGCAGCGCAGGCTGATCTCAGTTTGATCCACTCTTAACAAGTTCTATCATGTTTGTGCTCAGCGGCAGCCTGCTCTGCATCAACTAATAATAGCCCCAGTGTTTGCAGACTCTCAAGGTCTCTAAAGGCTTCGTACCAAGTGCTGCATTTAAATATGATTGTGAGGTACTTGTTTCAAATATTGTGCCACTTTCTTCTTCATTTATCAGGCAGCCATAGCACTAATTATCTAATAATAATTAGATTTTACATACAATACATATGATCATCTTGTAAAATCAGGCCTTGTGAAAGTATGTAGAATACTGAGAAATGCTCCTTACATGCTAATGCATCAGAAATTATAAATACATCTCCATAACAAGAACTTTTACTTTTGTATTTCTAACGCATCTTTACTGTTAATGTCATAACATCGTCTTAAACCACCGCTTCCCCTTCGTCCTTCTCATGCACTGAGCCAACATAAATCATCAAACTGTGCTGCGCTGAGATCTGAACGGCTCGTGTCAGGTAGTGCTAAAGATGTCGTCACGCATCTTCTTACGCTGAGTCTGAGCAGCAGAGGGTTCCTGGTGACGGCCTGGTTGACCCTGAGCCTCAGCACACTCTGGTGGATCACACCGGCAAATACTGAGTTAGTGTTTGGATCCTGGGAGTGGCCATCCTGCTGGTGAGAGTAGACTTTCCAATGCTGAGTAACCTTGTGTCTCTATAGACCGGCCTCTGGTTTGTAACCAACAGGAGGTGCACACGACGGAAACCCGGAGCAGAAAATCTGTGTGGTCTCCCGTGAGAAGTCTTCTGAGGCCTATACGTTGATCAATACGACTATAATCAAATCTGGAAATGTGACGTGGGTTATATTAAAGCAGCGAGCTGATCGAGATAAGACATAATAAATATGTTATATTATATAACAGGACACTTTGTATTAGATGCCACACTTTGAATTCCATCCAGTAAAACTGCAGCAAATCTGATGTAACTAAAATAAAGTGTCAAACTGTCGTGAAAACAGATTGAAACTGGATAATCAGACCAATTTGAACAAATGTGCACTTTTATAATGCTGATGCACCAGGTAATGTCAGGACACACACACTGACTCGTGAAGCTATTTAATAGTTTTATAGCAACTGATGACTACAAATTTTAGAACTTTATAACTTGTTGATACCAAATTTGCCTTCAGGAAATCATGTGGGAAAAAGGCAGATCAAAGACACTCTTAAACCAGTGAAAAGCCTCTTTTCTATTTGGCTGTTCATAAGTGCTCCCATGATATGGCCCCACAGCCTCAGACAAAAGGAATAAAGGCTGTTAAACAGATTCCTGCATTGACCTTTCAGTCTTTTTTCCCCTCATGATCACCAGAGGACTGTGTCTGTACAGGACTCAGCCTCGGGATCTTTAACATTTATAGCTGCAAGAGAAACCTTTTCTGCAAGAGGGTGAAATAAGTCTGTTAATAAGCCAAATGAGTCAAACACTTAAAACAAACACGCAATTGGTTTGCGCTAATAAGAAAATTGTACGTACTAATAACGAGAAAGCAAATTAGCCAGAAAAAGTAGATGTCATCCGCCAACCGAGCCGCATTTCTCCCACTGCCAGCGTGTTAAAACGGGTGAGTGTGGCAGAAAGATGTCAGGATAGTTAATGTTGGACTTAACCGCATCAGCACTCTGCTCACTTTCACTTCTACAACACACAATAACACATTTGGCTTATTACTTACATTAACTAACATTTACAGTGCCTGGCAGTTGCTCTGAAACTTTTTTTTTTTAAATAACTGCCTGAGGACAGCATGAAACCTCCCTCTGTAATAACCCCGGATTCTGTGCCACCGCTTTGAAGCTCTGCCGTACTGGGTTGGTTTAATCAGCTCACATGCATTAAGCCGTATTTATCATGATCACTTGTATGGTTTGCCACAGAGATAAATAGTGAGCATGTCTGAAGCAAGTGATTGAGCCCAGAGAGCAGATTCAGAGGATAATCGTGAATTAGTAATAGTTTCCATGACAGAGGTGGCCACAGCATCCAGAGCAGCATGGCACACATGATGCTGCCGTCGCAGGAGGAGCGCAGGATGACGATCTGCAGCCGATGGGAGCAAACGAATGTGAGCCAGGAAAGACAACGAGAAGAGCCACAAGCAGAGTTTAGAAGTTCCCTTTAGACGAGTTTCTCCGTTAGATTTGAGCTGTGGAAAACAGGCATTGTCTTTAGTCCTCACCCTCCCACCAGGGAAATGCCCTGGACAGGGCGTTGGTCCACTGCACGGCTAATACAGAGAGACAACTCATACCCTCTGGCGATTCAGAGTCTCTACTCCACTGGACCAGCAGGTTTCTCAGCTGGAAAGTCACATGGGCCAGGAATCAAACCGGCTCTGTGTTGCTGTGAGGCAACAGCGCTACAACAGGATGTACCAAGCCACCATGTGGGAAACACTGGTGTTTGTGTCGCTGTTTGTTCTCATCACTACAACAACTGTTAAAAAAACAGAAAGCACAGGTTGTCGCCCATTAATTTCTCTGTTGACAGCTAAACTCATGTGCAACCACTGAAGTCCAGTGATACTACAGGTAGGATTTCCACTTGAACTTCCACTTGATCTTCATGAAATATAAAAGACAGAGCTGCAACGATTAGTCAGTTAATTAGTCGTCAACTATTAAATTAATCACCAACTATTTTGATAATCGAATAATCCTTTTGAGACATATTTTAAAGGAAAAAAAATCCATACTCTCAGATTTCAGCCTCTAAAATGCAGATATGTTCTGTTTTCTTTGGGCTGCTGTGACAGTAAACTGAACGACTTCTGACTTGTGGACAAAACAAGACATTTGAGGACGTCGCACACATCATTGATCTGCATTTTTTCCATCTTCTGGACCAAGCAACTAATCAGTTAATCAAGAAAATGAAGTTTGGGAACTCCGGGACCTGGTGCCAGCGGTGGGAGTGTACCAAGATGCCCCAGTGATTTTGTTGCTTTTGGCTCGTTATGCATACTTAAAAAAAGTTTTTCAGCTTTCTGCATCTTTTCAGAACATGTGCACGAGCCCACCAGCTAATTTTCCACATGGAAGGCACTTAATGACACGGCTCTTCTTAACTTTTCAAAGTTCTTTGCACCAAATAAAATAAATACAGATAATATGAAGAGCAAGTTCATCGACTTAATGGAAATGTATTTAGCATTCTTCAGTGATAATGGCTACGAAGTCCAGAAAAAAGATTGTGCATCCTGTGATACAGAATGTAGCCGCTACGCTAAAATCATCTCCAGCCAAGATGCAGGATGCATTGCTGTCATGAAGCCGTCTTTTTTATGCTTCCACTGGGGGCACTAAAGCTGCAAGTCTTCAAATCCTACACTGAAGGGCTTTAAGAAGAAGATTAGATACTAAACACAGCAATACGTGGACCATCAATTACTGTTCTTTAAACTTTCTGTTGCTGTAACCACGAAGCTAAATCATGCTTTCACACAATCGTCTAATAAAACTCATCAATATCATTTTTGGATTTTTATTATAAAGAACAGATGTTTCAAGACAACTCAGACTTGTGAAATCAGTTTAAATAAAACTATTAAATGAAGACGGTCTTTTTATACAAATATATTTTGTTACCACTCTCCTTTAAAACACACACAGTAGGTGCTGTGTCTGGTAACGCTGCAGATCAAACTGTTCCCAGAAGTTCAGTTCAGGTTTCAGTTGGGATGCATATTTACATGAAAATTTAATTTTATTTGAACAAACACATATTAACAAAAACAGTCTACCATGTGTTCCTCCTTTAAGCTCAATATTCAATTCACCGTCCACACAACCTCTTTTTTTTCCCTCTACGGGCGATTCCTCAACCTCCGCGGCGCTGGCTGAGGTGTCCCGCCGGTGGTGTTCAGCTGAGCGCACCCAGAGGTGACACAAACGCCCGGCGGGCCTCTGAGACCTGGGTGGCCCCTAAGCCCGGGCCGGCCCACGTGTCCCCTCTCACCCTGCTTGCCTGGCTGGCCGTTAAAGGCTCTGCCAGAGCGTCCACGCTGACCTGTGATTGAGGCAAAAATGTTGTTTAGTCTTCAGGCCGTGTCTGTCTGCTCAGTTAGCTGAGTAAGGCAGTTTTCACAGATTCCACAAACAGAGCATTTACGGAGAAAAATAATTTCTTTTTTGGCAAATAACACCTTTCTCCTACAGTAACACATCTCTTCTCTCCTCTCCTGGGATTTTAACCAAACAAATCTGAGCATTCAAAGATGAATTTACCCTTTGGACCCTGGTCTCCTGTGTACCCAGGTAGGCCGTAACCCTTGGCTCCTTTATCACCGGGCTCTCCTCTGTCACCTGCAGGCCACACACACACACACACACACACACACACACACATTGATCTACTAGCAGGAATGACAGCTGACAGGCCGACCTGCTACTCCCAAAGGAGTGAGAACACTCAAGAACACGCGGCGCATGTTGATTAAAGAGCACATGTGTTACTGAGATCATTGTTAAATAAATGTTTAAAACACCTTGTAAATATTCTTCGATTTCATTGGCTTGGCGCGGGAATGTAGCATGAGCGTGACATCATGCCCGGGCCTGTGACCGTAAATTAGAGCCGAGGATATACATGTTAGCCTACAGGTTTACAGCGCCGTTTGAATCAGCAGTTTCGTCCAGTGTGGTTCAGGATGAAAGGTAGTCGAGCGTGTTCTTCACGGTGGTGGAAAACATCAAAAAACATTTATCCAAGCTCATTTGAGTTTTTCCAGTTCACGCTGCTTTAGTCGTCTATTTCAGAGGGACGTGTCGTACTTTTACAGTAAGTTAAAGAGTTTAATTTAGTGGCAGTCAGCCCTGTACTTTTAGTCCCTACTATTGGTTCAGCTCTAAAAAACACGGCGCTCAACACTTCCCATAATCCAGACAACCCCCTGATGACATCACTGTGACATCACCAGGGTTATTTTTCTCCGAGTTGACAAAACGCCACAGACGACACGACACAAGTGTTGAATACTACGGCCCATAAAAGTAAGTGAGCAACAGGCTCCTTAAAAAGCCTTAAAACGTCTTCATTTACAATTAAAATGCCTTGAAAAGTATTAAATAGTCTTAAATTCTGTTTGCAAAGGTCTTAAAAATGTATTTTTGTCTCCTTTTGTATCCTGTTACAGCGCAGCTACGTTGAACATGTAAGATCTGCGACTCTGACAAGACGAGTGTAGTGATTATTATCATTAAGGACAAATATCTTCATCTTTTTCAATTCATTTCTTCAGAATTGATGTTTTGAGTAAACTGAGGTATTAAAAAGTCTTATATTTAACTTGCTGATGCCCGCAGACACCCTGAAGTCAACCGATCTCGATGAGCAGCATCAGTGGTTTTGTTTGAATGGCCTTTACTTGTAATACTGAGTACTGATCGTAAAGCTGCTTCAGTGAAGCTCGGTGGAGCCACACTCCTCCCAGAAACACTCCAGTAACAACGGTGCTCCATGTCTGCTGGATGTGTAAATAAGCAACTGTTTGCCAACACGCTACAGTCACCATATGAACTTTAATAAGACGCTAATGTGTCAGCGATGTGTTTACAGTTTGTTGTGCTGCTCCTACACGGCCAAGAAAATCATTAAAAGTAGATTTAAGTGAAGTTTTCCCATCACCGGTTCCTAAAACAAGAACTGGTGAATTATAGTTTTGTTCTGAATCCTATTCATAAATATAATCTTTATTTGTTAGTCGCACCTGTTTCTCCTTTTGAACCTGGTTCTCCGGCTTCTCCGTAGAATCCCTGCAGGCCCACTTCTCCATCAACACCATCATTACCAGGGTCACCCTGACAACATCATCAATAGGAAAATACACTGTTAATCTCTGGTCTGTTTTCAGTATAAACTTTGAGATTTTGTTTTATTTTTTATCTTTTTTTTGTTGTTGATGGTTTCAAGTCATGAGTTCAGGTTCTGTTCACCGCTGACCAGCTCTGTGCACTGAAGATCTATCATTCAATACTTTGTAGGGAAAACATTGTACAGTACTGGTACATGACTGTTCCTGGTTTGGCATTAAACACCACAACATGAGGCTTGCTGGCCATAATCTAATATAGTGGAATATTTCTTATATAGCCATGACTTCAAGAGCATTTATCAGCCTCAGAGTCATTGTGATTAAAGAAGTTGTGGAACATGAATCAGTTCTACACTGTATAATAATGTGGAAAAGGCTTTCCAATCCAAGGACAGCCTTGATAGTCTCCAAAAACCATTCAACACAGACCAAGTGTCTAGTCTGCGACTCCTTATTTGTCCTCATGGAGACGTGGAAAATTGTAATGTTTTCATTCCAAGCTTTTCTGCCAAATACTTCGGCTCTCTTAGTCCAGTCCAGACCCTCGCAATGTGTTTGCATTTTACTCAGGCAGGGAGACAAAAACGAGCGATGTATGTAGAATGTGCTGCGCTCTGCCTCGGCTGAAGGTCTGCAGGAGGAGAGGTGACACAGAAAAAGCACTGATTTGAGAGTGTCTGTGCAGAACAGCCAAACTCACGGGAGGTCCGGGGGGTCCTTTCTGTCCGGCGGGACCAGGAGCACCCATGGGCACGTCCCCATAAAGAGGACAGACTGCAGCACACGTCCGCTTCACTGAGTTGGCGAAGGTGGACATCTGCTCCAGCACCACTTTCTTACAAACCTCGATCACGTGTTGAGCAGGGAGGGTTGGGCCCTGTGAGACAAAATCATTACCACATCCATCACTGGAGGTGGCCCAACTGTGGGACATGTAATATGGAATATTACAGGACGGGGCATGCTGAAGCAATGGCCGACTCTCAGAGGAAATGCAGTGAACAAACGAAGCCAACAGTATTTCCTGAGGCTCATTATGGATTTATAGCCACACTAAATGAAGCCCGTGCTGTGAGTCACTACAAACTACAGGCTTATGAGGAACTGTTTAAATATGCTCTTGACACAAAAGTTGTTACCAAACACTGCACCAGTCAGTGGAGACACTAGTGCAAATGATAACCATGTTGTTTCTGTGCCATCGTTAACAGACAGATGAAGTGCCAATTACACTCCAGGCTGAGGAGCAGTGCTACTCTGTCCTGTAGCTCTGTGATTATTTGTGGTATCAGCCAAAAAACTTCAGCTTCAGAAGCTTGTATTTTACTTACTGGTGGACCTGGGGGCCCCTGAAAGCCATCTGGTCCTCCTTCACCTCGAACTCCCTTGACTCCAACAGGACCCGAGCGTCCGGGTGGGCCTGCCGGGCCGCGCTTCCCCCGTCCTCCCTGAGGACCCTGTTCACCCCTGTCTCCAACCTACACAGCAGGTTAACAACATCAGCAGGAGCGGATTTAGGACTCAACTCAAATACAGTGAGAAATCAGTTGTGCAATGACACAAACTTTATGGAGAGCAGCTTGAAACGTTTATTATGTCATATAAAACACAGTAACTGACTGAGTCATATAGAAAGCTAAGCAAACTAGCAAGAAACAGACTCTCAGCAGTACAAGTAAATATTCTCCAATCCAATACAGCTTAAAGCACATTTGCTGTATCAGAACAGCAATAAAGTCTATCTATCTATCTATCTATCTATCTATCTATCTATCTATCTATCTATCTATCTATCTATCTATCTATCTATCTATCTATCTATCTATCTATCTATAACCACACGACAACGCAACAATATTCCAATAAATAACATGAGAAACGTCTGGAAAGGTTTCTGGTAGAAAACACCTGGGACATGTAGACGCCGTCACGTCTACAGATGCTGTAAATATGTTTGCAATGATGAGTTGATGTTGATGGAATCTGATTAAATTTGGAATCTGACGGGTTGATGTTGAAGATTTTCAGTCCACCGAGTTTGCAAGCAGAGAGTGTGATGAATGTCATGTTTTCTGACCAATAAAACACGGATGTCTGGCAGGAATATCACAGTATTAGTAACGCACACCTGCACGTCTGCTGTTTTTTTTAGTGACCCAACTCAACGCAGCCAACAAATGGTTCTTATGTTGTGTTATAATCATCACCGTTAGTAACACAACAGAGTCACAGCTCACCTTTCCTTTTGGGCCCTTGACTCCTTTTTCCGCCTTCGAGAAAAAAAAGAAAGAAGTCACGTCAAGACAAAGAAAACACAAAGAGGATGTAATGATGAGCAGGAGGATTTAAGGCAGTACCTGTGTGCCTTTAGCTCCTTGGATTCCCTGGATTCCTGTGTCACCCTGTACAAGGCAAATAGAAACTAAACAGTGCTGAAGCTTGCAGGTATTTACAGGATTTATCTGAATTTCACAGGTGTTGTTCTCCAGAAGTATGAGGATAAAACAGAGCATCAGTCACATGAACTCTGATGCTTCAGGCAAATGTTACACATGATTGGCTAATTGTGGCCTTAAAAGATGATGTTATGATCTGATATTTTCTTTCTAACGGCTAATGGATGAGGATGGATTACCTTGGACCCTGGTTTTCCAGGCACACCCACGTGTCCCTGTGAAGAGATGACATGGTTTAATGGCTTGACGAAAATGAACTAGTGTTTGGAGGAGTTTAGAAAATTCATCTGGAGCACTTACAGTAGGTCCCGGTGGGCCGATAAATCCAGGTCTTCCTGGCTTCCCTGCAGAACCCTTGTAACCTCTTGGGCCCTCGAGAATAAAACATTCATTAAACCGACCTAAGGGGCTGCTTTATTCTTTGTCATTTTCCTTTAAGATGGCAAACTACTTTACGTACGAAATGGATGATGTGCTTGTCTTCGGTGACAGAAAAGGTGACTTACGGTTCGGCCTTGGGGACCCATCTCTCCTGCTCCCCCGAGGGTGCCTTTCTCTCCCTGTGGAAGACACAAAGCTCAACAAATGAATCTTCCAAAAACAACCGAACTGAACCTTTATTCACAAAAACAAACAAGATCAGCGAGTTACCTTTGTTCCAAGTCTTCCCAGTTTCCCGCTGAGACCTTGTGATCCTTGATAAGCCTGTGAGGAACACATAACACTCATAAAAACTCAAGTGCTTGGAAGATTCGTCATCACGATGTTGTCATCAGATAATATAATACCTCTATTCCTGGATCACCATCTCTGCCTGGCAGGCCCGGATCTCCAATAATGCCCTGGGGAAACACTATCATTAGTATAAAACAGAATTATTTTTGTAAGTGAGCACTCAGGGCTGCGTCAGCTGTGAATCACCTTCGGTCCGAGGACGCCGGCTCTGCCCGCGGGCCCTTGGATCCCCTAGATCAGACAAAAAAAAAAAAACATATTCAAAACAGGTATTTTTTGTGCTTCTTGTTCACTCATATAAAATAAAGATGAGTAAATGATCAAATACATACAGGCGCCCCTTTCTCTCCACCAGCTCCCCTCTCTCCAGGATCGCCCACTATACCCTGTCAAAGCATCATTTGAAGCAGCATAAGTTAAGATTTTATTTTCTTTATTTGCAGATTTCATCCGGTGAGCAACATGAACGTGAAGCAGGGAGCCGTCCTTCATATACAATAGAGTAGGTTAACACTGCGGTTGAGGCTCTTCTCTCTGTGACTCACCAGCTTATGTTGATATAGTTCAGGCCCTCAGATCTCAGCCAAAATCCAGCCACACGAACTAATGTTGTTTATGGAGACGGCATATAAGCCAAAAACAAAGCTGTATTCCAGTGTTTTACCACATTAAATATGATTAACTGGCCGTCCACGCTCACATGAGGACGTTGAAGGAAACGGACAAAGAATTAAGAGTATCTTCTTATTGATTAAGGAGGAGGGAACCCCTCAACAACCCACCTGCTTTCCTCTGGGCCCAGCACGCCCTGCCGTGCCAGCTTTCCCTCTTTCCCCCTAAAAATAAAAGCACAATGGAATTAAATCGCAGTATCCGGGTTCAAAAAGGTGACAGAGAAAGAAGGAAATATGAATACCTTAACTCCTTGAAACCCGGGAATGCCTTCATATCCTTTTTCACCTTTAGCGCCCTTCAAGGAGGCCATAATGTCAGTAATACAGTAATTGCGTAATGACTTGCAAAAGGGCTCACTGCTGTGTCTGAAAGGTTAACTTACAACTTCTCCCAGTTTCCCAGTCTCCCCAATGTTTCCAGGTGGCCCACGAACGCCCTTTAATTGAAATCACAACTCCAGTGAAACGTCTGTGGCTTCATTAGCTGGTGCCTATTTCCTAATTAAAGCCTGCATCGAGCGGAGGAGTTTACCTTGAAGCCGGCTGCCCCTTTTAATCCTTTCAGCCCTTTAGCTCCTCTGTCTCCCTGTCAACACAAAACCTCATTTATGCAGATTTGTAACATTTCAGGTTAAAGAAGATGACAAATCTAACGTGATAAATTACCACTTGGCCCCAGAGTCCTCTCATTCCTTTCTCTCCTTTGATTCCCTCTTCGCCCTGAGGACACATGTGTGTGTGTGTGAGAGAGGTTTCATTAATGTGTTTTAAGCCAAACTGAAGTTTAACCCTGATAGGGGCATAAAAAGGCAGATCCTACCTTCAGGCCTGGCTCACCGATGTTACCGTAGTCTCCCGTGTTTCCTCTGATCCCCTGCAAGACAACTTTGACTTAATCACAATCAAGACTTTTTCTGGAAGATTAAACTTTGGGTGTATCAGACAGAGAAACTGTTTAGACACGACAGCATTTGCTTGATGTTGCAGTGGCATTCAGACTAATTCTACTTAGAAAAAGAGAAAATATTTCTAAACAAGTGTTGCATTATTCCTTAATACACGCAAAGACAATGTGTGGTCTATACATGGTGCTTAAATGTGAGCTTTGAACAAAACGAGGCTCCTTCTGTCTCCCTCTGCTTCCTGCCTGTATGCTGAGCTAAATGTCCGGTAGTTTGAGTTTCATTCTTACTGCACAGATATGTGTGTGGTATCCTGAAGCTGTCAGACTATTCCCTAACACAGGCTGCAAAATTTGCCAAGACAAAATGAGGATAAATAGGTTCAAAATGCTATAACTGTCACATTAGTCACATTAATGGAAAATATACACAAGCGTATTCAGCAGGATTTAGGAAACATTAGTCATAAATACAACAAAATAGACCAGTATTGTTTGGACAGATGCTGACTTCCTCAGTAGGAGAAGGAAAAGTGTTTTCCACTTGGCTGTATTCCACTGAGTCAACAAACAGATTAAACAAGCCCAGGACGCCTTTGTGTTGTCAGTTTATTTGACCATCTCACCTAACAGTGTTTTTTAAGCAGAGTCAGCTGGGCGGAGGTTAACCTCAGAGATGGCCGACAGTACGGCGAGAGGCACGACCGTGAACTTTACGATCTTTCTAAGGCAGTATAGCTGCGACGAGCAAAGGACCACCCACCACCTGAGATGGACAGTTCATATATCTGTGCCAGGAAATGCCCTCCTCGAATGCCAGCAGGGGGAGGAGATAAACATGTTGGGGCTCTGTGATTCACAAGCTGGCAGGAGGTCAAAACTCTAACGAGTTACACAAGACAGATGTTTACTCCCAGATGAGCAACAGCTGCAATTCAGGACATCAATATGTAGCATGTACAGCTCTGGAAATGTGCTCTGAATGTACGTGGGTCGACAGGCTTACATGTGTTTGCTCAGGCAGCGTGGGGGATTTCCTTGAGTGCAAAGGGCACGCTAAATGCCAAACCATCGAGCACGTATAAAAAGAAAAAAAAAAAACTCCTCCGTCTTTAAACACATGTTCTCCGGACTGTTTTTAAAAGACTCAGATCTGATCCAACGTAACAGGGACTGCTAAGCATCAAAGAGATTAACAAGTCATAAATATAAAGTGGAAATAATCACGTCTGCAGTTCCCTGGAGGATACAAATGTACGCGTATTTGTTCGTTCATTGATGCATGTGCAACTGGCTCCTGCAGCAGGATACTTTATTCATTACAGGTTTATCAGACCATTCCTCTGTCACAGCTCTGTCCTCCTGTGGGGAATTCATCCGCCTTATCAACAACAATAAAAACACTTGAGACACAAAACATCGGAGAAATTTCACGCGATAGTTAAGCACACTAATGCCACTCATTAGACAGCATAAGGAGGGTATGGTTATTGCTCAACTGCCTGGTTTTCCTGTGTGTGTGGGATTCATTACACTTGGCTCAGTTCCTTCCAAATGGAAAAGCAAAACCATTAAAAATCCTGTGATCATTTGCCAGTTAAATCCTGTATTCTAAATAAGCAGCGTCTGTGTTTTAAGATGCAAATGGCTATTTCAGAAATACAAAAACAAATTTATTGTCACATCCGTATTGGTTTGTGTTTGTCTTGGCTTCCTCCTGAACCTTTTGCAGAGCGGACATGAGTTCTCAAACTATAAAAGGAGGCCGTCTGTTTACTATCGCTAGGCGCTTCTGCTTCCAGATCTGTTTCCATCCTGTCGTGTCTCAGTTGTACTTCTATTGCCATTTTCCACAGCTTCGCTGCTGTCTCGCGAGTGAAAGTTTTACAATGTCACTCACCCACGATTCAGTTTAACTCTTTATTGTACAAGAGGAAGGTGAATCACCAGAACGCACATTCATCCAGCTTTCGTATTTGCACTACTGAGAGACATGTTGTGCATTTATTTACCCAGTTTCCTTGTCTTCCTTGGTCTCCGCCTTTTCCAGGAAGACCTCTGTGACCCTGCAGATGAATTTAAAATTTAAGTCAACACAGATTCAACCGCTATGTTCTGGCAATTTTCTCTGTGCAGGTACGTTCACCTTTGGCCCCGGAGGTCCCTGAAGTCCAGGCTGTCCATGCATACATTTGCAAGGCGCTCTTCCAGCTGTCAGACCAATCTCTGCGTATCCCCCACACTGCCATGGAAAGAGAGGTGAGACAAACTACACACACAAGCCTAGCAGAGGGAGTGAAACCATGTTGAGTGGGAGATGACTCACCACACTGGAGAGCTCACAGCAGCCCTCTGAATAAGCCTGCTCAGGGTCACATGACACCTCCATCTGCTGGAGGTCCACCTGGAAAGAGACAGAGGATAGTATGAGAAATGAAGCTTGTATACCAACTCAAAGGATGTTTAACTATAACTTTAGATTCACAAAAATCCAAGCTGTCAACACACCGACACGGAGCGATCTCCCGCAGCCCGCTTGACGATGGAGGTGTAGCCTTGGTGGATGACTGGCCGTTGCTCATCAATGGACTCCACGGTGACTTCTTCACAGTCTATCAGCAGCTTCACCTGGCCGCCCTTCACACTCAGAGCCAGCTTGTGCCACTCTCCGTCAAACAACTTCTCCACACCGTGGAAGGTCCTCAGCATCTGGCTCCCATGGGGGCTGGTGTAGAAGAAGTCTAAAGAGCGAGTATCACCCTGGAAGCGCAGGCCGACTTGCTCTCGTCCGTTGGGGTCGCTGACCTGCCACAGATCCCAGGATTTCTTGGCCGTGTCCTTTGTCACCTTAAATGTTGCAATGATGGAGTAGTCGGAGGGAAGTCCATCTGGATACACGTCACTTTGGCAAGAGAGTGAGGTTTAGAGAGCTGGATAACATTAAAGAAAGGCAACTTCCTTCTCAGAAAAAACAAATAAAGGCTTTGTAGGAGCATAAGGGTTTTATTTTATAAGAACACAACTAAGTAGAAACAGAAACTTCTTGCACTTAAGGCTTAAATTCCCCTTTAGCATATGACATTTGACTCGTAACTCCTTCGATTTGAGCAAAGCACATTTTCACTTAACTCAAAAGGCAACGCTGCAGGAAGAATCAAACTAAGGCGAATACATCAGTGTTTAGAAGGTCGGTGTTCTCTTAGCATGTTAGCATGCTAATGCAAATACCTAATAGTTGTTGAGACATTTCAGTATGGACCAAAGTGGTGGACATACCGACACAGCTGGAGCCACGCAGCAAATTTTCAAAAGAATCCAGTGAACATCTGAGCGAAACTTCATGAAATATTTTCGTGCCATTTAAAGGATCATTTTGGTGTTTTTAATGTTTCAGGGAACCGTGTCGGTCAAAGTACATCCACTGAAAGTGTTTTTGCCTTTGACAGAATCAGATTGTTATATGAAGTGTATATTGTTTAACCAGAAACATGTCACACTGTTCAAAGCCACCAGACTCCATAGTTCTGATCATAACCTATATTCTTATGAGTGGATAGCATAACTCACATAACATAAATCTTGGAAATTTGCTGTAAAGGATGACGTTGTAGTCTGATCTGTCAGACCAACTGGAAAAGCTTTTGTACCAACCAGCCATTTTGAACCCAAAATAAAAATATCAAAGTTCCTCTAATTGGTTTAATTTTCCACATAATTCACATGTGGTTAGCGCGTGGTTGGTGCTATTAAAGCTCACAAATGAAAATTCAAACAAAATAACAATACACCCCCTGAGAACCTCCAGTGCTTTAACTTGTAGTGACGTACAGGTGCACACCAGGACTCTGTGACATCATCGCTAAGTGGGATTACAGGTGCGAAATTCAGTCTGGAATTGAATGAACCTTTAAAGAGCATGTGTGTGTGGTTAGAAATGTACTTTGTCGCACCTGTAACCCAACAGTGACGCCATGCTGTACCGACACAACCAGCTTCAGTGACATTAACTGTGCTCAGGCAGTTTAATATTGTACCTCATGGTCCTCCGTAGGTGAATGGAGGGGTTGACGCGGTAGGCCACCGCCTCAGGTTGAGAACCGTCCACTCTCCTCACGCCTCTCGACTCGGGCACATGAAACTCCTCCAGCAGATCAAAACCTCACAACACAAACACTGAGCTCAGTTTGATGTTTCACATGTTGGGCTTCAAAGGAGCTGAGCTGCTTCTGAGTCTTATGTCAGTGCTGATATCACTGATTTAGAAATGGCTGCATTACTCATTGTCATTAATAATGCCATGTCTTCACAGGTTCAGTGAGGTCATTTATTAATCCTGTCAACGCACACAGGCTGTTTATTTTCTTTCATTTGTGCTTTTGGCTACTGAATTCCAAACACTGGCATCTTTGTGCTGCAGAGTGAATGAGATCAGCATGACTGCGGTGCTTCCTGAGAGATTAACACTTGTGGATGAAAGCTGGTGAGAAAATATGAATACAAATGTTATGACTTGAGTATAAAAACCCTTACAGCTGCTACTGTGGCACGTTAACAGCTTCGATTCTTTGGTAGAGAGATTGCAAGTGCACAAGTAGGATCGTTCTGGGAAATAAGCTGCTGTCTTGTCTGATTGCACATATGTTTCACTGCCATGAATCACAGCCAATAGGCCAACAGCACATATTGAAGTTAAACCACTGGGATTGTTATTGCTCTGTACAGCTCATACCAGCCTGTTGACATTGTGATTTATCTATAAGCAGGTTGAAAAGAAACATCGAGGTAAATAGTTTCTCCATTGTAACAGGCTCATGTACACAGCTTAACCTGAAAGTGACCCTTTGACCTCTCACTGTCCAAACAGGCACTGAGAGCAGGAAATACGATCCTGCTGTGAAGACAAACAATGAACTATGAACTGACAAATACTGTCATCTGCTGGTTGTGGTGCAGTAACACAATGTGCAGCCCGGAAAAGTTCCATCTTAGATCATTAATATGATATACTGTATGTGATTATAGTCCGTCATGTTTTATAGGATATGTTTATTTAAGCAGAAAAGGCCTCAGTGAGATCAGAAATCTCTTTAACGGGAGTGTTCTGGCAAAGACAGCAGCAGCATGAATTCAGCCCCACACAGCTACACAGAACCAGAATATTCATGCAGCGGGAAAGACGCTGTAGTCATCAAATAACTGTGAATGGAATAAAACTTACTTGGCAACTTTTGACACTGGGTCAGTCCCAAAATGGCAAAGAGTGCTGCAAACACCAGCATGTCTTTGTAGGCTGGCATTTTCTTTGTTTGTGTGTGAAGTCAGGTGCTATAAGTGCCTGTAGCACAGCAATTAAATAGATTAGTGATTCAATAAGTCAGATTAATTTAGATATCATTGTACAATACACTCAACTGTGTCCCACGGTTATACATTTCTATGCATACATGTTAAAGATTTAGAAACAGTAAAGAAAGAATGCTAAATTTCTTGCCTTTATCAACTGGAATATCAAATCAAAATTGGTGAAATTTTCCTTTTAAGTCCTCTTAAGTGTCCAGTAATGTAATTCCCTTGATGCAATTTGTCTCCTACAGTCTGATAATCATAATAATAATAATTCATAATATGAATATCGGCCGAAAAAACCAACACATTCTCAAGTTTCATCAAATTCGAGGACACAGTGACACTAAAAACTAGATCGAATATACAGCTGATCAAACTGCATTGATTATCAACCAGACATCACAGACAGCTCCAGTTTAGAGAATTTCCTGCTGACTTCATAAAAATGCATATTGAAAATAAAATAAAATGCACAGAACGTTGAAAAGACTCACATATTCCAGAGAAAGACAGTCCCAGGGCTCCTGCACATGGATCCTTGAGTTCCTGGTGTGAGGATATATCCCGCTCTAAAGAGCCATCCTGGGCCAGTGTTTGAGCTGAACAGGAGGACCATTCAAACCACAAGCTCTGGGTCTCAGAGGAGCCTGACCCCTGAGCTCCACTCCACCTTTGGTCCCAGGGGGATCTGCCTCCTCTCATAGGCCGGTTACACCTACAGTCACTGCAAGGTAACACGGTCCACGTCAGAGAGATGTAGGTGAGTGGACGAGTGGGGCCTTAATGTAGGTTACAGCTACCGACAGGAGAAACTCACAGTAGTGGTGAAGGACACGCCTGAAGTTTAGCAAAGTTTTATGTTTTTGTGTATTTTTTTTTCTACGATGTCTATTTACTCGTGGGACAGTCAGAAAAAAAAGGGCTTTTGTGGGAGCTGTTGCAGAAACTTGGTCTATAATTGCTTTTTCAAAAACAGCCCCACAGGTTTTAGTGTATGTTCATTCAAGACAGTGTTTTATCATCTGTAGAGTCTCACTGAGAGAAAGATGTAGTATGTCACAGCTAAACACAAGATGCTCTGCAAACATTCCAGCCGGAGGAGACCGCACCTTCAACCTAAACCACCGCACTGAATCCAACAGCCTGGCGATGGTGAAATTGTGGAGAAACGACTCCTGGATAACACAAATATCCATCAAATTACTGCCTCAACATGTGGACACAAATAGAAGACTTAAAAAATGTCTTTAAAGTGTTGTAATTTATAAAACACTGCTCTAGTAGGAGATAACAGCTACTGATCTAATGGCCCAGTTACCCAGTAATTACTTTCCACTTTCTTAAACCCTTTATGAATCACAGTGGGGTCCTTTAATCCCCATTAAATTACTAGATTATTCAATAAGCAGCATGAAAGAGACAGAGAGAAAATAAGAGTACAGTTTAAAGCCATGTTATCAGCTCTGTGAGGCTGAATGCTGTATGTTTACTGTGTTAACCAGCACGCTCACATTTGCTAATTAGCACTAAGCACAGCTGAGGCAGATGGAAATGCCGTTAGTGTTTAAGGCACTCGGTCATAAACCATGACGATTCATCCTCAGGGGACTGTGAATATCTGCAGTAAATGGTATGGAGATATTTCACTAAAAACCCAAAATGTAACCCTCGTGGTGGTGCTGGGGGGGGGAAGGTCAGAGGTCAGAGGATCAGCAAAGTCAGTAGGATTTGTCTTTTGGTAACGATGAGCATCTGCACAAAGTGTCACGGCAATCCATCCAATAGTTGCTGAGATGTTTCGGTGTAAACCAAACGAGACTTGCTCGCTAAATCGAGCAAAGCAGATATATATACGATTCTGTGGTCCACACCAGCCTCAGGTGGTTTTCTGCAAGCAGGTTTATTACAAAGTAATGTTACAGTAACAATTTCAGCTGGACACAGATGCACAGGAGAATGTCTACACGGAGTGACACCTTCTAAAGGTCAATGCACACACTGCTGTGAAGTGGTCAAACAAAACAAGGACTGCGGCTGCTCACAAACAAACAGGACTCGAAAAGCTTCATGATTACGAGGTTTCTGCTACTTGCTTTAAATAGTGTTTTTCAAAGGTTTCTGCAGTGCTTACTGGGGTTTATTGTGGTATATTGCATTGCCCTTTAAAATGCATGTTGGCAGTATATCATAGCACTTAAATAGATAAATGCAGTGCCTCAAAATGGTACCATAGTGCACCATCTACTCCAGACGTAAGCAAATGTAAATTACAGTACATTCAGTAACTCTGAGCGCGATCCTGCGTGTTGCCCTTCATTAGTGTGTTTAGAAATGTTAACCGTTCCCAGCTTTTCTAGTGTTCGTCAAACCAATACAGGTTTTTTTTTTCCTCAATAAAATAAAATACGATAAAAACAATTTGACATTTTTCACAAAAAATAAAATACATTAAAAACAAATGCACAAGGCCATTAACGATCCATTCTCACATCATATTAAACAATATTGCCTCTCAACAGAATATTTTACATCTTCGCAACAATTTAAATAACACTCAACAAGTTTGCAGTCTTTTAAGTTAGATATCTCCAGTGTCCGATACGTGTTTAGGGTGCAACTAGCTCCTGGGTTGTTTGACGTGAAGGCCACTGACTATCGCTTGGATCCCTTGGCCAGTTTGCTCGTGGGAGTGGTTCTTCTCTGAGGAGTGGGGATCTTGGAGGGTTTTCCTCCGTGTTGGCGTGACGCAGAGCGCGGCGTCGCTCGGGTCGTGTCGCCGACCGTCTCGGACACATCTGAGCACACGGACTGGATGTCCGAGATGTCAAAGTCAGAGGCGTCGCTTCCCCTGCGACTGCTCCCTCTGCTTCCGGCTTTACTTCCAGGTCGGCTGGAATTTCTCCTCGACTCTGGAAAGATTAAAGCGAAGTCAACAAACAATGAACAACAGTCACTACTGCTTCAGTGCAGTTTAACAGACGGTGTTACCTCCAAACACAAACTGACGAGCCTCTTTAATCCGTCCTCTAAATGCCATTTTTGGAAGATTATCAACACATACTCCAGTTTTTACAGCCATCTTGTGACTGCTGTCTGTAATTAGAGCTTTTAAATGATTAATTAGCTAACAAGCCATTATGTACTTTATGTTCATGTCTACTACATACTGTGTACAGTGTAGTTTGTGGTACTATCAGAAGTACGACACAGTACACTGGGTACTAAATACCATGTTGTGCTTCTGATAAGGACTTAATGTTGATCCAGAGATCATTAGTTTGTTCCTGGTATGATCATTTACACATTTTTCCAAATATCTTTGTTCTAAATGTTACGGTTTTCCATCTTTTCCTGATTTGTAAGGTTTGACCATAAATGTCAAGAGTTTGTGGAGATTTGTGTGTTTTTTGAAAAGTGAACTACAAAATCAGGTATAATACAGAAGTTGTTGCCCAATAATTAAAATTGGCCCATTAATGGGTTAATATTATATTCGATAGACAAAACTTGTTCTTTAAATTCTCTGCAAGTTTGAACCAAACTTGACAAAAACAAATCTTCAGTCACGTCATGAAAAGACGGCAGAAGTTGCTCTCAACTCACCACCTATTGTCTGTGTTCGAGCCTTTAGCACAGCGGCGCTGATCAGCGTTCCCTCCTCACCAGACTGAAACCCTTTGCCTGACAAGTACCCAGGAAGGCGTAATTTGCTGCCTTGAACCGGCGTACCCTGCAAGAGACAGAACTTTAACTCATTTGTAATCAGTAGCAATTAACTGCACATTATTAGGAGGACAGAGTCTCAGAAAAAGGTTTTATTAGAAAGCACTGATGATAACGCTGTTAAAGGTTTATGAAAACAACAACTGAGGAATCTCTTTTAGAAGCAGTTAGTATTTTAATCACGTTAAACCTGTAAGTTAAGTTGTTAATCACACATGCATAGATCACATAAAGTTGTTCTTAGTGTAGTTGCACTGAAATATAAACATATTTGTCAGGCAAGACTTCAATATTCAGCCCATTAGTAATCAGACCCAACTGAAATCTGTCACACATAAAAACCACTTTAGTCCAACATCTTCCAGATCTGCTAAGCTTTATACACACACACACACACACACACACACACACACTTTGTTTCTGTTTTGGTATTTATGTGGTAGATTTCAGCTGGGTGGTAAATCTGAAGCGTTCCACGTCATGACTATACCTCAGAGGATGAACCTGGGCTCCCAAAGGAGTCTGATGATTTAAGAGGAGTGGAGGGTTTGCTGTTTGTAAGCCAGGGCTTATCATAATTGCGGGTTATGTGTTGGGGAGTCTGGGGAATAACGGCAAATCAAAAAACACAGACATGGATTCACAAATCAAAAACTACAAGGAACACTAGATGTGAAAAACACGAAATTAAACAAGAAAATGATCAAACAAAGTAAAATCTATGAACTAATGCAGATAAATGAGAGGAAAATCATGGTGGGGAATGATCAATCTACATCGGGACAGACAGCGAGACAGCTACTGACGCCCACAGCGGACTGGAGCCTCTCACCTTGGCTGTAGTGGTCAGTGCCGGGTTTGAGGGCACCGGACAGCTCTGACTGGACGTGGATCTGTTGGGAGACGCTCCTCTGGACGACGGCCGCGACCTCCGACCTCGGTAGCGGAAGCTCGCCATCACCTGAGTGGTTCCTTCTGGGAGGATGAACTTCTCTCGCAGCTCCATGTTTGTCCTGCCTTTAGCTGAGAAACGACACTCCAGATGAGCCGGACTGCACGAGCACAACACTGATGGATGATGAAGTGAGCTAACTCTTTACTTTTCCACTTTAAGTCTGTAATTTCCTAACTAACTAATTTCATACTAATTATGGGAAAACTAGAAATTTTCTTCTGCTCCATTTAAAACCAACCACATTCATTAGTCATTTATTATTAGAAACTCTACATATATGTTGAATTTTGTGCTTTGCTGTGGAGAAATTTCACCTAATTTCATTTTGTCAGGTCTTTGTTTATACTAGGAAGAAAGTGTTGTTAATTACTTGAAAATGTACCATTCAAACACACAGCCTGTTTTCCCCATAATTAGCACCACATGACGTAGTTATGTCCTGGAGACTTCTGAATAAATGAATGGGAAATTATTAGGGAAATATAGACCTGTAAAATACAGTGTTACCATGATGTGACTGGTTTTAAACGAAGCAGAATATTCTAAATGAATTCAGTAAAAGCTGGGATTCAAATCATGAATAAACAATGGAAACACAAGACCCATGCAGCTCCACATGTCATACTGTCCTACAGGAGTCTAATTACTGCTGCAGCAGTGGTGGAATTAATGTTTCATCTCTAAACCAGCAGCGCTGCTGTGTTTGCTGTGACTGCTGCTAAACAAATGGTGCAGAAATTAGAATAAATTAAAGTTTGTCTACACACTCCCACATCAACAATGGCCCAAATTAGAAGAATTACCAATAAAACCAAACAGAAGTTGCACCAGTTGTGTTAAAAACTGAAAACCAGCCCGCATGCAGTTTTAACCCCTAAACTGTCAAACAACATAAACAGAGCAATAAATCCTGTTTCGGTTTTGTTGTGCAAAGACAACTTCATCATTTTGGCCAATGATGACGTCAGACAGTTTTATATTTACAGGAAATATAGTCAGCTACGCTTTCAAATGCTTGTTTGTTTGTTTGTTTGATGGCCAAGCACACCTGAAAACTGCAAAAGAAGCTCTGCTTAGAACCACTCGTCACATGCTGAGAGAGAAAAGAAGAGCTAACGTGGCTGACGGCGTCCCAAACCAGGTGACGTGACTCACACAAACAACTGCATGCATGAAAACCACAGTTGATCGTGAGTGGAGCTGATTCATGAAGTGCATTCACGCGGCGCGCTCACACACAGCGGAACAGAAGCGCACACTACGACCAACACAAGCAGCACACACTCGGATGTGCAGACACACATACCACTGGTGGGGTCATGGAGCAAGGTGAGAAAGTGTGAGATTTGCCAACCTATAGGAGACTGAGTAATCGAAGAGTTTGATTCCGAGCGCAACATTTTGCTCCCGTGGTGATGGACTAGAAGAAAAGATACCGCGTTCGGCAGGAGGAAGGTTTAGCAGGAAAAAAAAGAAAATCATAATTAATACAGAAGATAATAGAAACAAGCAGAGAACATGAAGCTTCAGCACCAGACGGGGGCACAGACAGGATGTTTGGTAACACGTAGGCAGTCGGTCAGGAATAATACTTCTACTTCTGCTAACAAACCAAAAACATGGTCCAAGAGATCATTTGGGTCTTTTGATTTGATCCGTTTCTTTTTTTTAAAAGATGGGGAGAACAATCTTAAAGTAAATGACCAATTATGCAATTCCAAACAATAGTTTTAATCATAACACAGTCCAACAAAAAGAAAAACAGAAGAGAGTCACAGCGGTGACTTTGATGGATCTGGAGCCGAGGAGAAGCTCTTTACAGTCGGTTATTCTAAATGATTATATCCAGTAATGAAACACTACCAATATGATAATATCACTGTTTCTAACTGAATGTTCACTGAGAAATGGATTAGCTGCCTTTAATCCTAAGTAAGCTACAGTATATATATATAATCCACCCTAAACCAGTGTAATGCCACCTGTTTTGGCTGTAATGGCACAAAGACGTGTACGTTTTCAGCATCTAATCCGTCAGCCTTCAGTACGAGAGCTCGCGGTGAACCTCTGAACTCACCTCGACAGGGGTCGTTCTTCACCAGGAACTCATCCAGCGCCATCCAGCCTCCTCCCACCCGCACCATCACAGTGCTGCGCAAAATCCGCACCAGACGAAGCTGCTGAGAGTCTCCGAACTACGGCGGGGGAGGAAAACAGAGAGGGGATGTGTGAAAACACTGAGCTGTGTGTGTGTGTGGCCTCATGCTAGAAGCTGTGCAACACTAGAAACCAGGCTGGTTTGGACAATCAACCATATTATTATGATTATTATTATTATTGTTGTTGTTGAGTCAGAAAACTTTTCAAATATTCCATATAAAAACGAGAGATGATTCGTGTCTGCTTCAGGACTGATTTCTTTTCTATGTTGCACAGTTTTATGACACAAAAACATAAATTGTAAGTTTTCATTCTCAAAGACACAAATTACACAAAGGTCAATCCAACTGGTTTTCTTATATTAGTTTGTGCCGGTGTGTGTTATTCAAACGTTTTCTTCCTAAATTACTCTAAAAGTCCATTAGCTCTCACTAAATTAACTCCTTTCATTACTTTGTATTTATAGTCATTTCTTGTTGGATCAAAGTTGGACCCAAGAAACAAAGAATCACGTGAAAATGCAGAAGAAAAAAAGCACTTAGAGTCTTCATCCTATCGTTTTTGTGAAGTTAAGCTGATTTATCTGGACCTGATATTTAATATTATATTATATTCCCACATAATATATTTAGATTTACTCCACAAAAGCTGTAGACTCAGCCAGGCTCTACGTGGACATCTGTCACAGTTGTACTGTAAAGCTGTACAGTATTTACAGCAGTGATATCTTTTGTTATTTGAAACCATTTCAGCTAGTTTGTGGTGTCAGGCTGTAACGTCTGGCTTCAGTTCGCTGCCTTTACTGCAGCTTGAGCCTGTGAAAAAACACATCAACCGGAGGCACATTATTACACCACCAGGAGGCGCTAGTGTGTAATAATCTGCCTTCACCTTCCCAACCACACATACCAAACATAAAAACACTGAGCATGTCATGGATGTGAATGGTTGATGAGATGACGGGTTACAGACGGCAGCCAGTTGGATACGACCACGAGCACAAACACACAAACACACACGACGACGATCACAGCCGCATGCTTTCTGTCAAAAACAAATTTCACGTCATGATCAAGCGGACAAACAGCAATCTCCTGCAATCCAGCACTTTGTTGCACTTTTCTACAACTACGACTCGGGATGCATTGACACTGATGCAGATCCGATGCAGCTTGCTGCAATGACACACTGACAACAACATGAGGAATGGTTCGTATCGGCTCTGTCTAATCCACCACGGTGTGACACGCAGACATGACCAAACACTGATGACCCTCCGCTAAGTGCCTGCTATCTTATGATTTCTCTTCAGCTGGTAAAAATCTTGTATGATTATCAGAATGATTTAATGCCACTGGTGAATTTAGTGATCAAATACATTAAAGGTGATGATGATCTGGAGGAAAAAGAGGCACAAGACACATCTTAAGAATAACCATTTACCAGAATACAGCTTTCCAAAACTGCAACGTGTAGGTGGGGGGTAAGATTTTGATTTTCCCTGTTTGCTATTGTCTCATCGCCGATTAAGGAGTCATGTAAGCAGTGAACCAGACCAAACTGTCAAAAGAATCATTTAAATTCAATGTTGTGTGATACATCAATACAAACTACTTAATATCACCACTAATATCACCCTCTAAATCAAATCCAACAAGCTTCAGAAAGCACATGTCATATATGAACCCATATCAGCAAAGAACTTTAAATTGCAACATGCAGCCTGTCAAGACATATTAACTGAGTAGGTAGAATGAAAAGCAGAGTATTCATTGAAATCATCAAGATTGGCCAACTATAAAAAAAATAGTAATAATAAAGCAATAAACAGTGTCAGTTACACAAGAGTATGTCAGCCAGTGTAGAGGTAAATCATTCCCATGATACTGAAGCGCCAAAGGCAAGCACACAGAAAGCATTATTTTCCAAACTGCCCAGCAGATGAATTTATGCCCGTGGACCAATAAAAAATATGGGCTGAAATGGTGTTGGCTCTTTAATATTGTATTTTCTGAAACTCAAAAGCAGATTTACTGGACTAATTTTCATCTTATTTTTCAAGAAAAAAACAAAAGCTGATGGCAACAGAAGAGTCTGAAAAAGCTGTGGTCACATAAAACTCAAACAAACAAACGGGCCTTTAATGTTTCTCTCATTAGTCATTTTAAATCACATTTTGATGCTCCGATCACATTCGGCGAACCATAAATTGTTGGGCTGAACACACGTCTTAGGCCGGTGTTCCTTGTGGATTAAGATACATCTTTAGTTCTACTTCTGAGTTTCAGTCTGTAAAACATCAGCCAGGAATCTGGATACTGAGAGTGTTAATCAGCAAACGTGGTAAATGAAACGGCAGAGCAGGAGGGTACAGACGGACAATCACATGTACCTGATTTCCAAGGTAGAACTGGAGACGTGAAGAACAACAAGAATACACAGGTTAGAGTTTTCAGCATATATTGACCTGCTAAAGGATTATTCCATGAAATAAGACATTTTACAGTCATGGCATTGCTCGTGTGTGCTGAAACATTACATGCTCTGCTCTCAGGCTAGTTTAAAATCTACTCACCCGGTATTTGTTGGCACCGATTTGCTCCACTTGGAATCGTTTTGGACATTTGCATTTAGCTACTTGACGTGTGACCTGTAAACAGAGACGGTTTTATTGCTCCACAACCGTCTACACATGTCTCTCCATTTAGAAATTCTGGGCATGAGAGCTCGCGTCACCTCATCCTCAATTTTGTCGGCATCTGTTAGCGGTTTGTAGGCGTCCTTGTTGGGATGAAGAGCCGCCACGAACTCATAGTAGTCAATGTAGCCGTCACCGTCTCGGTCAAATATGTCGGCGACGGCACTCATCTCCAGACGGCTGGTGGGGAATTCTAGTAAAGAGCCGAGGTGTGTTACAAAATGAGCATTTGAGGCTGCTCAGTTGTGATTTGTGTGCTGGACACTTACTGGAGGAGAGGATGCCTTCTATAAACTCCTGTCGGGTCACTTTGCCATCTTGATCTTTGTCAATGCGGCGGAAGAAGTCCATGACGCGAGACTTTTTATGGTTCATCCAGCGCATGTAGCGCTTCCGCCACACATCAAAGTCAAAGTTGGCAAATTCCTTCAACTGCAAACAGCAAAATAAAGGGTTGAACAACCACAAAACATGCATTCATAGGAACTTGGGCCTGCAATAATAATAGTGAGAGCAGGTTTGTGTGAAACCTGAGAGCTTCATTACCTCCTCCAGTCTGTCCAAGGCGTCATTGAGTTTCCTCCTTCTGTCCAAAGCCAGCAGCCACACGTGCTGCCACTTAGTGACCAGCAGGTTAACCCGGGGGTTCTTGGTTTCAATGGGAGCTTGTGTTGCTGACGTGTACATCGTTTGTGTGGGAGAACGTTTTCCTGTGGAAGACAAAAAAACCTTCACAGTGACTGTTCTCACTATGTAATCAGGAAGAATAAGCTGGCAATTACATCAGTCCAGGTGCTAAAATTGACAAATGAGGAAGTCGCGTCAGCCTGCCGTGACTCAATAACAGGCCAGATGGCTCAGGTCACGCTCCATCAGGGCTGTTTGTGGGATACATACTTCCAGGTCTTCCTTTGCCAAGCACAGGGATCTGAGACTGGGCTTGGAGCTCCACAGCAGCCTTCCTCTTGTGTGTCTTGGTGATTTTGTCAACATCTGGTTGCTTCCTGGTCATTTCCTCCATGAATGCCTGCAGGGAAAAACAACAAGTATGCTTCCCAGTTTGGTTCATGCACACTTTGAGTCAACTATGATCAGAACACAGTACCGGTTCAATAAGTTAAGAGGAGGTGACGGTACCTGGTGTTCTGCTATCAGGCTTTTGACTTCTTCAATCTCCTGCGGCAGCAGCTCCTTGTCCTTGTCGTTGAGGTTGGTCTCAGCCCACTGGAGCCAGGTGAGGAGATTCTCCAGCAGCTCCTGAGTGGCTAACAGCTCAGTGAGGGCCGTGGCCAGTCGCTGCTGGTGCTGCCTGGCCCACGCCTGCACCTGTGACAGCACCGTTACAAACATTACAGCAATCTTCCCACTGCAGCCCAAGTTTACTTCGTCATGTAGCTTGAAATATCCAAATCGTGTAATTCTTTCCCAGCTGTGGGTATGACAGAGCGCACAGACGTGTATGCAGGTAAGCAGCTGTGCACTGACCTCCTCAAACCGGGCTTTAATGATGGTGTTCCAGTGTTTGATGGTTGTGATAGAGTCTGGATGGCAGATGGTCAGAATAGCTTCCCCCATGCTGGTTGCTTTATTTAGGGCCACTCGCTTCTCCTCCAGTTTTTTCATGAACTCCTGGAAAATGGAAAAGAGTTTAGATTTTTATAATTGGGTTATTTTAAGCAAACATAAAAATGAAACATGGCCTGTGGTTTTTTTTTTTTTTTTTTTTTTTAATACTGGAACAAGTCAGAGCTATTTCAGTAAGATGAAATCATCATCTGTTATATCTACAACACTATTTTTAGCATCTACTAGACAAGCTGCAATTACAGAATCAGGGTTTTAAGCCAGCATGTTTCATTTATTTATCAAAACAACCAAGACTGTCAAAATACAGAACTCAGACATAAACCATCACTTTTGCGTGAGATAAAAAACATAAATATTTGCATTGCTTGCCTTATGTTGTTCGATAAGCGCCTGCAGAGCCTCTTCATCATCAGGCAGGCTGCCATGGAAGCGTAAACTCTGCTCTGCCTCAGCCAGCCACTCCAGCAGGATGTGAACCGTAGAGTGAAACTCCTCCGCCTGCAGTCAGAGGACACAGATCAGTCGCACTCATGCAGCCGGTTTACCTTCTATGGAACAGCAGCAGGGGCTCTGCGGTGCCCTCACCTGACACAGCGCCTGCTCCAGTCGGGCCTGTTTGGACACCGAGAGGTTGCACACCGTCTCCCAGCGGGTGCCCAGCTCCTGCATCTGGACTTTGACCCAGGACGAGTCATCGTGGCTGCTGTCAATCAGCTCCCTGGCTGAACGTTTGAGGGCCTGAACGCTCACGGTCCTCTTTCCCAACTCCTTCTGGAAAACCTGCAGAGGCCAATCAGACAAGGACGCGGTCAAACAACTCAAAGCCACACACTGCACTGTAATTAAAGAAGCCCTAAAGATTTGTGTGATTTAAGAATCTAATTTACATGTGGATGATAAAATAGATTCAGCTTCAACAGAGTCACTGCGTCAGCTGCTGGTGCAACAAAAGGCAGAATTACTGCTGCTGCTGATTCAGTGCAGTTATTATCGTATAATAATAACATTGGATCATCATTGGATCAGGCAGCAGTTTCCCAGATCCAAAGAACATGGACGCTCTTTGTTTGGATTTACAGTCCAGCCCTGGTGTGATTTAAGTGCTCTTTGTTCACTATTGTAATAAGGAACAATCAATGATGAAAGGAAAGGGTGGTGTCGATGCAGCGGTGAAAACTTTTTATGCTTGCTTTTGGAGTTGGGTTTCAATGCGGCCTAGTGGACTCAGCGGATCAACAAAGTGGGACATTCCTGGAGCTTTGGCTCATGCCGTGCTGTGGTCTGGTTTCTACCTTGTGGTTGTCTATCATGTTGAGAACCAGGTCTATGTCTCCATGAACGGGCTGGTCCTCGGCCAGCTGAGGCTCCACTCGGTACAGCCAGTCGATGAGAGCCTGGAGAGCGTCTGTAAACTGGCCGGAGAACAGCAGGGCCTCCTCGAGCTTGTTTTGTCTGCAGGAGAGCGCGAGTCAGTAACGCTGAAGGAGGAGGAGGACGTGTTTGGAGTGACTCCAGATGGTCTGACTGAAGACGCGTCCTTACCTTTCTACCGACTTGCCGCAAACGGTGTCCCATTTGTCCCTCAGTTCGCTCAGCATGTCGTCCAGCTTCTGATTATCATCCTGAAGTGAGGTCTTGTCTTTCAGGGCCCGACCTGTTCGAGCGGTGGTGTCGTACACTGAGTGTTTGCTGCCCAGAGCTTTTTGGAACTCCTGTGAATGAGAAACACTGTCAGCAAAACCTAGTTTTACTGCATTTGCAAAATGAACAAGCTGACAATAGCCGAGCTTCGAGGACTCCTTCGAGGTTTCGGTGAACCTTCTCTCGGGATTTTTTTCCTGCTACTGTCGGCATGTCAGATAGTATCCTAATCTGTGTGTGTGTGCTTTGAGATTAAGGAAACAATATTCCGTGAGGAAAACAAAAAAGAGGTCAAAACTCAAGAGCCGCTGCTCCACAGATTAAAAGTATCCAAAAGCAAGGTCAACCCTAATACATTTGGTCCATCCCAGGATTATGATAGGATTAACACAACATCCCCACATGACACCGCAGAGACAACAAGGGGGAAGTGGGTAGGCTGTGACCAACTAATGCATTCTGTAGATACTGTAATTCCCATAAATAGCTTTTACTGTTGGAACCGTCAGCGTCCATCTCTTACACACTGAACACGCTCAACAGCTGTCTCCTAATGCTAACTTGTAAAAAAAGAGATACAGATGCTGTTTCTGTTAAATGAATGAAACTGTGCTGAAGATTCTGTCAAAGGTCTCTGGTTATTTTAGCTTTTACGCTTTCCCTCAGTTAACCGAGATAAGACGATGCTCGGCCACCTTGTGCTGCGTCAGCTGCGTCTTGATTTTGTCCGGATCGTTGGCAATTTCCACTTCGGAGTCCAGGCTCTTCTCAGATTCATCCAACCACTCCATCAGTTTATTCCAAGTTTCATGGAACTAATGAAAGACAAAGAAACAAACACAGTGTAAAGCACTAAAGCAAAATGGTATGATTTCACTTGATTCATTGCACAGTCCTGTTAAATGTTCAGATGATTAAGTTTTCAGGCCGACTGAATGGAAAAGGACCCACAAAGAAAATGCTATAATAAGCAGCAGACAGAATATGAAACAGGCTTTATACGTTATTTCCAGAGCCTGGAAGGATTCCTGATTCTAAACCAGCATCAATGTGCACAGAACAGCACCTGTTTCGCCCTTTTCCTGGCGTCATCCAGCAGACGACCTCGCTCAACGGACCGCTGCACCAGCTTCTCCCAGCGGCCTTGAACGCTGAGCAGCAGGTTCTTGATCAGGACCACGTCCTGCTTCTGGCTGAAGTACTTCAGGTGTGTTCCCGTCTTGTCCAGTTCGATGATGTGGTCCCTGTGGGAGTTCACCTCTGTCACAAACATCTGCGCAAACACAGAGCGGTGCAGAGAGGAGAGAGGTTTAGGTCAGGCGTTACAGTATGAAAAGGGAGGACAGGCTTTTCACTGCAGAGGCAACGCTGCTCATGTGATTGATGCGCTCATGAGCTTTGCTCTGAATGACGAAACAGAGGGAGCCATTGAGTCACTGTTGGTTTTAGCCATATGGTGAGGTAGTACTTCAGCTGCTGTTTTGTAAATGATCATATCATTCATCATGTTGGATAGAAGCATGGAATTTCATCTAAAAAAATGCCTCCACTTAACATTAGAGCAATCATATATCAAAAGATCTCATGTCATCAGCGTTTAATTCCACCTCTGAGGCCGTGGAACCCTCCCCTCCGTACAAACATTACCTTGTGCTCATCAATCTGAAACATGATGGTCTCCAGTATGAGGGAGGCAGGGGAGACCATGTTCAGCATCTGCTCTGCTTGGGTTAGCCAGTTGATGAAGTCCTGCAGGGAGTTGTGGAAATCTGTGGCCAGGGTCAGAGCTTCCTCTAGCTTCACCTGTAGACACAACACATCATCAGGGAGGGAAATAATCCTGTTTTCTTTTCTCTCCTCAGACATTATCATTATAGCCCACATCACGCTGACTATACAATCCTGAAAACAAACTGTTTAGTTGCTACAACAATAGATAAAGAGGAGGGCAAAAAACAATTGCACTTCAGTGACCTCTATTTAAACAGAGGAAGTTAACATCTCTGGAGAGGCTGATGGTGAAGCAGAGAGGGAATGATGAGCTTTTAATTGAATGAAAGAAACATCCACAGCGACTCCACCGCTGAAAAACATCCATTTACCACTGGCACAGGCTCATCACAAGACCCGCAAATGCTTTGTTAATGACATTATAAACCTGATGAGAGTTATAATGTGTTTCTCTCCTATATTGTAGGTCATGTTGTTGCTAAAAATGGAATTGTAGTTTAATAGCTTGCGCTCGTTTCATTATTAGAACGCTCTTTTCTTGCTTGATAAAGAGTACAGTAGACTAGAGCGTCCCGTTGCTGCAGAGAGCTTTGGCCAGCAGCTACAACTCCGCAGCTCTAAGATTTACCAGACTCTGAATTCCTGGGAACGGGACCAAAGTAAATAGGAAGCAAAAGCAAAATGTCACAGCAAACTAAAGCAGCCAGGACGAGGAGCTCCATATCTGGAGTGAGAGCGGTAAGAGAGAGAGATGATCCATCTTTTTGTCACGTACAATGATGTTTATTTATTGTTGCCACAAAGGTGAGAAAAGATCCTTAAAGGAATAACATAGAAATAAGATTACGGCTCGGATGAGTCTTCGTTTTGGCTCAAATGTTAGTTTAGCGCTATTATTTATTTCATACACTTGTCACCTGTTCACTGTGGCAACATATCAGACGAGACCAGTTGTTCCACGCTGACTCAGACAGCAACTTGCCTGCTATGACCTACAGTGTAACCACATCCTGTGTCTCCCTGCCAGCACTGTGTCCTTACACCATTCATTATCGGCACTGGGATTACAGGCTTAGAGTGATGGCTCAAGCATATGTCAGCGATCTCTCACTGGGACCTAAACCTGAAGTCGTGAATCACTGAGCCAAGAGTCACGCAGATCCAGCACGCCCACCACAGTTTCTAACTCCATACCTTCCTTTCAGCGACCTTCCCCTGCACGGTTTCCCATTTGTCCTTCAGATTGGCGAGGTCCTGCTCCGTGTTGCTGTCTGGACCCTCGGGCGTCATGGCGAGCAGCTGGTGACCCTTGTTCATCAGCTCCTGATACAGCTCCTCCTTCACCTCCAAGGCAGAACACAACTCCTGCAAGAACGCAGACACAATGACACGAGAAGAGTGACGCTTTCGTCGATCAGACCGAATTACAGCTCTGCTTTAGTTGTGTGAGAGTCTTTAGTGTATCTGCTCAACATGTCAGTGCACTTTATTGTAATGTTTGTCCATATCTGGTCCACAAATGGCGAAAGAACGAGACACTCTGAGGCTCTCACAAGCGTTTTCCCACAACCTTTTAAAAAGCATAACGTTACTAATCTGGGAAAAGTTATTTCTTTCAAGTAATCCCTCTGTTTTCGGTTCCAGAAAATGTCACTACTGAGTTTCTTGTGAAAGCGTCTTGACTATTTTCATTACAGACGAGAAAAACAAAGAGGAGAGACATTCCCAAATTCATTATAGTCTGACATGGCTGAATCAATTTGAAACACTTTAAAGGCTTTTTGTCGTCTCCTGCTGGGGGGGAGGGGGTGCAAGTAGTGTATTTTGCAGTGTCATTTAATTTTCACACTTCAGATAAAACACAGAAAAGACATAGTCGTCTCCTTACAAGCCTGCCATCTGTATGCGGCCTTTCATATTGTTAAACACATACCAGATGGGCGTTAAGCTGCTCCCGGGCCGTGTCTGGTAAGCCTCCCACAGCCTTTGATGCCAACAGCTGACGTTCTGTGTCTTTCAGCCATTGCTGCATATCTTCTATCTCACCATGGAAACCTTGGGCCTACAACACAATACAACCTGAGTCAGGACAAAAGGTGTCACACACACTCATTGTTAGCGACCTACGGCTCAGAGAGGAGGATGTCTGAGTTATTAATTCCTTGGATTCATTTAGCTATGTGCAGTATTCAGGAGTGTGAATTAAAAAGCCTGAGATGTAATGAATTAAATCACAAATCAAAAGCTAAGAAAGTACTTTTATTTAAATTATCTGTTCAAATGTAACTTGTACGTTAACTGGGCACTAAATAAAACCTTCTTTAATTGGATTTTTTGTCCTTTTTCTCTGATAAAACTCCTCTCAACCTGGAAAAGATTATGACTTTTTCAAAGATTTCTTGAATAAAAATCATAATCCGGGACATATTTCTGTTTCAAATGCCCACCCCCACATCAAAGCACCTCACCAAATGTCAAAGTTATGAATAGAAACTCTACAGGATGCAAAAGGAATGAGGAGGGGTGGAGACACGGGAAACACTCCTCCAAAAACATTTTAGGACTTAGACATAACTTGCTGGCTCCCCTGCGAGAAATCAATCAATCGCATCTTATTAAACAATAAATACACACAAATAAGGCCGAGGCCTCTTAATACCTGAAGCAGAGCGCTCTCCAGCTGTTGCTTTCTCTGCCCTGTTTTCTCCAGCATGGCTTTCCACCGCTGGTTAAGGTTCTCCAGTTTGCTCTGCAGACCAGCAGCTTCCTCTCCAGCACTGGACTCCACCAGATCATTACCGGCCTTATTGACCGTCTCAACTGTCGCCTTGTGAGCCAACACATCATTTTGGAGAACCTGTATAGATCGAGTAACCAGGAAAACCAAGATGTTGGGTTCATTTGGGAATACAGACACATTTTTTTGATAATTATAACAACTGTAAATCTGCTGCCTCCTTGTTCTGTGTGGTCAGCAGCCCAAATTTACACCATTTTCATGACGTAAAAACACTTTTGTCGTACGTGATGCTTGGCCAGCTCTATCTCGATGGCTTTGGGGTCTCCTCCAGCCTTCCTCTGGTCGTTGAGCAGCTCCTCGGTGTGGCTCATCCAGGCCAGCAGCTCGTCCAGAGCGTGCTGGAACTGTCCCAGTGCCAGAAGGCCGCCCTCCAGTTTGTGCTGGATTAATGACAGATTAAACCATTAGACACTGCAACGAATGGAAGCACTTAACGCGCATACATCACAACACAATCCACAGAGTTGTTGAGTCTGTTTTCTAGTCCATAAGGAGCTGTGGAGGTGAATTACAGATATATTTTAAAGAGAGTTATTGTCCGTTAGCCTAGATCTCTTTTTACGTCTAGATATTAGTATTTTCAAATCATTTTGTCACATACTATATAGTTTAATTTTAGAAAGAAAGCTTTCCCGATAAACGTTTCCCCTTTCTGACCTGTCGGCCGATGATCTTCTCATCCAGGTTGTCCCAGAGCATCTTGAGCTCAGACATCGGCTCCTTGATGGCACAGCGGTCGGCCTCCTCCGTCACCTTCTTCAGCAGGAGGCCCGCCTGGTGGTTCAGACGCTCCATTTCGATCTGCAGCTGGTACGCCTCTACTTTGAACTCCTGAAACACCCCCGCATGCAAGGTACACCCAATCAGTCAACAGAGGAACAAAGCTTTTTGGACAAGCTATACCTTTTCAGCTCAGGATTTGTCTTATTGTACATCAAAGGCACTGGGACTACTTTATAAAGCCATCTTTATAGAGCTTTTGAAAACAGGCAGGTTATAAATCAAGCACTACAACACAAACACATCTGCAGTATGACAGAGCTTTTGTGACAGTGAACAGTGCAGTTCAGTTAAAACCATCATGTTTTCAGCATTTAGGAGTGTTCTGCGGCTTTAAACACAAACACGACACTGTACCTTGAGCTCTACGATCTGCTGCTTGACAGTTTCCAGGTCTGTGCCTACAGGTGACATTGAATCCAGTTTGCTCTCCAGAATGTCCACCCAGTCAAACATGCCCTGCGCACAAGGTGTGAAACCATTGTTAGTGAGAGAAAACAAAGCTTTGTGCACAGAGAGTCGTGTTTCACATCTAGAGGCATGTCCTGCACTGCTGGTCTGCAGTAAATCTATATGACTGACAAATTAGGTAAACAAATGAAAATTGTGCCCTGAACTTTAATAATATACTCTTAAAGTTGAAGGGGAACCTTAAAGTTAGTAAAATAGAATTGAAATAAAACAGTTGTGTGGAGGAATCTTCCCTTCCTGTCTTGGAAAGATCTTAGAGCAACTTTATACCCGAAGTTTGAGCCAAATATAGCAAAGTCTCCCATAAAATGTTGTATCACTTAAATGAACTGCAATAAAAAGGCACTGTAATCTGTGGTTTCATCTGAAGGCCTTAAAAACAGACTCTTTGTGTTTAACTTTCAAACCCATGAACAAGTATATTCTATAATTAGTTATACAATAAACACAAATGAGAACAATCAGTAATGAAAAAGTCTGTTGTGTGAGCAACTTTAGTTCACAAAGACGTGAAAACTTTTTACTGTTTCACTTGAAAATCCTTCAGAATAAACTGTTTAAGAAGAGAATTATTTCAGATTATTCCTTTCAAATACAATGAAGCAGTGATCAGAATACCTGCAGGCCGTCCTGGAACTGCACAGCAGCCTGCATGGCTTCCTCCAGTCTGTCTACTCTCTCCTTCCAAGTCTTATCGAGATTTTCCCACGCCGAATTCACCTGGAAAAAGGACACCGCACACCATATGCAACGGCATGAAACTCCAAAGGATCAGCAAAGGAAGGAGAAAAATATGTCTGCACGCTGGACGGTATGTATTACCTCATCAAGACTTTTCTTTATCACAGGTTTATCAGGTTCCCCGCAGGCAGTCAGGAGTTCTGCACCCTGGTTTTGAACCACTTCAAGCTCTTCCTGCAGCCCATCAATCTCCTCCTTAAATCCCTGAAGGAATGACAAGCAGTTTTTAAAACGACTAAATCCTCCATCACTCCTAATTACCGCTCGGTTGATGCAATAATTTCATGTCCTGTCTGACCTCCACGAACTCCTGCTGCTGTTTGACGACCGAAGGATCGACTCCGGGCTCCTCCAGCTCTCTCAGCAGGTCCTGGCTGTCTTTGATGGTGACGATGAGGGCGCAGTGGTCGCACCAGAACTTGTCTGCCAGGTCCATCACATCCAGCAGCTTCGCCTCCCGCTCCTCCAGCAAGGCCTGGATGTCGCTCCAGAGGAACACCATCTGGTCCAGTTTGTCTTGTACGGCTTCGTTGGAAAAACACGAGCGACAATTGCGATGAATAAATCGATGCGGATTAAATTTGGAATACAAACAGAAGACCACGGACATCAGCATGTGCTCCTCAGCTGTGTGCGCTGGGCAACACGCCTCGCACTTTCACATTTATAGATTTAATGAGAAACTGTTCGGCCTCTGTCTCTGGCTTTGAAAAAGAATGGCATTCCCATTAAAAGCACACCTGGAGGAAAACTTTTTCAATCCAGTGAACAAAAACTCAAACTAAGCTCCTAATCCAGGGATTTTAGGAATTATTGCACACGTTTTGATGTGGGAACAATTAAAGACCGGTGACAGTGTTTCATATGTCATATTGTACAGTACAGCCCTTCTCACTGGATTCAATTAAATAAAAAAGAAAGGGAATGAAATCAAAGAAGACGATTTAATACCTTTGGCAGATATATCCTTGTCGGCTCCTTCAGATCGTGCGATCATCTCCTCGCCTCGCTGCCTCAGCGTCTCATAAGAGGGCTGCAGCTTCTCTAAATCCACAGAGACGGCCTTATTCTCTGTAATCTGCTCCTTGATCTTGTCCACCTCCACTGAGATGGACGGAGGCTGCCGCAGGCGCTCAGCGATCCGTTCCAGGGATTCCAGCATGGGGTCAATTTTATCGTGGAACTGGTGGAGATGAAGGAGAGAACACATCTCAGTTTGTATTAATACTTCATGCTGTAGTAATGTCACTAAAGGAAGATCGGTAAGGATGCTTTTCTCTTGTTATTATTATAACTGCTATGTTGGATTGACAAAACAAGACTTTTAAAAACATTAACTTGTGCTCTGAAAAGCTGTGATGGACATTTTTCACTATTTAAATAATTAGAAATGAGTTTAACAAAAATAAGAACAATCATTTGCTGCAGCCTTTAGACAAAAATCTGAATGACTCATTGATTAGACGATAAAAAATGATCATCATGGTGAAGCAGCTATTTGACCAGAATATTATAATATTAAAGGTTTCATTAAATCAGCCTATCTTAGAGTTGATTATTTTAAAATGATGGAACAGGACCCTGGCTTGTTTGAACGTATTAAGACATTAAACATATACACAGAAATCGCCCCCCACCTGGGTGGATTTGGAGATGGCCTCGTCCAGAGTAGCAGCTCTCTGCTTGACATCCGCCTTGAGTTTGGTGTAGAGTTGGTCTGAAACGGTGTACTTCTCTCTGATGGGCTCTCCCTCCACTGGGCTCAGCTCAAGCAGCTGAGGGCCGGTTTTATTCATCTTGTCGATGTGGGGCTTGTGCTCGGCGATCAGCTCTCGCATTTGCTGCGGAGGTCGTGACATATTAGTTTTCTCGTGGCTTAGACAAAAGTGATGTAGCTGAACGTTTGCCTCTGCTTGCTTCTTACCCTGAGTTCCTCCTGCTGCTGCCTGAGCGTCTCGTACTCGATGGCAGGTGGAGGCAGCTGGCTGAAGGTGCTCAGGGTTTCCTGAAGCCACGGCCACATCTCCTCATAGGTCTCCCAGAACTGAGCGGCCAGAGACTGGGCTCGCTCCAGCTGCAGACAGCGCTCCGAGTTCAGCTGACTGACGATGCCGTACTTCTCCAACAGAGTCTGCGTCTTGGCCTGGTTGAGATCCAAGAAGATCCTTTAATGTCCTTGTTCTTACTGAATAATTACCCATTTCAAATTGCATTCAAAACATATTCATTTCACCTTCAAGGTTTCTTTCTCCTCTGGGTTTTTGCTGTTCATGATGGCCTTTCCTGTTTTCACAATATCATCCACAGCATCTTTGTGTCTCATGATGTCCATGGAGAAGATCTGGAAAATCGGTAGAGTGAGTTTGGCTGGATGTTGTAAAATAAACCGCTGTGTTTGCTGACTTTGTTTAAATGGAGGCCTGTGTGTATCCATGCGCACACACAGTACGACAGACTAACCTTTTGTGCTTGGAGCTGGGCTGTGGTTTGGTCCTGTTCCAGCCTGATCTCGCCCATCGACAGCAACTTCCTCTCAGCTTCAGTCAGCCAGGAGAGTTCAGTGTCTGCAGCCTGTTCAAACTGGAAACAGACAAAAATCATTTCCCTTTGATGAAAATGTTTCCAACTCCTAATTAGAAAAAGAACAAAAGGGCAGTTAAATGAAAAAAACAAGCAAATGAGAAAAGGTTTCTCCGGTTTACCTGCTGTGACTTGAGTATGTCGGCGTTGATCTGGTCGACCCGCTGGGTGACGGTGTCACAGACGGCTCTGTACCGCTCATTATCCTCAGTCACCAGCTTGTCCAGACTCTCACGAGTGTGCCAGGGGATCAGATCCAGGAGGGAGCTGCTCAACTCGTTCAGCTTGTCCATCGCAGGTTTTTGGTCTTTGGTCTCCTTCAGCAGGGCCTGGACAGGATTACATGATGCACAGAAAACACAGAGTTAAGCCTAATGAATCAGCTCACTGAGTTTTAAAAGCACTTTACATTTTTTTAGCTGCAAAAACAAACTTTTATTGCAGACACTCTTACCTTCTGCCTGTTTTGTGCATGAAGGAGCTGCTCGCCCACCAGCTCCTGATCGGCATAAGCGCTGGTCTCAGTCTCTGCTCTTACAAGCCAGGCGCTCAGGTCCTCGTGGGTATGCTGCATCTCAGCAGAAAGACTCAAAACCTGCTCCAGTTTCTTCAAAACGCTGTCACTCATAGCGTTGATCTCAGCGTACTTTGTTTTTATTCCATCCAGTTTGCCTTGGATGACAACCACCTCATCACCTACGGATAGTAAGAAAAATATTACACATTAATTAAAAGGAGTTTTGTATTTCTGTTGCAGTGCAGAGCACAGAGAGCAGGAGCGAGGTTCCTGTCAGCAGCATCCTGCTATGCCAAAATAAGAACGAGAGCTTGTCCCAAACACGCACTGAGCCCCCCGACAATTAAATGAAAAGTTTCACATTTTGGGAAATAAGCTTGCAGAAAGTTTGATGAGCAGATTGATGCCTCTCTCATGTCTGTATGGTAAACGTAGCCAAGTTAGCATAGCTTAGCATGAACGGGGAATAACCTGGCACTGTCCAAATGTTAAATCTCTACAAAAAGCAAAAAAAAAATAAAATAACATATTGTGCTTGTGTGCAAGACTACTTCTTTGCCATTTCCAGATCTCAACAAATCTTGACATTTATGATTCAGACTTGACACCAATGTGTTTACGGAGAGAGAGAATAGTTCGCTGTACAAGCTGTGAAAGAAGAAGTTAGACATGCCTGTTGTTTGCTTCAGAAGCTCCATCCCATTAGAGATGGCTTGGTCAACGTTCTTCTTCCTCAATTCAATTTCACTTTGTAGTTCCTAAAAAGGAAAGAAAATCTTAGAAAGTCATGTAAAGTGACAACCAAACCTTCCCCTGTCTGACACACACATCACTGCAGTCAACTGAAACGTGATTGATGCAACTTAAATGGAAGGAAAACGTAATGCTTGGCCTGAGGAGGAGTGTATACCCGTTGCTCTGCCAGCTGCTTTTCAAGAACATCTATGTTGTAGTGCTCCACGGACACTTCACTCAGCCTCGAGTGCACCTCGTTGAGCCAGTTCATGAGGGCCACCTCGTCCGCTCCAAACAGCTGGGCGTTTGCCAGAGCTTGCTGCAGCATCTCGGCTTTCCTCCTGCATCGCTCCTGGAGCTCTATGTAACCGGCCTGGGTGGCGTCCAGTCTGGACTGAACAAACTCCTTGTCGTCCACTGAGCTCACAGTTTTGAGCATCTGGCCCAGACTGACGGCCTGAAACAGGTCTTTACTGTGATTCATAATCTCCTCCTCTAAGGCCTGACCACAGGGGATGGGAATCACACCAAGGACATATGACACAAACAGAAAACACAAACACAAAAAACAAAAACATGAAACTGAAATTTAATGAAAAAACGAAATGGGAAATAATGAGAAGCACAAACTGAAAGTAACAAGCGAAAATGAATGAAACTGAACTCATAACTGTGTCCTAAAAACAGACGGTGGTGCCGTAAGATGATGGACGTTACCTTATGCTGACAGATCTGATCCTCCAGCTTGGATGTTTCAGTGCCGGTGGGTTCGGAGTTGACTAGGTGTTTCTCTGTAGCTGCCAGCCACTCGCTCAGCGGCTCTAAGGTCTCGTGGAACTGCTGAGTGACCACTAAGATGCTCTCTAGTTGCTTGTGCCTGATAGACAACAGCAGTGGATTAGCAGCAAAATAAAGTAATGGTAGAGTCTTTTTTTTTTTCTCAACAAAACCTGATAAAAACTGTGATTGGGAAAAGTTGGCAACATATAAATAATGTTTTACAGTGCTGGGCTGAGACGATGTGGATGAAAGTTACATATGTGGCAAACTTCTTATGTAGGCAGCCAGTTAGCTTAGCTTAGCACAAAGACTGGAAATGGGGGGAAAAGTTAGCTTGGTCTGTCCAGAGGCAAGAAAATCTAATTACTACCACTGCTACATACTAGAACCTCTAAATTTATATCCCCACATCCACGCATTGGTAAAAACACTTTAAAAACACAAAGAACAATGCTTTAGCCACTAGGAAAACTTTTCATTATTTCTGAAGTGGACTGAAGCTCATTTGCATCACAGGTGTTTCTACAGACCTGTTCTCAGCCTTCTTGAGCAGAGCGTCCCACCTCTGCCCCAGGCATTCGATCTCTTTTGCAACCTTCTCCTTATCCACAGACTCTGCCAGTTCTGCAACCTTCCCTCCCTCTTTCTTTATCAGCTCCACTGTTGGCTTTCGGTCGTCCAGCAGTCTCTGTAAGAGCTGTCAAAGGCAAACAAAGGAGAGGAGAGTTATTGGGCGTCTTTAACCAGCTCTGACTGTGCGCATCGCTTGGTGGTGAAAAACAGTAAATCTAACAGGCACAGATTAAGTGTCTATTAAAGTAAAAGCTTTGTGCACCACACTCATGTTTAACAATGGATGTCAATTAAATAAGATGAATGGCAAAGTCATAATGTTGTGTGTATTAGTGTTGAAGTGGAAAGCTTAAAATAGAACTGCTGGTGTGTTTTATGTCTATGTTTTTCCATAAAACCACGTGATGCCGGCTTACTTTCTGCTCTTGTATCTGTGCCTTGACCACTTTGAACTCTGCAGATGGAGGTTTCTGATTGGCCACCAGCTCCTCTGTGTCGGTCAACCAGCTGAGCAGCGACTCCAGAGCATCCTGGAACCTCCCACAATGCAGCAGGGCTTCGTGCAGCTGGGCTGAGCGCTCAGCAATCTGCAGACCACATGGCAAATATAGATGTCACCTGTTTTAAGGCCAACTTAGACTGCACCCACTAACTCATCAAAGGGTAGTGAATGACTCATTACACTGCTAATATCCCTTTATTTTCACTAATGATACCTATTTGAAAGCCAGTCAGACTGGTCGTATCAAACAAACAACCTTTTTATTGAGGGTATTCCACTTGGTGTTGACTTCCTCCAGGTCGTCCTCCAGCTTCTTGGTGCTGGTGCCTTTGGCGGCAGTTTGGATCAGGCCCTGGCCGAGGGCGTTGATGTCTTGAAGCTGCGTCTGCAACGGATCAATGTCCACTTTCTGGAAAGCCTAAAGACAAAAGGAACAAATCAGAGTGAATATATTTTTAGCTGCTCAAATTGTAATGTCATCAGTCTTATTGGGAGGTTGGAATCCTGTTCCAGGATTTAAAGAAAGCATTAGTTTGACAGGACTCGACCAAATTAAGTATTTGATTCATTTTGAACCATTGCCCTTTTATAGAGAGGTGAAATGCAAATTCTCATCATCTGTCTTCTAGAAATCACTTTGTGTTAGTGAGCTGTTAAAGTCACAGCCTAGCCTAAAATTTTTTTCTCTCGTCAAGATAAACATCAAACCCGCAGCCTGGAAAAACGTATCTCATGATCAAGAGACGTGTGCTGGAGCAGCTAATGAGCAAAAGTCACAAGTGAAGAAAGATATTTTTGGGCACCTGTGGGGAGAAAAAACCCAAATTGTCCATTTCAGGACATGCAGCGATGGCGTTCAGTAAGGCCTCGATCTCATGCTCTCCTGCATGTTCGAAGGTCTGTAAACTTTTCGGCAGACAGGCCTCCACTGTCTGCAGAAAGTCCTCCAGCTCCTCCATGGTGCACTTGGACGCTCCTTGTTGCACAGTACATGGTTTTGTTGGCTGGCGGCTCTCTATGGGTAGAGTTACAGAGTTTCCGTATGTCTCAGGCTGTGTCACCACCACACTAACCAACTCACAATCATCCTGAGATGACAAATCCTCTAACAGCTCGGCAGTGGACAGCTCATCGTAGTCCGTTAAAGTCCTGGAACGCCAGCCAGAGCTTTCGTGTTGAGTCCTGGAGGCTGACCCTAAAGATGACCTCCCCGTGGAGCACTTGTATTCTCCGTTGCTGAGGGTGTCCTTTCCATTTAGGTCCACCGCACCAAATTCTGTTCGTCGCGGCTCCTGGACCAGGCTGCTACTGTGGTAAAGAGACCGGCCGTCCCTCGCAGGTGAGAAAGGAAACTCCTCCTGCCCTGAGCTGAGCGATCGGCCAGTTCTCAGGTCCCCGGACATGTGCATCGCCTCCGACGACGAGAGGCTCCTTGTACCAGGGCCTGCTCTTTTGTGGGACCTATGAGCGCGTCGCTCCCTCTCCACCGTGGGGCTGTACAGACCCGAGTCCTCCTCAGACGTCAGTGAGCTGGTCATACTCTGCCCTCTCCTTCCATTGATCAGCCCCGGCCTCTCAACACTCCCAGAGCACAAGGTTCCACTACGGCTCGCATACTCGCCCAAATTAGTGGGGGCAAAAGTCCGCCACGACCTCCGATGATGCGGATGATCTTTCTTCTCTCCTGCCTGGAGACGTGACTTAGGCAGCACTGTATCAGTCGCCCTGATTATGTGCCCGTTGAGTTTAAGCCCATCAAACACCACACGCTCGTCCAGCATGGCGGGTTTGCGGGTTCGGAGCTCAAACGAGCTGGAAGCAGAGAGAGCTCCATTTCCACACAGGCTGCTGAGGTCTAACGTGCGCTGAGTGTACGGTAAGGTGCCTGTGAAGTGCCGGGAGGAGAGGCTGCCTTTAGAGCCCGAGTCTATCTGCTCATTGAGCCGGACGGTGTCATAAATGGACCTCTGGGGCACATAGCAGTCATCGATGTTCAGGTCCTCCTCCTCCCCCTTCCCCACACAGGAAGGGTTTTGTCTGAGGCAATCTGGCCTGCTCAGCGGTTTACCCATGCTAAAACAATTGTCACCACTCACAACAAAGAAAAGATTAAGGATGTAGTGAATCCTTTGAGGTATATGTTGCTTCAGTGCAGCAATTTAAAAAGGAGCACAATGTGAAAAGCAACTTTGTGCAAAATACTGTTTTTTCCTCCTCTTTAAAATGAGAAGTTAACAAATAAATACCAAAGGGTGTCACTTATTTTTCACAATAAAATCTACAAGTGCTTCTCTTTTACAGATTCTGGACACATTTAAATTAATCTGGATAAAAAACATAAAGGCTTAAGAAATGCAAGTGTGTCAAACAATATAAAAAATCTCAAACAAATGCTGGGGCTGTATAGCAGCTTCATACTCCTGTGTTAGGGATGAAAGTCCAGTCTTTGGATACAGTCACCAATCTGAAAAATATCCCTCCAGTCTCTTCTCTGTGCATTTCCAAAACTTAATCCCGGTTCCTCTGGTCCAAAGTGCTTCTTTTTTTCCCTGAAATCCTCGCAGCATCCAACGCGAGCTGATGGAAAATCTTCAGTGCAAAGTGAAAATATCCACAGACAAGTCCAGCAGGCTCTAGCAGAAACTGTGGGCAGTTCTGGGGAGAGCTGGTACTCCTGGATAAACAAAAAAGCCTGCCCTTTCTCTCTCATCGCTCCCTCGCAATGACAGACACCCTCCTGGCAGAGGGTTTCATGCCCCGCCCCCGCTCATTATTCAGACAACATCTGCCACAACTCCATTTGTGCTCAGAGCCGCTCCGGCACATGTTGATTGGTGGACACATGACCCTTTTTTTTTTTTTTTTTTTTCTCCCTTTCTAATTCCCCCTTATGTCAGCATGGCCCATATGACTTCACTTCTAAGCCATCTTTTGCATCCTGACACATTCACTCACTCACTCACTTTTTTTTTTTTTGTTGCTTTTTTCAGTGACTGAGGGAACGGGGAGGGGAAGCTATACTCACTACTTCTTCTCCTTCACGGGAAAAAGAATATAAGAAAAAAAGAAAAAGAAACGTAGACTAGCAGGCAGCAGCAGCAGCTCCCTCTTTGGTGACATCACACTATGCTGAAATAGATACACATCTTTTCCTTTTTTCTCACTGTGCCCTCTGTTTTCCTCTTGTGGACGGTTGCTGTGGACCCTGCAGATATTCTTAATTACTGTGGAATGCTGAGGGAGGCACAGGTCCCAGGTAATTTAACACCGACGGCTCTGCCAAGTGCACGGAGGCGCTTTTTATGTCCAGTGACCGGGGTGGGAGAAGAAAGGAGGATAGAGGAGATAATGAAAGGAATTTATTTTTGTTTCCTGGATTGTCTACACCACAGTAGCTCGGTAAGGAGCTCAACAATCCCAACTTCTTTGTCCAGTTGTGCACGCATGAGAGGAGACAGAGAGAGGACGCTGGCAGAGATAAATAAGCATTCAACATGTAGTGGGATTTTAAAAAAGGATATTCAGCCACTGAAACCCGGACGCTTTAAATATTCATAATCATTTCCCTTGCTGCTGCAGGGCTCTTTGTCCCCACTGTCACATATAACTTTACGTTTAGGGTTGAAAGGAGGGGGTCACATTTTCTGGTCAAACATCTGAAAAAAAGCTTCTATAATTGCAACAAATATGTGCTGAGTGCTTACCTGAGCATTAATGAGATCTTTAAATCAAATCTTTTATATTTGCCCTTTATATTTGGATGGAGCTCTAACATAATAAAATAACATAAAACCTGGAAAACAGCTTCCAGGACTTCCAACAATATTCATTATTGATTAAATGTGCTGTTTATTTTTTTACTTGATAAATTCTTTGATCTGAAACAACTAGAGATATTCAAATAGTTTGTTTTATCTGCCCAACAGTCCAAAACCAATGCATAAGAAGACAAAAATAAAATTTTTTGATGCTAGAATCAACAATTTGTGCATTTTTGTGCTTAAAAAATGACTTATACAATTAATAAATTGTCATATTTGTTGCTAATTGACTTGATAACACTTGCTAAGATTCAGTTGTTATCCAGCAGACTGACACTATTGTGTTTCTGATCAACTGAGGAAGCAAAGGTCTGAAAAAACAATCAACTACTAATAAATGGGCTGTCGTGTCTTTGTCCCAAATGTCCCGTGGGAGTGTACAGAGAGCTGCTTTCAAACTTGTCCGCTGGCGTTTAGGTTCAGCTGAGGAGGCTGATTTTACATTTAAGATGCAGGTCTGCAGTGGAAACAAAGGCTGGAAACCTTGGATGGATAGAAAACTCAACATAATCGCCTCACAGCAAAGCAACGTGCGCTCCCATGGAAGTTTCAAGTTTCACTTCATGAAGAGTGTATCATTGCTATGTGGCAGTGAGTGAGCAACAGTATGTGGTCACAATGACAGCTTCTGCCCTTAACTTCAAGCAGTGGTTAGCTCTGGAGTGATTCAATTGGGAGAAATTCCTTCCCAGGTTGTAAGAGACACTGATGTAATGTCTGAACAGAGAGAAAAGACACCCACGCCAACCCCCAGTAGTGTTGAGTCACCAGAGCTGCACTTTAAGGTGCATGTAAAGATATACGTACACCAGGACCTCCTCCTGCAACTCTCACACGAAAAACAAGAGTAAACACATGAAGTCAGGCATGTCTCTTTCAAAAACTTGACCTAAAATGGTAACAGCACATGAAACCGACAAATCCAAGCACTGTCTTTCTGTTCCGTTTATTTCTTTCTCACTCTCTGCCAATAAAGCCCACGTACCAACAGCAAAAAGAACCTGATCCGCTGAATATGACACAATCAGCTAATGTTTTCACGCCACAGCTAAATAAAGAAACGACTCATTACTGTTTCCAATACTGCTTTGCTGTAGTATTGGTCCCAATGAGTACAAAGGGGAGTTTCCAGCAGCAGCTGAGGTCGTACTCGCCCCCTCGGCCCGGAGTGGTGACGGGACAAAGGCGGAGGGGTAAAAACATGCACCATGACAACGCAGCTCAGCAACAATTTGAATCAATCACCTCTTCAATAGTTATCCTGCAAGGCCTCCAACCCAAACTCCACACAACAAGCTGACACCCCCGCTACCCCCATGATATTTTAATCCATGCTAAAAACTGGAGGTTTGCATGTCGCCCTCCTACGTGGATGAATGCAGCACCCCCTTAATTGAAAAAAAAAAAAAAATCCCTTGACCTACATCTTAGTGCAGATCTGTGCCATACTATACATGCTGGTTTACATTGTTTCATTGTAATGCTGTCTAATGCTATAAATGAAGACGTGTTTCATAATATCACCTCTAAATATAGGTTAATCCTCTTTTGGGAAACTCCACAGGAATTTACAGGCTTTTAAAGTATTTCACATCTGTCTGTGAATCTTGCTAATGGCTATCCTGTGTTTTATCCCTCACTGACACTGAAAGGCCTCCGTGATTTTAAAGACAATATGGAGAGGCAGAGGAATTGGAAAACAGGCCATTAGGACAATTAGGAAGCTGTGCATTTAGGCTGGAGCGCGTCTAGAACATTCAAGCCCTTAATGGGCGTTCACCCCAACACATAATACTGTAGGGTTTAAAGACTTCTTAATGATCACTAACCATCACTTTAACTAACTAGTGTCTGCGTCAAAATGGCTCTAAGCTTACAGCAGACAGCTAATTTGGCAGAGAACATGTCAGGTGGTGAAGGCTCGGATGTAAAAGAAGCAACAATATCAATGTGAGGAGATCAGGACGCAGGCCCGGCTTCATTACTGGGACCATTGAATCAAGTGACACCCTGCTGGCAACCACCTGGCCGTGAGGGTCCATCCCTCCCGCTCCATCATTGCATATGGGCCGCAGCTCTTTTGTTAACACCAGATGCCCTTAATGAACCAGCAGTCCCCAGAGGATTGTCACCAGTGTAGCAAAGTGTGAAGAAGCTGCTGGTAATCTGCCCCAATATAAGGTTTTGTGGATAGACAGCATGTAAAATACTACTAATAATGATAATAAGTCCATGTAAAGAGAGTAAAGTAAACATTTTGAAACAGAGAGAATATATTCTTAGCATGCAGCTTTAGCCCTGGTTAATTCATAGGAACAATAAAAATGGCTTTTCTCAATATTCTGTCATATTGGTCACAATCTTTGGATGAAAAAAGATAATAATGTAAAGAAATAGTTTTACAAATCGATGTTCCTCGACCAAATCTAATGTGTGCATGTTTATTATCTATTTTTTCTAGAAAGGCTTTTAGTTTAGTTTCAGCATTACAACATTTTACTACAAATGATCAGAGCACAAGAGTTAATAATTACTATGAAAAACATCCGACCATTATCCCTAATAACCCCACTATGTAATTATTATGTCTCTTAATCAGTCTCACATAGCTAAAGGAAATAATTCAGTATTTTCTCATGCAAAAATCTGAACATTATCTTGTTTAAGCTTTTTTAAATGTGAAAATATATATTTTTTTAAAAATCTGCTTTTCTCTCTAATAACATTTTAGTGAACTGAATATTTTTGGGGTTTGGGTCAGTTGGTCGGACAAAACAAGACATCTGATGATAAGGCCAAATGATTTATCCATTAATTAAGAAAATTATCAGCAGATTAATCATTGATGAAAATAGATTAGTGGCAGTTCAAAGCTATATGGGAGTAAATGACAAATATCCAGCTTATTCCTTAAAATTCAGTGTGGACGCATGTTAACACTTTTATTATGGTAATATAAATATTAATGCAGGTTTATTGGATGCTAGGACCTGAGCAGATTAAACAACAGAGACTGTGTTCACTAAGAGCATAAAACAAACAAAGCTATCAACATTAAACTACAGTAACTGATTTTACATTCACTCCATCATCCAACTCATCCACTTGTCATTATTCATGTTGAGGCATAGACTAAATAACTGATAAAGTGAGGATGCCATACCTTAAAGGCCTCCAGCTGTTGGTTGATGACGTCTGTCTCCATGCCAACTGCCTCCTGGGACGCCTCTTTGTCCACAGCTCTGCAGAGTTTATCTTCAGCTTGGTGGAGTTTACCGTACAGCTCCTCCAGTTTGGTGAGAGTACTGTGCACCTGCAGCTCTCTGCCTTTGGCCCGGTCCAGCAGTTTACCACACTGCTTACTCAGAGCATCCAGATCTCTCTTCAGGCCGAGCAGGTCAGGCGAGCTTTCGGTCTCCAGCATCTTCTTACAGCTGTCTCCGGCGTTGGCCGTGTTGGCCATCAGCTCTTGCAGTTTAGCCACAAAGCTCTGAATACTCTCCTGCTGTTCTTTAAGAGTGGCCAAGTCCAGACCCACAGGAGTCATGCTGTCCAGTTCATCGTCAAGGTCTGTGAAGCTGGTGAACATCTCACGGATGCTGTTTTGGAACTGGCCGATACCCTGCAGTTTACCCTCCAAGACCTGGCACGTGTCCTCTAGTTTCTTGTTAAGGGTGCTGTAGTCTTTTTCTATGCTGTCAGCCTGCAGTAGGAGGTCTGTCACTCCGTCAGCATCAGGGACCCCTACCACCAGGTCCTTGGCCAAGCTCTTCAGATGCTCCACTTGGTTCTGCACTCCCTCTAAACTCTTATGTTGGGCTTTCATGTTGGTCAGGCTCTTGCTGCTGTGTGCCTGCGCTCCCTGTGATTCATAGGCATCCACCTGCTTCTTAGCCCCCTCAAGCTGACCCTTTGCCTCCTTGAAGGCATCATTGAATTCCTTGATTGTGTGTGAAATCTTCTCCAGGGCCTCCCTTTTGTCCTGCAGACCTTCCACTACATTGTCCACTCTTTTGCCAATGCTAGCCTTCTCCTCCTTGACAGCGTCGGTGTCCGTGTTGGCCACCTCCAGAAGGCTGTCTGCAGCCGCGTTGAGCTGCTCCACCATCCCTCTGTGCTTGTCGACGTCCTTCTGGAGGGCTTTCACCTGAGAAATCGAGCTCTCCACAGCGACGGGATCAACAGTGAGTTTGACTCGGCCCTCGCTGGCTTCACACTCTTGAATCCAAGAGCTGAGCTTCTCTGCATGCTCATGATACTTCTGAGACCTCTGCAGAGCCGTCTGCAGTTTGTCAGCCTGTTCCACTGAGCCCTTCTTCACCTCCTCCCAGTTGGAAGAGAGTGTAGTGAGCTGCCCTTGCAGCGCCAGCTTTTCTACACCATCAGTGTTCTGCAGAAGCATCTCCCCTTCCCCACTGATTGTGTTATAAACTTCCTCGTGTTCACTGAGAGCCTTCTGGAGTTTACTGTGCTCCTCCAGGGTTTGTTGCAGGGTGTCCACTTTGGCGGAGATGAGCTGGGGCTTACACTGTTCCTGGAGCTTCTCACCAAGCCACGACTGGAAGTCTTTGGTGGTCTGATGGAACTGCTGAGAGCTGGCAAAGGTTGAGTTGAGCTGCTCGATCCGTTTTCCTACAGAACAGAGATGTTGCACGTGGTGAGTTTAATGCTGCAACAGACTGTGTGCAAAAGCAAGAACCAAAGGTAGATGGGAACATTGTTGTGGATGACTTTTCCTTCTATATTTCTGATATAATTTAGTGGGCAGTGCCAGTGAACTACATATATATGTCAAGTATAAACTGAGTTGCAAAAAAAAGATGAAAAACTGAGTCCTGAGCTGAATCTGAATATTCCACAAGAGTGATTGTGATTACTACAATTCAGCCTGTTGGGAAGTTGTTGTCATAGGATAAATATATTTCACTGTGACTCAACACACATAGAACGAATTTTTCCTTCCAAACATTACAACACTATTATTAGGTTAAGTGAAAAGGCCAACCTGCTTTCTCTTCCAGCTGTTTGAAAGGCTTGCTGACGCTTTCCAGCTGCCTGGCTAAATCTGCTTTGAGATAGTCCTCAGCCACCATCGCTGTGAGCTCTGCGTGGACGGCCTCGGCCTCTTTCAGCTTCTTCCTCTCCTCTCTCAGCTGAGATGAGATGCTGTGGACGTCCTCCAGCTGCTTCTTCACAGCATCGGGCTGGGTGCTGTGGCTCTGATGGTTGGTGAACTGATTCTCCAGCTGAGTGGTGGTCTGACTAAGGCTCCTCAGCAACTCCTGAAAATGCTCCGTCTTCACCGCGGCCTGGTCAATGAGGCTGTCTCGCTTGTCCAGCTGTCCTGTGAGGCCTTGCCACTTCTGGGTGACGGCAGCGAGTTGCTCCCTCACCAGCTTCCCACTCGAGGGGTCCTGGTTGTCTGAGGAGCTCAGGATGGCAGAGGCAGCTTCCTCGAGTTGCTCATATTGAGGTTTTCGGCTCTTGAATTCATTCTGGAGGATCTGGAGGGCAAAAATCAAGACAAGATGAGCATGTCCTCAGAAAACCACAGCAAATACTGGTTCTTCAGAGTTAATCCCAGCATGCACCATGCTTACCTGAACTTGTTGCTTCTGCATTTTGAGCATGTTGGGGTCTATGGAGAGGGGTCCAAGGACGCTCATCATCAGCTCTTTCTCTGAGAGCCACTGGCCAAGCTGCAGCTCAGTTGTTTGGAAGATGTCCAGATTCTTGTTGGACTGCTCCAGGTGCTGCTTCCTCTCCTCTACAGAGCCGCTGATATCTGCCCAAGCAGCATCTGAGCAGGAGGGCAGAACAATCACACCAGTCTGCATTAGTCAGCACAACAGCACCTCTCCGTCCACCGTCCTGCTGTGAGCTTTTCAAACCTCCCACTGTGCAGGACTTGGCACTGCAAATGTGTTAATTTAACTGGTGTGGCAGAGAGCAGGTATCTAGTAAACATGTACTGTATGTATGTGCTTTGTAGATGAACACTAGTACTAACTGGTCTATATGCAGTTTTATAAAAGCCTTTACTCAAAGGCCAGAAGCTGTAATGAGATACACTTTTCATCAGCCACATACCTCTGACAGTTTCAGTGACATAAATTACCCAGGGCCATCTGGAGACAACACCTTGGTGCATACCTATTTCTGCCAGCATCTGCTTCCATTTTGCTGCCTCTGGGGAGTTTGGATGAGTCTTAATCAAGTTGAGGAGCTTCTCTCTGAGCTTCTGGTGCTGCTCCTGCTTTTGCTTCATGTCATCCTCAAATGCCTTAGAGAATAAAACAAATTATATTCACTGAATCCTGTGATTTCCAATTCCAAGAGTGTCATTTGACGATCTCATTCACAGCAGAACAAAGCCAGCTAATTAAATTCAAAACACTCCGTTTGGCGAGCGCCAGCAGCACTTCTGTACCTTCTGCTGCTCAAGCTGTGTTTTCACTGAATCTTTCTCTGTGGCTGCATTGTTCCAGGATGCTGCAGTCCTTTTCATGTCCTTCAGCCAAGTCAACATGCCGTCCGTCTCCTTTTGAGCCTCTTTCACCTCCTGCAACAAACTACTCAGCTCTGCTGCTCGACTCTTCAGCGTTTCCCCGAGACTCTGATATCCCTCGTTGACGAATGACATGTTCTGCTGAATAAGCATCAGCTCTGAGAGAAGGAAAATTCTATTAGGTTTCCTGACCAGATGTTCAACATGAGGTTATATTAACAGCGAGGCACGATTAATATAGTAGCCGTATGGTACAGCATGTTCACAATGTCAGTTAAGGAAAAGCAGCTCCCTGCCAACTCAAGCATTCGGCTTCACAATAAAACATTACAGTAAATGATGACTTAATTAGAAAGACAGTGGGCCTGATGAAAGAACCACTCGTATAAACAGATTTGTTCATAACTGACTAATTTAAAAGAATTTGCACATTTACTAAAATGAGTCCTTAGTCTGACTGCTGTAAGTCTTGACTGCTGTTTTAATTAGGAACTGTAATGTCTTCATTTGAATAAATCTGGAGTTTAAATTTTATGAAATCAACTAAAGTAAAAATAAATCTTCCGTAAAACTGATATAGTGTCAGTGTAATGTGCATATTGGCTTTTTCCTTTTCATAGATTTTTCCTTTAGACTTTATGAGTATTTCCAACAGTTCATTAATATTCTCACACTCCAACAGCTGCCTCAGAGTCTCTCAGCAGGTTCATTCCTTGTGACTGCCTCCCATTTCAGTCATGGACTGCTTTGCTGTAAGTGTTTCCAGGATCTAGGTTCATGTCGAACCATCCGTATTATTCTGTCAAAAAGCCGCTCTGTAATGACTCAGTGTTGACTGCTGATTGTTTTGTCATATAGTTTGTCATATATTTATCTACTGATTTTCACTTCTAAAGGGGTACTTCTTATTTATTTTTTTACAATTGCATGACATGTTTTGAGTGAAACTTGTCTAAAAATGGAGCAGAACTTGGAGCCTTCTGAAGGTTTTTGGGGGTGTGAGATCTTGGGAATATAAACAGGTGGCATTCATCAAGTTGAAGTCAGTAATTCATGACAAATCTGTGCAGTTAGAAGGGTTTCAGTGAACCTCACGTGGAAAAATGTACGAGGCCCAGTGAGCGTAGCTCCCATTTATTCTTATCATATGTCCTCTGTGTGTGCGTGTGAGGGTGTGAATGGATGCTGGGCCTTTAAATTCAGATTATTTCATGAAAAAGCTCAATAGAAATTCATGAAATAACTCACATCCTGTGGAGTTGAGTCTTAATTGCCCAATAGAGACATTAAAAACAGCAATAAGCTCCCTCTGTCTTATTACTCACAATCAGAAGCTGCTATATGTTTGGCTTACGAGCACCACAGCAATAACAGTGTGTTGAAAACCAGCCATGATACCAACACAGCAGACTACAAACTATATATTTCCTCAGCAGCAGCAACATACAGACGTATTACCTTTATTGGTTAGGTAGGAATGGCTCCCTGGACCACCACCGTTAGTAAGAGCTGATGCAAAGACATAAGACAAAGCTTGTGTGAAGGACTAGCAGGACTGTTCCCAAAAGGTTTTTCCATGATCTCTAATGGTTAGTGATTATACAGCACCCAAACACCATGCTTCCCATTCCAGTGAAAGATTCAAAACTGTGAGGTTAAGTGTGCTGACGTTTACCTGACTTGTTAGGGGTCTTTGTCTTGGCAGGGGATGTGAGGAAAGTGATGAGGCTGCATAGCGCTGATCCTTTACTGTTCAGGTCTTGGACAGCAGGGTCTTTGGATGTCCATTCATCTAATAATCCCTGATGATAGATTGATCAGACAGATAAATATTACATAGGAGCATGGCACTGATAAGACATGAAGGCAAACGGTGATGTCTGAGAAGTCCTGTGAGAATAAACCAGAGAAAATGGATGATTTAGCTTCTCTTTTTTGCTTTTCACGCTCGATTCTGCATCTACTTCTATGATCTTCTCTGTAACATCATCTTTCTACTGGACAACATAGTGCTTCACTCCCAGATCTGCCCTGTGTAAACACTTGTCATCCATCTGTCACGAGTTGGCAGAGAGAGCAGAGTGATAGTGGGGAGTTTAGGGAGGACGGGACTATAATCTATTAGAATGCACTTACAGTACATCTATGTATTGCAAAACACTATTGTGCCAGAGGTTAGACTTTTTATTCATCTCATGACTCACAGTGACTATCTGCAGGTCCTTCTCCAGAGTTTTGACACTGCTGCTTGGCTGAACTGCAGGTACGCTCTCACTGGTCTGCTCCAGCCACTTGGTGAGAGCGCTGGCTGCAGATCTGAACTCTCCCAGCTGGTCCTGACAGGATGACACCTCCTCCTCCCTGTGGTAGACAACAATCAACAATGTCACGCATCCATCTGTGTGTGACCAACATTAATGTCAAGAAAACGGATGTGTGAAAAAATACAAATACATTCGCTGTCCCGACTTACTTTTCTTTGACCGTGGCTTTAAAGTTGTTGAAAATATTTGAGAGATTGTCCATCTTGCTCTGGATCTGGGCTTTGTTTCCATCGGGGCTTATTTCAGACAGCTCCTTGGACAGGCTCTGCAGCTTCTCCAAATCACTGGCATGTTCGGCCATCTCAGCTTTAGTATTCTGCAGTGGAATTACAAAAGCCAGTTTTCGATGGGAACACTGCACTACTGACAGACACCTAACAGCAGCAGCAGCAGCAGCACACTCACCTGCATCAGCTGCGACAGTTCATTGAACGTTTTCCCCGGCCCGTCTGTCTCCTGTAGATCTTGCGAACGCTTCACGACAAACTGCTGCACTTTGTCGGCGACCTCCTCAAACTGTTCAACCTTTTCCTTTAGCTGCTCCAGCTGTGAAATCTTTTGCTTATGTTTGTCGCAGGCGTCGGAGAAGCGCTGGGAGAGAGCGTCCATCTTAGACTGCAGGAGGGCAGCAGCAGGGGGATCTGCCGTCTCCACAAACTTCTTCACCTTGGCTTTCATGGCTGAGATGCTGCTCTGGCGACTTGCTATGTCCTGCTCTAATGCCTAAAAAAAGAATCAGAATCAGAATCAGAATCAGAATCAGAATTCTTTTATTGTCATTGTGCAAAGAAGCACAACGAAATTGAAATAAAAAAACAGCAGCTCTCGTGGACGGTGCAAACAACGGAAGGTGCAAAATACAGAATAGTGCAAAAGAACGAAGGAATAAACTTTAGTGCAAAAACTGTACTGGGGGGGTATTAACGTTGGATTTTTTGAAGAATAAAAAAAGATATGTACAAAGAATATATAAAAAAAGTATATACAAAAATATAAATAGGTGAAAGAACGTTCCTTTCTTTGGTTGGTTGTATTTTTGGTGTTTTGTCTTGTTCAGGTTGTGTTGTTGTTATTTATTTCGGGCAATGACAGCTCTGGGGTAGAAACTGTTCTTTAGTCTGTTGGTGCTAGACTTTATTGCCCTGAAACGTCTGCCTGAGGGAAGGAGTTGGAAGAGGTAGTGTCCCGGGTGTGAGGAGTCCCTGACAGCTCAGGTTTAATAGCGACATTAAGTGAATACAGAGCAGGTAGAATACAAAAGCAATCAGTGACGGCGTGATGGAGCGCAGCAGAGAGACGATACAGCTGCTGGAGCGCTGAAATGATGGCATGAATACATACTGCTTCTTTGCTGAGGATGTCTCCAATAGAGGCAGAGTCCAGGGGGATTTGGCCTTTCTCTTTCACACTGGCCTCCACTCCCTCCATCCATCCCATCATCTCATCCAAACCGTCCTGGACACTCATGGAGCGCGTCAGGGTGATCTGCAGTTTCTCGTTTCGATCACTTACAGACTTGGACAGGTTGTCATAGCGCTCAACTATGTCGTCTACAATGTGTGGAAACAAATCAGGTTATGTTTAAACCTGAACATGCTCTCATTGTCTGGGACAAATTTGTGAGATAAACATTTCAAACCAAAGCAGAAACCTATTTGGCTTGAATTACTTTGTTAAGGCTATAATTCAGGAAAAGGTTTAAAAGCATTTTTACGTGTAAGCCAAGAAAGCAATTAAGGAATACAGATGAGACACTCCAAAAGCCAAATTTCACGCTGCTAGCTCGTGTTAATTTCACAAAAGGAACATTGGACTCTTCGGGGTACGTTTTTACTTGCTACCAATGTACAGTCTGCATGCATATCAACAAGTAACAAGCTGCAAAGCAATGCATGAACTTTGAAACTGCACTTTCAAATCAGTAATCTGATGATTTATTATTCATCCTAATCCCATTACGTTACTGTAGACGCTGCAAGTCCTGCTTCCTACTTTGATTTTTGCCTCACCTACTGTCTCCTGGATCTCGTCTGAGTTGCTCAGCAGGTCTCCTTCAGATGTTACCAAAGACTCAGCCGTTTTGCGTAGTGTATCAATCGCAGTCTGATGTCCTGTCATCTGAGCTTGTAGGGCCTGTGGGTCAATACGTAAGAAGAGGTCAGAGAGAATAAAACTGTATGCACATAAAAGAAAAATGTTCATTTTGCATTTCACCGGATAACAAAACAACCGTGAGTGCAATGATGTCTGGACAACACTGGCGGAACTGTTCCACAGGTGTAGTTAGATGGACCTGCTTCGACTTAAAGGCCTCAGATTCTTTGCAGTGATTTGTAACCAAACCCAAAGCTCCAGCGCTCCTTGGTTGGCCCACAGGCGCCTCTTATCTGGGTATATCTATGCTGTAAGCCACTACCTCCCTACAGAGAAATGTTCAGGCTAACTGCAGCCAAAAGCTTTGACAGAGACAGCCTGCTTTCTTATCCTCCTGTAGGAGTGTGTAGGCTGCAAATAACTGGAGTTAAACTATTCACATGTGGGTTTGAATTAGAACACAGAGCTAAAAATAACTGTGTTGTACTTAAGTCAGTGGAAACACTGTATATGGTAAGACAGGTCTATTGTGCCGTGACCTTGTAACCGAGTCACTGCTTCAAGTTTTGCATGTGTTACTTCTAAATAAAGTTATTCTTCCTTTATTTATACGGGTCATCCATCACTTAATATCCATTAATAGAGTTGATGGAAGCTGTGGGAAGAACAACTTCTAGCTCAGGCAAGGTGAACTCAATCAGTCAGTGTTTTTTAACTGAACTGTAAAGAAAAATATGTTAATTTAACATCCTGAACAACAAAATCAAAAGAGCTTTTTCATAAATCTGAGTTGTTCAACACAAAATGCTGAAGTTGGACGTTAGGTCTCAGCACTGCTGCCCTGGCTTGTGGTTTTTCTTGCCTTGGTCTCCTCCAGCTGCTTCTGTAGTGTTTGTGGATCAGCTGCTATGGCCTCCGATTGCTGCTTTCTCGCCTCGTCCTCTGAGCTGTTGAGCCACTTCAGCAGAGCAGCGCTCGAGTCGTCATATTTCTTGTATTTGTCAACCACATCTTTGAGGTTGTTGCCGAGCTGATTGCACTGCAAGAAAAGGAAATCATACTGTATGAGATGCAATATTCAGAAAGCAGATAACTAGATATTCATTGAGATAACAATGACCATTAGATGGAAAACTGGAAAAATTTCTCTGACACTGTGAAGACTTATTATTTTTATTTTCAATGCAAACGCTCCACCCAGTGGTAAGAATAAGTCATTGCAGCCTGTCAGGACCCATCTGATGACCGCAGTCTCCATAAATACCTGAGAATGTAGTGTTTTATATCGGCTGGCTGCTGAATCCAACTTGTCCTTGACAGCAGAGCAGGTTCCTGAAGTATCCACGTGCAGCGGAGCATTCTTAGCTAGAGGGTCATTCAGTCCGCAGGCTTTAGCCACATCCAGCACCTTCTGTCCTGAAATGGTGATGAAGCGAAGGTCCCCTTTGTGAGAAATGACATCCTCCGAGAAGATTTTCTGTCGCTGGAGTTTATCACTGATGATGTTGAGGGAGCCTGCAGGAGCTCCTAGCTCCTCCATCTCTCCCTCGGCCTGGTTCATCCAGCCCTCAAACTCCTCACAGTCACCCTGGA